>NC_057808.1:342004404-342341130 GCF_018294505.1 Triticum aestivum | reverse complement strand
GTAGTAAAGAAAAACTGAAGAAATAAACAGAAGAATATAAAAATATAATTCAAAACTAAGGAAAAGAACCGAAGAAACAAGCATAAAACCAAAGATATAACATCCGTCAAAAAAAGGATATAACATTCGTTACTTGGCCAGCCCATTCACTCCAGGCTGTAGGCGACAGATGCATATATCTCGCAGTAAGCGTACTGCAAGATATGGCCTCGCGGACTGTGTTGCCCAAGCTCACGAATTGCAAAGCCCCCTAGCGTCGTCATGGTGGATCTCTCTCTGTGCAAGTTCTCATTGAGCCCACTTAACGCGGCCTGTTAGGGTGTGTCGTTCCTTTCCTAATTTATTCCCGTTAACCAAACCCTAAACACTTCCCAAAACTTACCTTTTGAAATATGTTTGATCTTCACTAAAGTTGAATCATGTGTTTTTGATACTTGAGGTTACTATATGATGTCTAGTCTAGAGATCAGAGGTAGCCGATTAACTTTCTGGTTTATCAGTTTGGTCCATGGTGATTGGTCTATGTGTTGGCATCGGTGAGTTTCAAAGCTTTTATGTTTGCAAGGACAAGGACTATTCCAAATATGAGATTATTAATATGGACATTTCCAGTGTTGAGCTAGGGCACTAAGGTTGTACTTTCTCCGTTCAGGTTTATAAATCCTCTTCGTATTTTGTGTCAAACTTTGATCATGGATTAACTACACAAATTAAACTTACATATAAAAAATTTATAACATTGATTTGTATTCGACAAAGGTCTTGAATGGTATTATTTTTACTATATATAACATATACTTTATTAGTAAAATTTATAATCAAAGTGTGGCACAAAATACAAGGGGGGCTAGTAAACCTGAACGAAGTACTTAACTATATAATTAACTGGACATGACTACAGAGTGGCGCTGCACTATGGTTTTTATGTGCCTCCTCCCCAGCCACGTATGTTTCAAGCATTTAAGCACATATCACCATTTTTTTTGGTTGTGATTTTTTTTTTAGAAAAGATTATCTCTCGAACCCTTGACCCAATTGACAATACGGTGTCACCATTGGTTTCGTCATGGCAATAACTAGTAACTTAATTGCCTTGTTACTGAACGTTACTCTCCTCCCATGTAAGATTTGCATGGTAGTACTTATATGCTCCAATATTTTCTCTTGTTTTAACACATGAATACTTACTCTCTCTTTTTCCATACATTATTTATCATAGAAATTGTTTGTTACTAACATGGCAATCATAATAATATAACCTGACAACCTGAGGTGAGTTTTTTTGGTCAAAACATAGCAGCATGAGACCTTGTTTTTAAGCCTTCATGGAGTCAAACCCAAAGGTGAATGCTTATCATTGGTCAGATTAACGATTTGTGAAATTGATCATTTGGAAAGCTAAATCTAGCAATTAACACAATATTGTTAGTATGAGGTGGTAGATTCTTGCATGCATATACCTCCACTCTCCATGGTGTATCTTTCTTGCTTTCTAGGTGTAGCACCACCATAAGACAAGGGTGCATACCTATGCCACTTAGATTGTTTGCAGATAATTTGTCACTGTGGGCTATGTGTTACGCTAACTTGTTTCTTGCAACTTATATGGGCTTCGTGTCATCAATGAATTTGCAAAGTTTATTCAAAATTTGATTAGGGTACAAGTCAATATATTTTGTTCTTATGTTCATTCCCTTGACGAAGAAAAATAGATCACGAATATGTCTGATGTGAGGTCATCCAAAGCTTCATGTCGGATTTGTATCGTGTTATTTTTTGTGTGATTTTGATTTGTCTTTGTTGATGAACATAGACATATTGGTCCTTGTTGTATCACGCCTGACTTGATTGACTGCCACAGATTCTTGCTCTTATTCGCTTCAGGTCCATAAAAGATGGCCGGGACTTGGTTACTAGTACATGCCCCTTGTTCTATACTTGTTTTTTCTCAACAACTCCCATGGTAAAGGAATTCTAACTTGATTACTAGCCATTCTTTATACTATCTTTTTCTTTTGAAGTGCTATATGTGTCTGAACATTACACTTTGCCCCGATGATAGACCAATCAGATCATATTTGAATATGCCCAGTGATAAGCTCTTGTTTTATGAAAATTTCAAGTGGCTAGTGGTGACTGTGACCACTACAAAGTTGCCTCCCATTTTGAATCAAGTAAAATTGACAGCTCAACTTTTAGAATATTTAGCTTTCCCTTTAATGATCCTATGGAACATATTCTTTTTGCCAGAATCATATGAAATATTTAATATAGAAAATCGCTCAATGATTATGGCAATCTGGAATTATTGCAAGCAAGGAAGCATGAGCAGTATACATAAGTCCACGAGAATAGCGCAAACAAAAATCATCTTAGATTCACTTTCCTATTTTTTTAGCTTGATCATCTGCAAAGCGCAAACCTTAACTAAATAGACCCTTATGAGTTACTCCCTCCATTCCGAATTATAAGATGTTATAACATTTTTCTGAATCAGATGTATATAGACGTGTTTTAATGTGTTTGTTTGCTCATTTCAGTCCGTATTAGTCCATACCGAAATATCCAAAACGTCTTATATATAATTCAAAACAGAGGTGATATCTACTTGAAATGCTATAAGAAACATGCTATCATAAGAAAATTATTGTAACCAGTATTATGGCTCAACTGAAACTTGAAAGTTACACCAAGACACCTTTGCTATAACCACTCTTCTGTCCTTACCTAAGATAGCTTTCTGCATATCTTCTAGAAAGATAATTTTGTTGCTTTTGTTTTGTTACTCGTATAAGTTAATATTGCTTTCGCACATGTTCTCCGGTATCCCCTTCCTTGGCATGTGATTACCCTTCCCCATGGTACAGGTTGCCATCATCGTACCCTACCATTATTGCGCTGGCAGAAGGCTATTTCTTGAACACTTACATTCTTTCACCGTGTATCTATATGTGGAGAAGGTTCTACAAGCCGCCTTGTTACCTAAATTCCATGTATTAGTGAGTAGTGACATTCGATATACTGAAAAGATACACTGTTGCCATGTGAGGCTATATCTATTTGTGAGAGAATGTTCAGGCACATACAAGCAACTGCATTGCATCAATAAAGAAGGAATGCTGGCAACAAACCCAAGGAATAGTTTGCGAAAGCTCACTTTTAAGTGTCGATCATCGAAGCCGATACATTACCATATTTGCTTAGTCCACTTAAATAACACGATATTAGATAGAATGTATACACAAACAGACCACATACGATGTCCCACCGCGTTACAGAAAAACGTGAACCGCGCTGTTTCTTCAGCACCATCACGCTGTTGCACCGTCCAGTTCCGCTGGGAGGATATCTTTCCTCGGCGCCGGGAGGTGCCCCTTCTCCTGGAGGCTCTTCACCGTCTCGTACAGAGAGTCGTTGACAGGAGTGAACTGGAGGCCAAGATCCTGCAGCTTCTGGTTGGACATCTTGTAAGGCTGCTTCCGTGGGTTCACCTCGTCAGAGCACCTGCGCACAGCCATGGCACACATGTCACCAAAGATGCCGCATACACCAAAGATGCCGTACACTTTAGTGATCTAAATGCTCTTATATTTCTTTACGAAGGAAGTATTATGAAACTGCAGCAGGTTCCATTCATTTTACCACTTATCATTGCGCCGGAGCAAAATGAAAAGTATTGCTCCCTTGGGTGGCACTACATGCTAGCTACAGACGAACTTGTCATTCTCCACCATCCGTTCCATTTAAGAACAGTCACTACTCACCACATCCGCAAAAAGAAAGGTCACCGCTCACTAGATGAAAGGTAGGAAAAGTGTTTCTGGATGATCGCGCAGCACAACAGTTAGTTTTGATTTGCTTACATAAGCCAATAATGGCCCATATGTCTGCACTGCACTAACATGCTACTGAGCTTATTGAGTATGATGATCACACAGCACAATTGTTCGCTTTAAACAAGGCGTCAGGTCATCAGGAGCAGAAAGCTCAAGTTACGTGATTTGGTTCCTATTTTAAATTCAGGAGCAGAAAGCTCAAGTGACATCATTTGTCTTCCCTTTTAAAACCGGGATATGCTATTTAGCCAAAGTGCACAATTTTAATATGATCACTTGCCACTTCACTACTTCCTGACCATGAAGCTTCCCCCCCTAATTGCTCCACTTGTCAATTCATAGGACATGAAGTGTAATTAATTTGGTCACTCCAAAAGAACAGAGGAACTGAGTAAGCTATCGCCAATCATTGAGCAGACGAATATGTCTAAGATATCTTGATGCCACATTTTCTACTAATTTCAACTACTACCACTTTTCAGGCTCACTATCCACCAAGGACAGACATTCAAAGTGGGTTTGAAACTGTCTGGAGAGGTCTACTTCTTGATGGAAGTGCTTCACAGGTACTACTTTTCTTATTTCAGTTTTTCATTGCTAACATAAACACTATTACAGATTAGGTCAGATCTTTTTTACTTGCTTACGTATTGATCAAACTGAAAGGTTTGTCAGCATGCATATTGATCTTGCCTGCCAGCAAGGGAATGTCCATTTACACGTCAGGACAAGTGTTCCAGCCAGTATGCTTCACTCTTACACATGACAGTTTAAAAGCTTTATATTCCAAGTCGTTTCGCGGTACTAAGTGCAAGAAAGCCTAGGCTTTTCGTGGCGTCACCAGTGAGTTCTCGTTCACCCGCCGCACCTACTCCTAGAGCTTTAGTGATCAGTAAGCCGCTCTGCGCTCTTGTCCCTACTTACCAACCTAGGGTGGGATCCACATCCACCTTAACCAAGCACTAAATAAGATTTCCAAATCAGCACTCATCAAGTTACCAGTACTCATAATAACCAAATTAAACTTTAAAAATCCTCAAGTAGAGCGAGTAAATCCTCCGAAGTGAGATCACAAGATCAGAACATGAGACGGCTAAGCTGAAACAGAGCAAGAAATGTTGTTGCGAGGGCGCACGGTGGATGTTGCATGTGGGCACTCACCTTGTTGGGACGGGGTACTCGGGAAAGAGCTTGCCGAGGATGTGGACGACGTCCTCGCGGTGCAGGACGCGCTCGGCGCAGAGGTGCCGGCCGGAGGCCCCGGGCGCCTCGAAGACCCGGACGTGCGCGGCGGCGACGTCGCGCACGTCCACGTACGCCTGCACCGCGTTGGCGTACTTCTTGGCGGAGCCGTCGAGGTACTTGAGGATGTGCGCGGCGCTGGCGTTCACCGTCGGCTGCAGCAGCGGCCCGACCACCAGCACCGGGTTCACCACGACGAGGTCGACGCCGCGCGCCGCGGCCTTCTCCCACGCCGCCTGCTCCGCCACCGCCTTGCCGTAGCAGTACCAGTTCTGGTGCACCAGCAGCACAAACACAACACAAGATCGTCAGTGACTCTGTCAGGTTCGGCGCTGACGTCGTCCCTATGCAATAGTTACGCGACAGCGCGCATCTTGTGGGACCGTGGTGAATACTTTTCCGGATTTTCTAGTCGACATCTATGTCCTACTTGCACAGAGGCTTTTGATCAACTTCGCAATCAAAGAGGCTTGTGCTACACTATTATGCGAGGAATGTAATGATACACGTCGACAAGGACATGCATCGACCATGAACAAATTGACTTCGAATCGTGTGGTTTCGTGATACGTCTTCAGTTGATCTGTTGGTTAATCGTCTTACCCAGATGTTATATTCTGGAGTTGGTGGTGAAAACGACGCTCCGCTTTCCTTTTCCGTACGTTGGAGGAAAAAATTGCACGTGAGTGTGCGACACGATGAACGACGTTGCCGAATGTTTGAGCTTCCGTAAGCAAAGCTGCCGGCTGCACACGCGTGCACCAAACTGTCTAGTGTACTTACTGTTTATGCGTGTGGCCAATTTCGACATAATTTAGCATGCCGGAAGCGGGTTGCTTAATCGGTATAAGTACGGGTACAAAAAAAGAAGAATGCCGGAAGCGGGCTGCTTAACCCGTAAGTACAATATAATAGGAGTAATACAAAAAAGAAAAACAATTTCTCATCGACACACTTAGGCCATAGCATTTTTAATCTACACATACTCTGTCTTTTTCGTTGTTGTTGAGAAAACTTCTAAAATCTAGATATTGTGCTTCGCTTGTGCATGCAACAGCTCATACAATTAATCATGCCCTGTTTGTGTCTCGATCACAGGAGGGCATGAAATTAAACCATTAATTTTATGCCTATTCTTTTTCAAGGGATGTTCTGCCTATTCTGGATGGATGCAACTAACAAAGACTTCTGAAGATTCAAAAAATAAAGATAAACGAAGACTTCTGAAGTGGAACAAAAGCCGAAGGGAATTGAACAGAGTCTGGTCGGGTTGCTGACCTTGGTTTTCTTGCAGAATTCAAGGTCGCTCCAGCAGGACTCGTCGACGACCACGTCGGGACCACGGTTGGGGTCCATGGTGACGGCGCCGATGGACGACGTGAACACCACCCGGCGCACGGTGCCGGCGTCCGCCGCCGCGTTGATCACGTACTCCGTGCCCCTCACCGCCGGCTCCACCATCTGCTCCTGTTCAGACGCACGACCGAGTTCACCGCAGGCGTGAGCAAGCGAACCGAACAAACATCAGCACGCAACGAACAAGGACAGGACAGGAGGCGTGGCGTACGGGGTCGTCGGTGACGGGGGAGGCGGTGTGGAACACGCCGTGGCAGCCCTCGACGGCGGCGCAGATGGCGTCGTAGTCGAGGAGGTCGGCCTTGCAGAGGACCAGCCTCTCGGCGGCGCCGTCCAGCGCCTTCAGATGCGCGTTCTTCGGATCATCTGCAGCATCACATCACGCACGTTAATTAGCCCCGAAGTTAAACGACGCAGTAATGTCGTCGGTTACTATGAACTTGAATCTCGATGGTGCGCGTGCCTGGGTTCCTCACGGTGCCCTTGACGGTGTAGCCTCGCTCCAGGAGCAGCTTGACGAGCCACGACGCGATGTACCCGGCGGCGCCGGTGACGCACACGGTCTGCCCGTGCCCGGGCAGCTCCTGCGCCGCGGCGGCGGCGGCGGCGGCGACGACGGTCATTGTTGCTGTCACTTTTACACTGCTTGTCTAAACAAGATTGTTGGTGAGATGGAGATGCCACGTACGAGCTACGGATAGAAGAAGGAGCTCTACTGCTGTTGGTTAAGTTTGGAGCGTCGCCAACTTTATAGGGCCGGAAAGGGAAGTAGTTGAGAGAACGAGAGGGCGGAGGCCGGCCATGCGTGCCTGTGGCCCCTATAGACGGCGACGCGGAGTTAGGTAAGGCGGTAACAGTAATACGATACGTAATAAGCTTCCTGGTTTCATGGCTCGAACGAATCATTTTTTTTTTGAGGGGAATGCTCGAACGAATCATTAGCGGGTGAAACTTACGCCCCTTTGCCGGCCTACACCAATGCGCGCGATCGACGGAAGATATCTGTACCACCACCACCAACTTTTGCAGCCAGTTGTCCCCTTGCAATTAACCACGTCGATTTAGGCCCAAATTAAACTTCGATCGTGGTAGTAACCTTTTTTCCTGGCGACGCACAGTTGCACTGTGCGTTATTACTGTATGTGATGCGACGTTAGGGTAGGAATAATGATGGCAGGGTGAGTGTTAGGAAAAGAATTAGGCACGAGGCGTGCATTTGCATTTGCCTCGCGGCAACCACATCAAGCGAGATAGTATTTGGATATTGGAACGTCTGCATGCATGTGGGACAAAAAATAACATATTGGCTGCACGGCAGACGATGAAGCTCGGTGACCAGCACGTAGTACTTCCTCCTGAAGGTTCGACGGCGGCGAGCGGTAGCGTGTCCGCGCCGGGTATCCGTTAACAGCGGAATTGACGCTCTGAGATTGTACTGTAGGCGCGGCGGCGGGGCCGGGGGAGGGCTAGTTGGACGGCAAAAGAGCATGGGGCTGCACTGCACAACCACTACGGGCGGCAGGGCGAGGCCATTCCCGCTGTTTCCGCTGGAAAGAAGGCGTTCAGCTGGCTGATGCGATCCATGGAAGATCTGAGCCACTACGACTACCAACTTTATGGGCAGTAGTGGTCTCCCTGTAACCACATCGATTTAGGCCACATCGGAAAGGCCAGTGCTAGGCGCCGGCCGGCCGGCCCAACTTTCGGCCGGTCGGGCCCCAGCCTTTCGTTCCTTTCTGTCGTAGCCGTCCGATCGAGCCTCTTGCACGCGTTCCTTCTTCCTCTCGATGCAATATCCCGTAGCGCGCCTCGTCGCCCCTTCCTCCCCTCTGGCTTCGTGCTTGCAGCTCCGCACGCCGGCTCACCGTCGCTGGCGTAGCTCGTCGGCTCGGCGGTTGCCGCGCCGGTGCCCCGCATGGTTCTGCCCCCCTATGCAACAAAGCGTGCTGCTGGTTCCAGCAAATTAACTCGCAGGTCGTAGCATCGTCATTGTTGCTCCATCGTAGCTGATTGTAGCAACGGCGGCTGCCGGCCGCAGCTCACCATGGTCGATTGTAGCTTCCACCGACGTCGGTTGTAGCTTGCACAAATGCCGGCTGCAGCAAAAAACACGCCGCCGCCGTCGGGGTCGCATCATCATCCTGAAACGGTTGTAGGATTAGTCGACGACGCCTCACCAGTTGTAGCTCCGATATACGTGGTTGTAGCATCTCCAGGAATTGACTGTAGCTCCTGCGACGCACGGTTGTAGCACGGCGTCGCCCGGCTACAACTCCGGCGAACTCGGGTTGGAACTCAGGCGAACGTGGTTGTAGCTTTTATGGTGAATGGTTGTAGCATTTGTCGACACTTTGCTGGTTGTAGCTGTTGGGGAACGTAGTAATTTCAAAAAAATTCCTACGCACACGCATGATCATGGTGATGCATAGCAACGATAGGGGAGAGTGTCGTCTACGTACCCTCGTAGACCATAAGCGGAAGCGTTATGACAACGCGGTTGATGTAGTCGTACTTCTTCACGATCGACCGATCCTCAGTACCGAATGCACGGCACCTCCGCGTTCAGCACACGTTCAGCTCGGTGACGTCCCGCGAACTCACGATCCAGTAAAGCTTCAGGGAAAAGCTTCGTCAGCACGACGGTGTGGTGACGGTGTTGATGAAGTTACCGACGCAGGGCTTCGCCTAAGCACCGCTACGATATGACCGAGGTGGATTATGGTGGAGGGGGGCACCGCACACGGCTAAGAGAGATCAATGATCGACTTGTGTGTCCTGGGGTGCCCCCTGCCCCCGTACATAAAGGAGCAAGGGGGGAGGCCGGCCGGCCCTAGCAGGGCACGCCAAGAGGAGGAGTCCTCCTCCTAGTGGGAGTAGGACTCCCCTTTCCTAGTCCCACTAGGAGGGGGAAGGAAGGAGTGGGAGAGGGGAAAGGCAAGGGGGGCGCCGCCCCCCTTCCTTGTCCTATTAAAACTTAAGGGGAGGGGGGCGCGGCCTTCCTTGGCCGCCCCCCCTCTCTCCACTAGGGCCCAACAAGGCCCATTAATCCCCGGGGATTCCGGTAACCCCTCCGGCACTCCGGTAAAATCCCGATTTCACCCGGAACTATTCCGATGTCCAAATATAGGCTTCCAATATATCGATATTTATGTCTCGACCATTTCAAGACTCCTCGTCATGTCCGTGATCATATCCGGGACTCCGAACTACCTTCGGTACATCAAAACACACAAACTCATAATACCGATCGTCACAGAACTTTAAGCGTGCGGACGCTACAGGTTCGAGAACTATGTAGACATGGCCGAGACACGTCTCAGGTCAATAACCAATAGCGGAACCTGGATGTTCATATTGGTTCCTACATATTCTACGAAGATCTTTATCGATCAAACCGCATAACAACATACGTTGTTCCCTTTGTCATCGGTATGTTACTTGCCGGAGATTCGAACGTCGGTATCCTCATACCTAGCTCAATCTCGTTACCGGCAAGTCTCTTTACTCGTTTCGTAATACATCATCCCGCAACTAACTCATTAGTTGCATTGCTTGCAAGGCTTATAGTGATGTGCATTACCGAGAGGGCCCAGAGATACCTCTCCGACAATCGGAGTGACAAATCTTAATCTCGATCGATGCCAACTCAACGAACACCATCGGAGACACCTGTAGAGCACCTTTATAATCACCCAGTTACGTTGTGACATTTGGCAGCACACAAAGTGTTCCTCTGGTATTCGGGAGTTGCATAATCTCATAGTCATAGGAACATGTATAAGTCATGAAGAAAGCAATAGCAATATATTAAACGATCGAATGCTAAGCTAACGGAATGGGTCAAGTCAATCACATCATTCTCTAATGATGTGACCCCGTTAATCAAATGACAACTCATGTCTATGGCTAGGAAACTTAACCATCTTTGATTCAACGAGCTAGTCATGTAGAGGCATACTAGAAACATTCTGCTTGTCTATGTATTCACACATGTACTAAGTTTCCGGTTAATACAATTCTAGCATGAATAATAAACATTTATCATGATATAAGGAAATATAAATAACAACTTTATTATGCCTCTAGGGCATATTTCCTTCAGTCTCCCACTTGCACTAGAGTCAATAATCTAGTTCACATCGCCATGTGATTTAACACCAATAGTTCACATCACCATGTGATTAATATCCATAGTTCACCTCGTCATGTGGCTAACACTCAAAGGGTCTACTAGAGTCAGTAATCTAGTTCACATCGTCATGTGATTAACACCCAAAGAGTACTAAGGTGTGATCATGTTTTACTTGTGAGAGAAGTTTAGTCAACGGGTCTGCCAAATTCAGATCCGTATGTATTTTGCAAATCTCTATGTCTACAATGCTCTGCACAGAGCTACTTTAGCTAATTGCTCCCACTTTCAATATGTATCCAGATTGAGACTTAGAGTCATCTGGATCAGTGTCAAAACTTGCATCGACGTAACCCTTTACGACGAACCTTCTGTCACCTCCATAATCGAGAAACATATCCTTATTCCACTAAGGATAATTTTGACCGCCGTTCATTGATCTACTCCTAGATCACTATTGTACTCCCTTGTCAAACTCAGTGTAGGGTATACAATAGATCTGGTACACAGCATGGCATACTTTATAGAACCTATGGCTGAGGCATAGGGAATGACTTTCATTCTCTTTCTATCTTCTGCCGTGGTCGGGCTTTGAGTCTTACTCAATTTCACACCTTGTAACACAGGCAAGAACTCTTTCTTTGACTCATTTTGAACTACTTTAAAATCTTGTCAAGGTATGTACTCATTGAAAAAACTTATCAAGCATCTTGATCTATCTCTATAGGTCTTCATGCTCAATATGTAAGCAGCTTCACCGAGGTCTTTCTTTGAAAAACTCCTTTCAAATATTCCTTTATGCTTTCCAGAAAATTCTACATTATTTCCGATTAACAATATGTCATTCACATATATTCATCAGAAATGTTGTAGTGCTCCCACTCACTTTCTTGTAAATACAGGCTTCACCATAAGTCTTTATAAAACTATATGCTTTTGATCAACTCATCAAAGCGTATATTCCAACTCCGAGATGCTTGCACCAGTCCATAAATGAATCGCTGGAGCTTGCACACTTTGTTAGCACCCTTTGGATCGACAAAACCTTCTGGTTGCATCATATACAACTCTTCTTCCAGAAATCCATTCAGGAATGCAGTTTTGACATCCATTTGCCAAATTTCATAATCATAAAATGCGGCAATTGCTAACATGATTCGGACAGACTTAAGCATCGCTACGAGTGAGAAAGTCTCATCGTACTCAACCCCTTGAACTTGTCGAAAACCTTTCGCAACAAGTCGAGTTTTGTAGACAGTAACATTATCGTCAGCGTCAGTCTTCGTCTTGAAGATCCATTTATTCTCTATGGCTTGCCGATCATCAAGCAAGTCAACCAAAGTCCACACTTTGTTCTCATACATGGATCCGATCTCAGATTTCATGGCCTCAAGCCATTTTGCGGAATCTGGGATCACCATCGCTTCTTCATAGTTCGTAGGTTCGTCATGGTCAAGTAACATGACCTCCAGAACAAGATTACCGTACCACTCTGGTGCGGATCTCACTCTAGTTGACCTACGAGGTTCGGTAGTAACTTGATCTGAAGTTTCATGATCATCATCATTAGCTTCCTCACTAATTTGTGTAGGAGTCGCAGGAACAGATTTCTGTGATGAACTACTTTCCAATAAGGGAGTAGGTACAGTTACCTCATCAAATTCTACTTTCCTCCCACTCACTTCTTTCGAGAGAAACTCCCTCTCTAGAAAGTATCCATTCTTAGCAACAAATGTCTTGCCTTCGGATCTGTGATAGAAGGTGTACCCAATAGTTTCCTTTGGGTATCCTATGAAGACACATTTCTCCGATTTGGGTTCGAGCTTATCAGGTTGAAACTTTTTCACATAAGCATCGCAGCCCCAAACTTTAAGAAACGACAACTTTGGTTTCTTGCCAAATCACAGTTCATAAGGCGTTGTCTCAACGGATTACGATGGTGCCCTATTTAACGTGAATGCAGCCGTCTCTAAAGCATAACCCCAAAATGATAGCGGTAAATCAGTAAGAGACATCATAGATCGCACCATATCTAGTAAAGTACGATTACGACGTTCGGACACACCATTAGGCTATGGTGTTCCGGGTGGCATGAGTTGCGAAACTATTCCGCATTGTTTCAAATGTAAACCAAACTCGTAATTCAAATATTCTCCTCCACGATCAAATCGTAGAAACTTTATTTTCTTGTTACGATGATTTTCTACTTCACTCTGAAATTCTTTAAACTTTTCAAATGTTCCAGACTTATGTTTCATTAAGTAGATATACCCATATCTGCTCAAATCATCTGTGAAGGTGAGAAAATAATGATACCCGCCGCGAGCCTCAACATTCATCGGATCGCACACATCAGTATGTATTATTTCCAATAAGTCAGTTGCTTGCTCCATTGTTCCGGAGAACGGAGTCTTAGTCATCCTGCCCATGAGGCATGGTTCGCAAGCATCAAGTGATTCATAATCAAGTGATTCCAAAAGCCCATCAGCATGGAGTTTCTTCATGCGCTTTACACCAATATAACGTAAACGGCAGTGCCACAAATAAGTTGCACTATCATTATTAACTTTGCATCTTTTGGCTTCAATATTATGAATATGTGTATCACTACGATCGAGATCCAACAAACCATTTTCATTGGGTGTATGACCAGACAAGGTTCTATTCATGTAAACAGAACAACAATTATTCTCTAACTTAAATGAATAACCGTATTGCAATAAACATGATCAAATCATATTCATGCTCAACGCAAACACCAAATAACACTTATTTAGGTTCAACACTAATCCCGAAAGTATTGGGAGTGTGCGATGATGATCATATCAATCTTGGAACTACTTCCAACATACATCGTCACCTCGCCCTTAACTAGTTTCTGTTCATTCTGCAACTCCCGTTCCGAGTTACTACTCTTAGCAACTGAACCAGTATCAAATGCCGATGGGTTGCTATAAACACTAGTAAAGTACACATCAAGAACATGTATATCCAATATACCTTTGTTCACTTTGCCATCCTTCTTATCCGCCAAGTATCTAGGGCAGTTCCACTTCCAGTGACCATTTCTTTTGCAGTAGAAGCACTCGGCTTCAGGCTTGGGTCTAGCTTTGGGCTTCTTCACGTGAGCAGCAACTTGCTTGCCGTTCTTTCTGAAGTTCCCCTTCTTCCCTTTGCCCTTTTCTTGAAACTAGTGGTCTTGTCAACCATCAACACTTGATGCTTTTCTTGATTTCTACCTTCGTCGATTTCAGCATCACGAGGAGCTTGGGAATCGTTTCCGTTATCCCTTGCATATTATAGTTCATCACGAAGTTCTAGTAACTTGGTAATAGTGACTAGAGAACTCTGTCAATCACTATCTTATCTGGAAGATTAACTCCCACTTGATTCAAGTGATTGTAGTACTCAGACATTCGGAGCACATGCTCACTAGCTGAGCTATTCTCCTCCATCTTGTAGGCAAAGTACTTGTCGAATGTCTCATAACTTTCGACATGGGCATGAGTCTGAAATACTAATTTCAACTCATGGAACATCTCAGATGCTCCGTGGCGTTTCAAAAACGTCTTTGAAGCCCCGATTCTAAGCCGTAAAGTATGGTGCACTAAACTATCAAGTAGTCATTATATCGAGCTTGCCAAACGTTCATAACGTCTGCATTTGCTCCTACAATCGGTCTGTCACCTAGCGGTGCATCAAGGACATAATTCTTCTGTGCAGCAATGAGGATAATTGTGACGCCCTCGATTCAATCGTACACTAATCATACACGCAAATGTGTACGATCAAGATCAAGGACTCACGGGAAGATATCACAACACAACTCTAGACACAAATTAAAATAATACAAGCTTTATATTACAAGCCAGGGGCCTCGAGGGCTCGAATACATAAGCTCGATTACACAAGAGTCAGCGGAAGCAACAATATCTGAGTACAGACACAAGTTGAACAGGGATGCCTTAAGAAGGCTAGCACAAAAGCAACACGATCGAAGAGGCAAGGCCTCCTGCCTGGGAGCCTCCTAACTACTCCTGGTCGTCAGCGGTCTCCACGTAGTAGCAGTCATCGGCGGTGGCATCTGGCTCCTATGCTCCGACATCTGGTTGCATCAACCGGAAAGGAGAAGAAAGGGGCAAAAGGGGGAGCAAAGCAACCGTGAGTACTCATCCAAAGTACTCGCAAGCAAGGATCTACACTACATATGCAACATTATCAAAGGAAGGCTGTATATGTGGACTGGGCTGCAGAAATGCCAGAATAGAGAGAAGGCCTAGTCCTATCGAAGACTAGCATCTTCTAGAAACCACCATCTTGCAGCAACAGGAGGAGGTAGAGTAGCATAAAGTAAAGTAGTAGTAGTGTTATCAACCTCGGCCAGAGATCCTTTCTCGACTCCCTGCGAGAAAGCAATCCCAGAGCCATACTATCCAGTTATCATCTAATATCCAAGTCTCATCTCAAGTATCCAGTTCTAGTTGTATCGATCGGGATACAACTCCAAGTGTCCGTTACCGTAGGACAGGCTATCGATAGATGTTTTCTTCCCTGCAGGGGTGCACCCACTTACCCACCACGCTCGATTAACTCCGGCCGGACACACTTTCCTGGGTCATGCCCGGCCTCGGCCAAACAATACGCCGCAACCCGACCTAGGCTTAATAGAGAGGTCAGCACGCCGGACTAAACCTATGCCCCCAGGGGTCACGGGCCATCGCCCCGGGAACTCCTGCACGTTACGTGGGCGGCCGGTGAGCAGACCTAGCTACCTCCTTAAAAAGGTAGGAGCTTACCAGTCCAACCCGGCGCGCGCCGCTCAGTCGCTGACGTCTATTAAGCTTCGGCTGATACATACGACGCAGAATGCCCATACTATGCCCACGTGATGGTTAGTGCTATCAGGCCAGAGGCCCCTCGGATCAAATATCCAAATCGTAGTGGATTAGGAACGCGCGGTAACAAGCAGAGACTCACGAAAGATGTGACCCCGTCGCCCCATCTCGAGGACTTCCGACAAGGGCTAAGAATGCCCGGCCACGCCTTGTATTCAACTCTCGGGTACCCTCCAGGTCAACCCGTCTCCACATCACTCGCGGGTACCCCTCAGGGTCGACCCGCCTTTCCAAGTAACAATTGTAAAGTCCAAGTATCCGTGTGTCCAAACATCAAGGGGAAAACCCGAGGAATCACCCCCGGTGGATTCCACTCGATGTAATCATCAAGGTGAACGTAAGAGGAATCACCCCCGAGGTTCACACTTGAGGGGTTGCACGACAGAGTCGTATCGGAAGTGGTTAAGGCGGAATCACCCTCGATGACCACGAACGAATAGCTACACTACAGGGTTAACATCAGAAGTGCTGTAGAGGTCTCACCCTCGGCACTCGATAGTAACCCAGCAGTGTCGCGCAACTAAGGGGAAAGTGATGTGCCATGCCGGGGCCTGGTCTTCGATCCCGTTGATCGGGTCTTCGATGATGAAGCAGGGGCAACAAGGTCAAGGTGGGGGTCACTGATGGATCACTAACCAACCTATACTAAGCAGTTTAGGATAAGCAAGTAAGGTACAATGAGCAGGTTACAAAAGCAGGCTATGCATCAGAATAGGAGCAAACAATAACAGTAGCAAAATCTAATGCAAGCATGAGAGAATGGAATGGGCGATATCGGGATGATCAAAGGGGGGGCTTGCCTGGTTGCTCTGGCAAGGAGGGGTCGTCGTCGACGTAGTCGATCACAGGGGCGGCATCAGTCTCGGGGTCTACAGGAGAGAAGAGGGGGAAGAAACAGTAAATATAAAGCAGACAAAGCATCACAAAGCATAACATGGCAATATGCGCTGCCGGGTGTGACCTAACGTAAGGCTACACGATATAGGTGAAGGGGGAATTCAACCGGGAATGTTTTCCCGGTTTCGGACCTGTGTCAGACAGATGACCGGAGGGGGAATGTTCCATGTTCAGATAGCTAGAGGCATCCGACTGATGAATGGACCGCGTATTCAGATTCGTTGGATTTTTCTGAGCAACTTTCATATAGAAAACATTTTCATCTGAGTTACGGTTTATTTTCTATGAATTTTCAAAGATTAAAGTATTTTCTCAAATTATAAATATTAACAGAAAAGGAATTATGACGTCAGCAGGGTGTCAGCATGACATCAGCAGGTCAACAGACCCGCTGACTGGTCAAACTGACCAGTGGGTCCCACCTGTCATAGACAGTGGATTAACATAACTTTAAACTAACTAAAAAGAGGTTAATTAACAGCTGGGCCCCACATGTCAGTGACTGTTTAGCTTAACTAATCACTTTTATTTAGAAAAACGTTTATTTAACAAAATATGCGATGGGGCCCGCGTGTCAGCGACACTGTGTGCCCAGTCAGCACAGTTGACCACGGTCAACGTGGTCAACTGGGCCAGGGGGCCCACGGGCAGTGACCCAGAGGCGGGCCCCAGGTGTGCCACATCGGCAGCGTCGGGGATTCGCCGCCGGCGACCAAAACAGCGGCGGGGCTCGCCGGACTTCACCGGGAATCGCGCACAGGGGGTCTTTTGGCCCGGGACTTGGCGCGTTCGAACGAGGAGATCCCGCCGCGTCGCGTGGTGAGGCCGGCCGGAGCTGGAGCTGCCGGAAACGGCGTCGGCGACGAGTGGAGGCAGTGGTGGTGTTCGGGACCTCGTCGGGGTCGCGCTAGGGGGTCGACGAGGTGGGCAAGTGGCACGGGCGGCCTCGGCGGGCTGCACTGAGCACGTTCCCGTGCTCAGGCGAGCATGGCAACGACGGCGGCCAGCTGCTCGGTGGAGCCGAGCTCGGCCATGGCGGCGCGGTGGCTATGGTAGCGCAAGAGGCCAGGGGAGCGAGGAGAGAAGAAGAGGGGCTCACCGCGCGGCGCAAGAAAGGCCCTCGACAGGTTAGGAGCGCAGGGGAAGGCCGAATCGACGATGGTTGCGTCCGGCGACCCGGGGATGAAGAAGACGGGGATTCGGTGTTGCGGGGCTTGCCAGCTCGCATTCGTGGCCGTAGTCATCGTAGCGGAGCGCGACTGGTTACGTCGGAGGAGCACGAGGGAGGCGGTCGCCGCGGTGATGCAAGGTGGGACGGCGGCGATGGCGCTTGGGTCAGAGAAAGGGGAGTGAGCGAGCAGGAAGAGAGATCGACGAGGGAGAGAGGGGGCAAGTGGGCGAGTGGGGAGGGAGCCCGAGGCGTCGGGGCTGCCCTTATCCCCTCGCCGGCGACGTGGCAGCGCGGGGCCTCGCGCCGGGTCCGGTGGGAACGTGCTGGGGGGGCTCGGTCGCGTGAACAGAGAGGAAAGGGATGACCGGGGAGGGGGAGCGGGCCGGCCTAGCTGGGGTGGGCCGAGGCCCAATGGGAGGCCAGGGGTACTAGCCCCTTTTCTCTCCTTTTGTTTTTGTTTTAACTTTTGCTGTCTTTTTTAACAACTTTCTTTTATAGCTATTTTAGGCCATTTAGGTACTTTGCAAAAAAATGTTGGTTCACCACCAATATTACCAGAAGAATATTTTCCACACGATGAACATTTTAGTTTTCATGTTTGAGCATTTTGAATTTCACTCATAATTTGAAACTGAATTCAACTGGAATTTAAAAAGAGAGAGGAGAAAATGATGATCAAACACTTGTTTAGCAAAATGATTAACTTAATCCCAGGGGTTACTGTAGCATCATTACATCGGGGTGTTACAACTCTCCTCCTCTAAAAGAAATTCTCGTCCCGAGAATTAAGAGGTAGAAGGGAACAGGTCGGGGTATTCAGCCCGGAGGTTCTCTTCGCGTTCCCAAGTGGCTTCCTCTTTAGTATGATTCAACCATTGCACCTTGAGGAACTTGGTAACCTTCTGGCGTGTTCGACGTTCAGCTTCTTCAAGAATGCAGATCGGATGCTCCTTGTATGTGAGATCATCTTGAACTTCAATCAATTCCGGATCCACTTCATGTTCCGGATCCTTGAAGCAACGACGAAGTTGTGACACATGGAAGACGTCATGGACGTGAGAGAACTGAGGTGGCAACTCAAGTTGATAAGCCACCAGCCCACGACGGGCCAGAATGCGGAAAGGACCAATGTAGCGCGGAGCTAGCTTGCCCTTGACTCCGAACCGATGAGTGCCTCTCAAAGGAGTGACACGCAGATAAGCTTGTTCACCAGGTTGATAAGTTGAACCCCAGTGTTTCCGGTCATAGTTGCTCTTCTGGCGGGACTGGGCCGCCTTGAGATTATCCCGGACAATGCGAACCTGCTCTTCAGCTTGTTGAATAATGTCTGGACCAATGAGCGTCCGTTCCCCAGTTTTTGACCAATTCAGAGGGGTTCGGCACTTACGTCCATAGAGCACTTCAAAGGGTGCCATCTTCAAGCTGGCTTGATAGCTGTTGTTATAAGAGAACTCCGCATAAGGGAGAGATTCTTCCCACTTCTTGCCGAAAGAAATAACACAAGCTCGAAGCATGTCTTCAAGAATTTGATTGACTCGGTTGACTTGGCCTTGGGATTGGGGATGATAAGCAGTGCTCCAGGTAATATGAGTTCCCATTGCCTCTTGGAAAATATCCCAGAACTTTGAAGTGAATATACTGCCGCGATCTGATCTGATCTCCTTCGGAATGCCGTGGAGTGACACAATTCTGGAGATATACAAGTTTGCTAATTGACTAGCAGTGATTGTCTCCTTGACCGGCAGAAAGTGAGAAACCTTCGAGAATTGGTTGATGACGACAAAGATAGCATCGTTACCTTTCTGAGACTTGGGAAGGCCAGTGACAAAGTCCATTTGGATCTTATCCCACTTCCATTCAGGAATTGGAAGTGGTTGTAGAAGTCCAGCCGGTTTCTGATGTTCTGCTTTGACGCGACGACAAACGTCACATTCTTCGATATATCGAGCAATGTCTTGCTTCATATTAGACCACCAGTACTTCTGACGGATGTCTAGATACATCTTGGTACTTCCCGGATGAATAGAGAGAGGGGTGTCATGCGCTTCTTTCATCACCTTCTCTGTCATAAGCTCGAACCGGGGCACTACAATGCGATCTCTGAAGTATAAGGTTCCATCTTCACCAAGTGAGAAATCTCTAGATTTCTCTAATGCAAGATCCTTTTTCATCAAATCAACGTGAGCATCTTTGGCTTGAGCAGACTTAATTGCTTTCGGCAGAGTTGGTTCTAGGACAAGGTTATTCAGAGAACCCTGTGGAACTAGTTGAAGGTTCAGCTTGCATAGCTCTTCATAAAGGCGGGGTTGAGCTTTGTAGACCATGTGATTGTTGCAATAAGACTTACGGCTCAGGGCATCGGCCATTACATTAGCCTTGCCAGGGGTATTGGATATACCGCAGTCGTAGTCAGCAATAGCTTCCATCCACCGCTGCTGACGGAGGTTCAGATCTGGCTGAGTAAACAGGTACTTCAGACTCTGATGATTAGTGAAGATCTCACAACGATTACCGAGAAGGTACTGTCACCATAGCTTTAGTGCAAAGACAACCGCAGCAAGCTCGAGATCATGAACTGGGTAGTTCTCTTCATGAGGACGCACTTGACGGGAGGCATATGCAATTACTTTGAGCTCTTGCATTAGGACACAGCCTAATCCTTGATGTGAAGCGTCGCAATAGATGACGAAGTCCTTGCGAGAATCAGGGGGAGCAAGCACTGGGGCAGAAGTCAGCTTGTCCTTGAGTGCCTGGAAACTTTCCTAACATTTGTCTGTCCAATCAAACTTAACGCCCTTGTGCAGCAGATTAGTCAGGGGCTTGGCAATCTTGGAGAAGTTCTCGACGAAACGGCGGCAATAACTGGCAAGTCCGAGAAAGCTTCTGACTTGCTTGACAGTCTTCGGAGGGGTCCAGTCAAGAATAGCCTGAACGCGCTCTGGGTTGCCGGCAATACCATCCTTGGAGATGACATGACCAAGGTAGGTGACTTCGGGTAACCAGAATTCACACTTGGAATACTTGGCATAAAGTAGATGCTCTCGAAGCTTCTCTAGAACAAGTCGAAGATGTTCAGCATGTTCTTCTTTGTTCTTCGAATATACCAAGATATCATCCAGATAGACTACGATGAACTTGTCGAGGTAATCCATGAATATGTAGTTCATCAGACGGGAGAATGTGGCTGGAGCATTGGTCAAGCCAAAAGACATGACGGTGTACTCGTAAGAACCATAACGAGTGACGAATGCGGTCTTGGGAATATCCTCTTCACGAACACGGATCTGGTGGTAACCCAACCTCAAGTCAAGTTTAGAGAATATCGATGAACCAGCCAGTTGATCATACAGATCATTGATCCGAGGAAGGGGATATTTGTTCTGAATTGTAGCCTGGTTGATAGGACGGTAGTCTTGGACCAAACGGTTCGTTCCGTCCTTCTTCTTGACGACGAGAGAAGGTGCTCCCCAAGCAGAGGAACTTGGACGAATGAAACCCTTGCGAAGAGATTTGTCGATTTCCTCCTTAAGTTCAAGGACTTCATGAGGTGGCATCTTGTATGGTCGTTTGGCAATACGAACGGTGCCTGGTTTCAAGTCGATGACGAACTCGACAGCCCGGGCAGGGGGTATTCCTGGAAGTTCTTCTGGAAATACGTCTTGGAAGTCGCGAACGACTGGAATCTTTTCAATTCCCTCAAGAGGTGCTGCGTTCAACGCATTCAAAGCATAAAGTCATGCTTCAGCGTTTTGAACAAGCTGAGCATGGTAGGTTACTATCTCATCGGAAGGATGTAGGAGGTGAACGACCTTGGTGGCGCAAACGATAGAGGCAATATGCGCTTTCAACCATTCCATTCCCAGAATGAGGTCAATATTGGAAGACTCCAGAATAATGGGAGAAACAAGGAATTTCAACCCTTCAATTTCAACAGGGACGTCGCGACCAATCATGGTAGTTCGACACTGACCCGCAGCGGTGCGTACCACTATCGGGGTGTTCATGGGCTCGCATCGAATGTCGTGTGCGTATGCAAAATTTTCTGACATGAATGAATGCGATGCTCCTGAATCGAATGAAACAGAAGCCGGTACTGAATTAACGAGAAGAGTACCCATCACAGTGGCAGGCTGGTCTTGAGCTTCATTCAGATCAACATGATTAGCCTGACCACGACCATAAGGTCTGGCATTGTTGTTATGGGGCTGATTGTTACGGCCAGTAGAAGGCAGAGCCAACTGGCTCTTTTTCTGATTGCATTCTTTAGCAAGGTGGCCTGGGCGGCCACATCTGAAGCACAGACCATCATTGGGATCGGGAGCAGGAGCTTGGGATGGTACAGTTCGAAGAGGCTGTCTCTGCGGTGGAGGGGGAAGACGGGGTGCAGCATAGGACTGTCTTGGTGCGGGTGCAGTAGGACGATACATGCTGTGGGGGATCCATATCCGACGCTTCTGCGCGGACGGGCCCGAAGATGAGCCAGCGTCACGGCTGCGCCTGAGGGGTCACTGATGTTCCTGCAGACCAGTTTCGACATGAATGGCCTTGTTCACCAAGGTGGCGAAGTCGGCAAAGTCATGAACGAGCAGTGCTAGCTTGATATCAGGGTGAAGTCCACCACGAAACTTCTCTTGCTTGCGAGCATCAGTTGCGATGTCTTCTTCAGCATAACGAGACAAGTCCAAGAATTCCCGCTGATAAGCATCTACAGACTTGTTGCCTTGGGTGAGGTTGCGGAACTCTCGCTTCTTCTTGTCCATGATTCCCTGAGGAATGAAGCGGGCACGGAAGGCAGCTTGGAAATCCGGCCAAGTGATGACCGTTCCAGCAGGTAGGGTACGCCTGTGGCTGTCCCACCATTGAGCAGCGGGACCCTTCAGAAAGAAAGATGCAAAGGTGACATAGCTAGCAGGGGCAACACTAGCAGACTCCATTTCATACGTGATGTCGCGGAGCCAGTCATCAGCATCAAGGGGTTGAGTTGAGCTGTGGTAGATAGTTGGGTTGAGGCGCATGAAGTCCTGCAGAGTTACTGGGGTTGGTTGTTGATTCATGTTCGGACGAGGAAACTGAGCCATCATTCCTTCCATGAACTGGCGGTTCAGCTCAAATTGTTGCATCATTCCAGCAAAGAATTCGGGCGGTGGTGGATCGTTGGCACCACGGCCACGACCAGCGGGTCTAACCATCCTGCTAACATGTAACAGGGGGGGGGTAGTTAAGCATTGAGCATTTGCAAAGACAAGGACCATTCATGATGAAACATGCATAATGAAAGAGGTACGATGGATACCACTTCGTAGTCAACACGACAGTGTGTGTACTATTCAGAATACTATTCTAAGGAATAACAATGGCTTATCCAACTTTGGGGTGAATGTGGTCACGGGATCCTAATGTTAGAGTTAGTAAATTCGTTTAACCCGAATGGAAGAGAGATCAGAGTCCCAGAGTATAGATGAGGAGTAAAAGATCCTAATACCACCCAATGGCGACGTGGGCCCGTAAGCCACACAGCCAATGTTAGTAAAAGTTTTTCAGTCACTAGACTCAACTTCGGCCAAGGAGTTGGAAAGGGGGCTACCTACAGGCAGTCGGCTCTAATACCAACTTGTGACGCCCTCGATTCAATCGTACACTAATCATACACGCAAATGTGTACGATCAAGATCAAGGACTCACGGGAAGATATCACAACACAACTCTAGACACAAATTAAAATAATACAAGCTTTATATTACAAGCCAGGGGCCTCGAGGGCTCGAATACATAAGCTCGATTACACAAGAGTCAGCGGAAGCAACAATATCTGAGTACAGACACAAGTTGAACAGGGATGCCTTAAGAAGGCTAGCACAAAAGCAACACGATCGAAGAGGCAAGGCCTCCTGCCTGGAAGCCTCCTAACTACTCCTGGTCATCAGCGGTCTCCACGTAGAAGCAGGCATCAGCGGTGGCATCTGGCTCCTGGGCTTCGACATCTGATTGCATCAACCGGAAAGAAGAAGAAAGGGGCAAAGGGGAAGCAAAGCAACCGTGAGTACTCATCCAAAGTACTCTCAAGCAAGGATCTACACTACATATGCAACATTATCAAAGGAAGGTTGTATATGTGGACTGGGCTGCAGCAATGCCAGAATAGAGAGAAGGCATAGTCCTACCGAAGACTAGCATCTTCTGGAAACCACCATCTTGCAGCAACAGGAGGGAGTAGAGTAGCATAAAGTAAAGTAGTAGAAGTGTTATCAACCTCGGCCAGAGATCCTTTCTCGACTCCCTGCGAGAAAGCAATCCCAGAGCCATACTATCCAGTTCCAATTAATCCAATTCTCATATCCAAGTCTCATCACAAGTATCCAGTTCTAGTTGTATCGATCGGGATACAACTCCAAGTGTCCGTTACCGTAGGACAGGCTATCGATAGATGTTTTCTTCCCTGCAGGGGTGCACCAACTTACCCACCACGCTTGATTAACTCCGGCCGGACACACTTTCCTGGGTCATGCCCGGCCTCGGCCAAACAATACACCGCAACCTGACCTAGGCTTAATAGAGAGGTCAAGCACGCCGGACTAAACCTATGCCCCCAGGGTTCATGGGCCATCGCCCCGGGAACTCCTGCACGTTGCGTGGGCGGCCGGTGAGCAGACCTAGCTACCTCCTTAAAAAGGTAGGAGCTTACCAGTCCAACCCGGCGCGCGCCGCTCAGTCGCTGACGTCTATTAAGCTTTGGCTGATGCATACGACGCAGAACGCCCATACTATGCCCACGTGATGGTTAGTGCTATCAGGCCAGAGGCCCCTCGGATAAAATATCCAAATCGTAGTGGATTAGGAGCACGCGGTAACAAGCAGAGACTCACGAAAGATGTGACCCCGTTGCCCCGTCTCGAGGACTTGCGGCAAGGGCTAGGAATGCCCGGCCACGCCTCGTAATTATCTCACGGGCACCTTCCAGGTCAACCCGTCTCCACATCACTCGCGGGTACCCCTCAGGGTGGACCCGCCTTTCCAAGTAACAATTGTAAAGTCTAAGTATCCGTGTGTCCAAACATCAAGGGGAAAACCCGAGGAATCACCCCCGGTGGATTCCACTCGATGTAATCATCAAGGTGAACGTAAGAGGAATCACCCCCGAGGTTCACAATTGAGGGGTTGCACGACAGAGTCGTATCAAAAGTGGTTAAGGCGGAATCACCCTCGATGACCACGACCGAATAGCTACACTACAGGGTTAACATCAGAAGTGCTGTAGAGGTCTCACCCTCGGCACTCGATAGTAACCCAGCAGTGTCGAGCAACTAAGGAGAAAGTGATGTGCGATGCCGGGGCCTGGTCTTCGATCCCGTTGATCGGGTCTTCGATGATGAAGCAGGGGCAACAAGGTCAAGGTGGGGGGGTCACTGATGGATCACTAACCAACCTATACTAAGCAGTTTAGGATAAGCAGGTAAGATACAATGAGCAGGTTACAAAAGCAGGCTATGCATCAGAATAGGAGCAAACAATAACAGTAGCAAAATCTAATGCAAGCATGAGAGAATGGAATGGGCGATATCGGGATAATCAAAAGGGGGGGCTTGCCTTGTTGCTCTGGCAAGGAGGGGTCATCGTCGACGTAGTCGATCATAGGGGCAGCATCGGTCTCGGGGTCTACCGGAGAGAAGAGGGGGAAGAAACAGTAAATATAAGCAAACATAGCATCACAAAGCATAACGTGGCAATATGATGTGCCGGGTGTGACCTAACGTATGGCTACACGATATGGGTGAAGGGGGAATTCAACCGGGAAGGTGTTCCCGGTTTTGGACCTGTGTCAGACAGATGACCGGAGGGGGAATGTCCCATGTTCAGCATGCTAAGGGCATGTGACAGATGAACGGACCGCGTATTCGGATTCGTTGGATTTTGAGCAACTTTCATATAGAAAACATTTTCATCCCAGGTACGGTTTATTTTCTATGAATTTTTAAAGATTAAAGTATTTTCTGAAATTATTAATATTAACAGAAAAGGAATTATGACGTCAGCAGAGTGTCAGCATGACATCAGCAGGTCAACAGACCCGTTGACTGGTCAAACTGACCAGTGGGTCCCACCTGTCATAGACAGTGGATTAACATAACTTTAAACTAACTAAAAAGAGGTTAATTAACAGCTGGGCCCCACATGTGAGTGACTGTTTAGCTTAACTAATCACTTTTATTTAGAAAAACGTTTATTTAACAAAATATGCGATGGGGCCCGCGTGTCAGTGACACTGTGTGCCCAGTCAGCACAGTTGACCATGGTCAACGTGGTCAACTGGGGCCAGGGGGCCCACGGGCAGTGACCCAGAGGCGGGCCCCAGGTGTGCCACATCGGCGGCGTCGGAGTTTCGCCGCTGGCGACCAAAACAGCGGCGGGGCTCGCCGGACTTCGCCGGGAATCGCGCACAGGGGGTCTTTTGGCCCGGGACTTGGCGCGTTCGCACGAGGAGATCCCGCCGCGTCGCGTGGTGAGGCCGGCCGGAGCTGGAGCTGCCGGAAACGGCGTCGGCGATGAGTAGAGGCGGTGGTGGCGTTCGGGACCTCCTCGGGATCGCGCTAGGGGGGTCGACGAGGTGGGCAAGCGGCACGGGCGGCCTCGGCGGGCTGCACTGAGCACGTTCCCGTGCTCAGGCGAGCATGGCAACGACGGCGGCCAGCTGCTCGGCGGAGCCGAGCTCGGCCATGGCGGCGCGGTGGCTATTGTAGCACAAGAGGCCAGGGGAGCGAGGGAAGAAGAAGAGGGGCTCACCGCGCGGCGCAAGAAAGGCCCTCGACAGGTTAGGAGCGCAGGGGAAGGCCGAATCGACGACGACTGCGTCCGGCGACCCGGGGAGGAAGAAGACGGGGATCCGGTGTTGCGGGGCTTGCCAGCTCGCGTTCGTGGCCGTAGTCGTCGTAGCGGAGCGCGGAGTGGCTGGTTACGTCGGAGGAGCACGAGGGAGGCGGTCGCCGGGGTGATGCGAGGTGGGACGGCGGCGATGGCGCTCGGGCCAGAGAGAGGGGAGTGAGCGAGCAGGAAGAGAGATCGACGAGGGAGAGAGGGGGCAAGTGGGCGAGTGGGGAGGGAGCCCGAGGCGTCGGGGCTGCCCTTATCCCCTCGCCGGCGACGTGGCAGCGCGGGGCGCCGCGCTGGGTCCGGTGGGAACGAGCTGGGGGGGCTCGGTCGCGTGAACAGAGAGGAGAGGGGTGACCGGGGAGGGGGAGCGGGCCGGCCTAGTTGGGGTGGGCCGAGGCCCAATGGGAGGCCAGGGGTTCTAGCCCCTTTTCTCTCCTTTTGTTTTTGTTTTAACTTTTGCTTTCTCTTTTTTAACAACTTTCTATTATAGCTATTTTAGGCCATTTAGGTACTTTGCAAAAAATGTTGTTTCACCACCAATATTACCGGAAGAATATTTTCCACATGATGAACATTTTAGTTTTCATGTTTGAGCATTTTGAATTTCACTCATAATTTGAAATTGAATTCAACTGGAATTTAAAAAGAGAGAGGAGAAAATGATGATCAAACACTTGTTTAGCAAAATGATTAACTTAACCCCAGGGGTTACTGTAGCATCATTACACCGGGGTGTTACAACTCTCCTCCTCTAAAAGAAATTCTCGTCCCGAGAATTAAGAGGTAGAAGGGAACAGGTCAGGGTATTCAGCCCGGAGGTTATCTTCGCGTTCCCAAGTGGCTTCCTCTTTAGTATGATTCGACCATTGCACCTTGAGGAACTTGGTAACCTTCTGGCGTGTTCGACGTTCAGCTTCTTCAAGAATGCAGATCGGATGCTCCTTGTATGTGAGATCATCTTGAACCTCAATCAATTCCGGATCCACTTCACGTTCCGGATCCTTGAAGCAACGACGAAGTTGTGACACATGGAAGACGTCATGGACATGAGAGAACTGAGGTGGCAACTCAAGTTGATAAGCCACCAGCCCACGACGGGCCAGAATGCGGAAAGGACCAATGTAGCGCGGTGCTAGCTTGCCCTTGACTCCGAACCGTTGAGTGCCTCTCAAAGGAGTGACACGCAGATAAGCTTGTTCACCAGGTTGATAAGTTGAACCCCAGTGTTTCGGGTCATAGTTGCTCTTCTGGCGGGACTGGGCCGCCTTGAGATTATCCCGGACAATGCGAACCTGCTCTTCAGCTTGTTGAATAATGTCTGGACCAATGAGCGTCCGTTCCCCAGTTTCTGACCAATTCAGAGGGGTTCGACACTTACGTCCATAGAGCACTTCAAAGGGTGCCATCTTCAAGCTGGCTTGATAGCTGTTGTTATAAGAGAACTCCACATAAGGGAGAGATTCTTCCCACTTCTTGCTGAAAGAAATAACACAAGCCCGAAGCATGTCTTCAAGAATTTGATTGACTCGCTCGACTTGGCCTTGGGATTGGGGATGATAAGCAGTGCTCCAGGTAATATGAGTTCCCATTGCCTCTTGGAAACTATCCCAGAACTTTGAAGTGAATATACTGCCGCGATCTGAACTGATCTCCTTCGGAATGCCGTGGAGTTTTCAATTCTGGAGATATACAAGTTTGCTAATTGACTAGCAGTGATTGTCTCCTTGACTGGCAGAAAGTGAGCAACCTTCGAGAATTGGTCGATGACGACAAAGATAGCATCGTTACCTTTCTGAGACTTGGGAAGGCCAGTGACAAAGTCCATTTGGATCTTATCCCACTTCCATTCAGGAATCGGAAGTGGTTGTAGAAGTCCAGCCGGTTTCTGATGTTCTGCTTTGACGCGACGACAAACGTCACATTCTTCAATATATCGAGCAATGTCTTGCTTCATATTAGACCACCAGTACTTCTGACGGATGTCTAGATACATCTTGGTACTTCCCGGATGAATAGAGAGAGGGGTGTCATGCGCTTCTTTCATCACCTTCTCTGTCATAAGCTCGAACCGGGGCACTACAATGCGATCTCTGAAGTATAAGGTTCCATCTTCACCAAGTGAGAAATCTCTGGATTTCTCTAATGCAAGATCCTTTTTCATCAAATCAACGTGAGCATCTTTGGCTTGAGCAGACTTAATTGCTTTCAGAAGAGTTGGTTCCAGGACAAGGTTATTCAGAGAACCCTGTGGAACTAGTTGAAGGTTCAGCTTGCATAGCTCTTCATAAAGGCGGGGTTGAGCTTTGTAGACCATGTGATTGTTGCAATAAGACTTACGGCTCAGGGCATCGGCCATTACATTAGCCTTGCCAGGGGTATAGGATATACCGCAGTTGTAGTCAGCAATAGCTTCCATCCATCGCTGCTGACGGAGGTTCAGATCTGGCTGAGTAAACAGGTACTTCAGACTCTGATGATCGGTGAAGATCTCACAACGATTACCGAGAAGGTACTGTCGCCATAGCTTCAGTGCAAAGATAACCGCAGCAAGCTCGAGATCATGAACTGGGTAGTTCTCTTCATGAGGACGCACTTGACGGGAGGCATACGCAATTACTTTGCGCTCTTGCATTAGGACACAGCCTAATCCTTGACGTGAAGCGTCGCAATAGATGACGAAGTCCTTGCGAGAATCAGGGGGAGCAAGCACTGGGGCAGAAGTCAGCTTGTCCTTGAGTGCCTGGAAACTTTCCTGACATTTGTCTGTCCAATCAAACTTAACGCCCTTGTGAGCAGATTGGTCAGTGGCTTGGCAATCTTGGAGAAGTTCTCGACGAAACGGCGGCAATAACTGGCAAGTCCGAGAAAGCTTCTGACTTGCTTGACAGTCTTCGGAGGGGTCCAGTCAAGAATAGCCTGAACGCGCTCTGGGTTGACGGCAATACCATCCTTGGAGATGACATGACCAAGGTAGGTGACTTCGGGTAACCAGAATTCACACTTGGAATACTTGGCATAAAGTTGATGCTCTCGAAGCTTCTCTAGAACAAGTCGAAGATGTTCAGCATGTTCTTCTTTGTTCTTCGAATATACCAGGATATCATCCAGATAGACTACGACGAACTTGTCGAGGTAATCCATGAATATGTAGTTCATCAGACGGGAGAATGTGGCTGGAGCATTGGTCAAGCCAAAAGACATGACGGTGTACTCGTAAGAACCATAACGAGTGACGAATGCGGTCTTTGGAATATCCTCTTCACGAACACGGATCTGGTGGTAACCCAACCTCAAGTCGAGTTTAGAGAATATCGATGAACCAGCCAGTTGATCATACAGATCATTGATCCGAGGAAGGGGATATTTGTTCTGAATTGTAGCTTGGTTGATAGGACGGTAGTCTTGGACCAAACGGTTCGTTCCGTCCTTCTTCTTGACGAAGAGAGAAGGTGCTCCCCAAGCAGAGGAACTTGGACGAATGAAACCCTTGCGAAGAGATTTGTCGATTTCCTCCTTAAGTTCAAGGAGTTCATGAGGTGGCATCTTGTAGGGTCGTTTGGCAATAGGAACGGTGCCTGGTTTCAAGTCGATGACGAACTCGACAGCCCGGGCAGGGGGTATTCCTGGAAGTTCTTCTGGAAATACGTCTTGGAAGTCGCGAACGACTGGAATCTTTTCAATTCCCTCAAGAGGTGCTGCGTTCAACGCATTCAAAGCATAAAGTCGTGCTTCAGCGTTTTGAACAAGCTGAGCATGGTAGGTTACTATCTCATCGGAAGGATGTAGGAGGTGAACGACCTTGGTGGCGCAAACGATAGAGGCAGTATGCGCTTTCAACCATTCCATTCCCAGAATGAGGTCAATATTGGAAGACTCCAGAATAATGGGAGAAACAAGGAATTCCAACCCTTCAATTTCAACGGGGACGTCGCGACCAATCATGGTAGTTCGACACTGACCCGCAGGGGTGCGTACCACTATCGGGGTGTTCATGGGCTCGCATCGAATGTCGTGTGCGTATGCAAAATTTTCTGACATGAATGAATGCGATGCTCCTGAATCGAATAAAACAGAAGCCGGTACTGAATTAACGAGAAGAGTACCCATCACAGTGGCAGGCTGGTCTTGAGCTTCATTCAGATCAACATGATTAGCCTGACCACGACCATAAGGTCTGGCATTGTTGTTATGGGGCTGATTGTTACGGCCAGTTGAAGGCAGAGCCAACTGGCTCTTTTTCTGATTGCATTCTTTAGCAAGGTGGCCTGGGCGGCCACATCTGAAGCACAGACCATCATTGGGATCGGGAGCAGGAGCTTGGGATGGTACAGTTCGAAGAGGCTGCCTCTGCGGTGGAGGGGCAGACGAGGTGCAGCATAGGACTGTCTTGGTGCGGGTGCAGTTGGACGATACATGCTGTGGGGGATCCATATCCGACGCTTCTGCGCGGACGGGCCCGAAGATGAGCCAGCGTCACGGCTGCGCCTGAGGGATCCCTGATGTTCCTGCAGACCAGTTTCGACATGAATGGCCTTGTTCACCAAGGTGGCGAAGTCGGCAAAGTCATGAACGAGCAGTGCTAGCTTGATATCAGGGTGAAGTCCATCACGAAACTTCTCTTGCTTACGAGCATCAGTTGCAATGTCTTCTTCAGCATAACGAGACAAGTCCAAGAATTCCCGCTGATAAGCATCTACAGACTTGTTGCCTTGGGTGAGGTTGCGGAACTCTCGCTTCTTCTTGTCCATGATTCCCTGAGGAATGAAGCGGGCACGGAAGGCAGCTTGGAAATCCGGCCAAGTGATGACCGTTCCAGCAGGTAGGGTACGCCTGTGGCTGTCCCACCATTGAGCAGCGGGACCCTTCAGAAAGAAGATGCAAAGGTGACATAGCTAGCAGGGGCAACACTAGCAGACTCCATTTCATACGTGATGTCGCGGAGCCAGTCATCAGCATCAAGGGGTTGAGTTGAGCTGCGGTAGATAGTTGGGTTGAGGCGCATGAAGTCCTGCAGAGTTACTGGGGTTGGCTGTTGATTCATGTTCGGACGAGGAAACTGAGCCATCATTCCTTCCATGAACTGGCGGTTCAGCTCAAATTGTTGCATCATTCCAGCAAAGAATTCGGGCGGTGGTGGATCGTTGGCACCACGGCCACGACCAGCGGGTCTAACCATCCTGCTAACATGTAACAGGGGGGTAGTTCAGCATTGAGCATTTGCAAAGACAAGGACCATTCATGATGAAACATGCATAATGAAAGAGGTACGATGGATACCACTTCGTAGTCAACACGACAGTGTGTGTACTATTCAGAATACTATTCTAAGGAATAACTATGGCTTATCCAACTTTGGGATGAATGTGGTCACAGGATCCTAATGTTAGAGTTAGCAAAATCATTTAACCCGAGTGGATGAGAGATCAGAATCCCAGAGTAAAGATCGAGGAGTAAAATATCCTAATACCACCCAATGACGACGTGGGCCCGTAAGCCACACAGCCAATGTTAGTAAAAGTTTTTCAGTGACTAGACTCAACTTCGGCCAAGGAGTTGGAAAGGGGGCTACCTACAGGCAGTCGGCTCTGATACCAACTTGTGACGCCCTCGATTCAATCGTACACTAATCATACACGCAAATGTGTACGATCAAGATCAAGGACTCACGGGAAGATATCACAACACAACTCTAGACACAAATTAAAATAATACAAGCTTTATATTACAAGCCAGAGGGCTCGAATACATAAGCTCGATTACACAAGAGTCAGCGGAAGCAACAATATCTGAGTACAGACATAAGTTGAACAGGGATGCCTTAAGAAGGCTAGCACAAAAGCAACACGATCGAAGAGGCAAGGCCTCCTGCCTGGGAGCCTCCTAACTACTCCTGGTCGTCAGCGGTCTCCACGTAGTAGCAGGCATCGGCGGTGGCATCTGGCTCCTGTGCTCCGACATCTGGTTGCATCAACCGGAAAGGAGAAGAAAGGGACAAAAGGGGGAGCAAAGCAACCGTGAGTACTCATCCAAAGTACTCGCAAGCAAGGATCTACACTACATATGCAACATTATCAAAGGAAGGCTGTATATGTGGACTGGGCTGCAGAAATGCCAGAATAGAGAGAAGGCCTAGTCCTATCGAAGACTAGCATCTTCTGGAAACCACCATCTTGCAGCAACAAGAGGAAGTAGAGTAGCATAAAGTAAAGTAGTAGTAGTGTTATCAACCTCGGCCAGAGATCCTTTCTCGACTCCCTGCGAGAAAGCAATCCCAGAGCCATACTATCCAGTTATCATCTAATATCCAAGTCTCATCTCAAGTATCCAGTTCTAGTTGTATCGATCGGGATACAACTCCAAGTGTCCGTTACCGTAGGACAGGCTATCGATAGATGTTTTCTTCCCTGCAGGGGTGCACCAACTTACCCACCACGCTCGATTAACTCCGGCCGGACACACTTTCCTGGGTCATGCCCGGCCTCGGCCAAACAATACGCCGCAACCCGACCTAGGCTTAATAGAGAGGTCAGCACGCCGGACTAAACCTATGCCCCCAGGGGTCATGGGCCATCGCCCCGGGAACTCCTGCACGTTGCGTGGGCGGCCGGTGAGCAGACCTAGCTACCTCCTTAAAAAGGTAGGAGCTTACCAGTCCAACCCGGCGCGCGCCGCTCAGTCGCTGACGTCTATTAAGCTTCGGCTGATGCATACGACGCAGAACGCCCATACTATGCCCACGTGATGGTTAGTGCTATCAGGCCAGAGGCCCCTCGGATCAAATATCCAAATCGTAGTGGATTAGGAACGCGCGGTAACAAGCAGAGACTCACGAAAGATGTGACCCCGTCGCCCCGTCTCGAGGACTTGCGGCAAGGGCTAAGAATGCCCGGCCACGCCTCGTATTCAACTCTCGGGCACCCTCCAGGTCAACCCGTCTCCACATCACTCGCGGGTACCCCTCAGGGTCGACCCGCCTTTCCAAGTAACAATTGTAAAGTCCAAGTATCCGTGTGTCCAAACATCAAGGGGAAAACCCGAGGAATCACCCCCGGTGGATTCCACTCGATGTAATCATCAAGGTGAACGTAAGAGGAATCACCCCCGAGGTTCACACTTGAGGGGTTGCACGACAGAGTCGTATCGGAAGTGGTTAAGGCGGAATCACCCTCGATGACCACGACCGAATAGCTACACTACAGGGTTAACATCAGAAGTGCTGTAGAGGTCTCACCCTCGGCACTCGATAGTAACCCAGCAGTGTCGAGCAACTAAGGGGAAAGTGATGTGCGATGCCGGGGCCTGGTCTTCGATCCCGTTGATCGGGTCTTCGATGATGAAGCAGGGGCAACAAGGTCAAGGTGGGGGTCACTGATGGATCACTAACCAACCTATACTAAGCAGTTTAGGATAAGCAGGTAAGGTACAATGAGCAGGTTACAAAAGCAGGCTATGCATCAGAATAGGAGCAAACAATAACAGTAGCAAAATCTAATGCAAGCATGAGAGAATGGAATGGGCGATATCGGGATGATCAAAGGGGGGGGGCTTGCCTGGTTGCTCTGGCAAGGAGGGGTCGTCGTCGATGTAGTCGATCACAGGGGCGGCATCAGTCTCGGGGTCTACCGGAGAGAAGAGGGGGAAGAAATAGTAAATATAAAGCAGACAAAGCATCACAAAGCATAACATGGCAATATGCGGTGCCGGGTGTGACCTAACGTAAGGCTACACGATATAGGTGAAGGGGGAATTCAACCGGGAATGTTTTCCCGGTTTCGGACCTGTGTCAGACAGATGACCGGAGGGGGAATGTTCCATGTTCAGATAGCTAGAGGCATCCGACTGATGAATGGACCGCGTATTCGGATTCGTTGGATTTTTCTGAGCAACTTTCATATAGAAAACATTTTCATCCGAGTTACGATTTATTTTCTATGAATTTTCAAAGATTAAAGTATTTTTTGAAATTATTAATATTAACAGAAAAGGAATTATGACATCAGCAGGGTGGCAACATGACATCAGCAGGTCAACCGACCCGCTGACTGGTCAAACTGACTAGTGGGTCCCACCTGTCATAGACAGTGGATTAACATAACTTTAAACTAACTAAAAGGAGGTTAATTAACAGCTGGGCCCCACATGTCAGTGACTGTTTAGCTTAACTAATCACTTTTATTTAGAAAAACATTTATTTAACAAAATATGCGATGGGGCCCGCGTGTCAGCGACACTGTGTGCCCAGTCAGCATAGTTGACCACGGTCAACGTGGTCAACTAGGGCCAGGGGGCCCACGGGCAGTGACCCAGAGGCGGGCCCCAGGTGTGCCACATCGGCGGCGTCGGGGATTCGCCGCCGGCGACCAAAACAACGACGGGGCTCACCGGACTTCGCCGGGAATCGCGCACAGGGGGTCTTTTGGCCCGGGACTTGGCGCGTTCGAACGAGGAGATCCCGCCGCGTCGCGTGGTGAGGCCGGCCGGAGCTGGAGCTGCCGGAAACGGCGTCGGCGACGAGTGGAGGCGGTGGTGGCGTTCGGGACCTCGTCGGGGTCGCGCTAGGGGGGTCGACGAGGTGGGCAAGCGGCACGGGCAGCCTCGGCGGGCTGCACTGAGCACGTTCCCGTGCTCAGGCGAGCATGGCAACGACGGCGGCCAGCTGCTCAGCGGAGCCGAGCTCGGCCATGGCGGCGCGGTGGCTATGGTAGCGCAAGAGGCCAGGGGAGCGAGGGGAGAAGAACAGGGGCTCACCGCGCGGCCCAAGAAAGGCCCTCGACAGGTTAGGAGCGCAGGGGAAGGCCGAATCGACGACGGCTGCGTCCGGCGACCCGGGGAGGAAGAAGACGGGGATCCGGTGTTGCGGGGCTTGCCAGCTCGCGTTCGTGGTCGTAGTCGTCATGAGCGCAGCGGAGCGACTGGTTACGTCGGAGGAGCACGAGGGAGGCGGTCGCCGCGGTGATGCGAGGTGGGACGGCGGCGATGGCGCTCGGGTCAGAGAGAGGGGAGTGAGCGAGCAGGAAGAGAGATCGACGAGGGAGAGTGGGGGCAAGTGGGCGAGTGGGGAGGGAGCCCGAGGCGTCGGGGCTGCCCTTATCCCCTCGCCGGCGATGTGGCAGCGCGGGGCGCCGCCCCGGGTCTGGTGGGAACGAGCTGGGGGGGGGGGGGCTCGGTCGCGTGAACAGAGAGGAGAGGGATGACCGGGGAGGGGGAGCGGGCCAGCCTAGCTGGGGTGGGCCGAGGCCCAATGGGAGGCCAGGGGTTCTAGCCCCTTTTCTCTCCTTTTGTTTTTGTTTTAACTTTTGCTGTCTTTTTTTAACAACTTTCTGTTATAGCTATTTTAGGCCATTTAGGTACTTTGCAAAAAAATGTTGGTTCACCACCAATATTACCAGAAGAATATTTTCCACACGATGAACATTTTAGTTTTCATGTTTGAGCATTTTGAATTTCACTCATAATTTGAAATTGAATTCAACTGGAATTTAAAAAGAGAGAGGAGAAAATGATGATCAAACACTTGTTTAGCAAAATGATTAACTTAACCCCAGGGGTTACTGTAGCATCATTACACGGGGGTGTTACAATAATCCTCAGATCACGGATCCAATCCGCATCATTGCTACTAACATCTTTCAACTTAGTTTTCTCTAGGAACATATCAAAATGAAACAGGGGAGCTAAACGCGAGCTATTGATCTACAACATAGATATGCTAATACTACCACGACTAAGTTCATGATAAATTAAAGTTCACTTAATCAAATTACTTAAGAACTCCCACTTAGATAGACATCCCTCTAATCATATAAGTGATCACGTGATCCATATCAACTAAACCATGTCCGATCATCACGTGAGATGGAGTAGTTTTCAATGGTGAACATCACTATGTTGATCATATCTACTATATGATTCACGCTCGACCTTTCGATCTCAGTGTTCTGAGGCCATATCTGCATATGCTAGGCTCGTCAAGTTTAACCCGAGTATTTCTGCGTGTGCAAAACTGGCTTGCACCCGTTGTATATGAACGTAGAGCTTATCACACCCGATCATCAAGTGGTGTCTCGGCACGACGAACTTTGGCAACGGTGCATACTCAGGGAGAACACTTGTACCTTGAAATTTAGTGAGAGGTCATCTTATAATGCTACCGTCAATCAAAGCAGAATAAGATGCATAAAAGATAAACATCACATGCAATCAATATAAGTGATATGATATGGCCATCATCATCTTGTGCCTTTGATCTCCATCTCCAAAGCACCGTCATGATCAGCATTGTCACCGGCGCGACACCTTGATCTCTATCGTAGCATCGTTGTCGTCTCGCCAACTATTGCTTCTACGACTATCGCTACCGCTTAGTGATAAAGTAAAGCAATTACATGGCGATTGCATTTCATACAATAAAGCGACAACCATATGGCTCCTGCCAGTTGTCGATAACTTGGTTACAAAACATGATCATCTCATACGATAAAATTTAGCATCATGTCTTGACCATATCACATCACAACATGCCCTGCAAAAATAAGTTAGACGTCCTCTACTTTGTTGTTGCAAATTTTACGTGGCTGCTACGGGCTGAGCAAGAACCATTCTTACCTACGCATCAAAACCACAATGATATTTTGTCAAGTTAGTGTTGTTTTAACCTTCACAAGGACCGGGCGTAGCCACACTCGATTCAACTAAAGTTGGAGAAACTGACACCCGCCAGCCACATGTGTGCGAAGCATGTCGGTAGAACCAGTCTCGCGTAAGCGTACGCGTAATGTTGGTCCGGGCCGCTTCATCCAACAATACCGCCGAATCAAAGTATGACATGATGGTAAGAAGTATGACTTGTATCGCCCACAACTCACTTGTGTTCTACTTGTGCATATAACATCTATGCATAACCCTAGCTCTGATACCACTGTTGGGGAACGTAGTAATTTCAAAAAAATTCCTACGCACACGCAAGATCATGGTGATGCATAGCAACGAGAGGGGAGAGTGTCGTCTATGTACCCTCGTAGACCGTAAGCGGAAGCGTTATGACAAGGCGGTTGATGTAGTCGTATGTCTTCACGATCGACCGATCCTCATTACCGAACATACGGCACCTCCGCGTTCAGCACACGTTCAACTCGGTGATGTCCCGCGAACTCACGATCCAGTAGAGCTTCGGGGAAAAGCTTCATCAGCACGACGGTGTGGTGACGGTGTTGATGAAGTTACTGACGCAGGGCTTCGCCTAAGCACCACTACGATATGACCGAGGTGGATTATGGTGGAGGGGGGCACCGCACACGGCTAAGAGAGATCAATGATCGACTTGTGTGTCCTGGGGTGCCCCCTGCCCCCGTATATAAAGGAGCAAGGGGGGAGGCCGGCTGGCCCTAGCAGGGCGCGCCAGGAGGAGGAGTCCTCCTCCTAGTGGGAGTAGGACTCCCCTTTCCTAGTCCCACTAGGAGGGGGAAGGAAGGAGTGGGAGAGGGGAAAGGCAAGGGGGGTGCCGCCCCCCTTCCTTGTCCTATTCAGACACAAGGGGAGGGGGCGCGCGGCCTTCCTTGGCCGGCCCCCCCTCTCTCCACTAGGGCCCAACAAGACCCATTAATCCCCGGGGGATTCCGGTAACCCCTCCGGCACTCCAGTAAAATCCCGATTTCACCCGGAACTATTCCGATGTCCAAATATAGGCTTCCAATATATTGATCTTTATGTCTCGTCCATTTCGAGACTCCTCGTCATGTCTGTGATCATATCCGGGACTCTGAACTACCTTCGGTACATCAAAACACAAAAACTCATAATACCGATCGTCACAGAACTTTAAGCGTGCGGACCCTACGGGTTCGAGAACTATGTAGACATGGCCGAGACACGTCTCAGGTCAATAACCAATAGCGGAACCTGGATGCTCATATTGGTTCCTACATATTCTACGAAGATATTTATCGGTCAAACCGCATAACAACATACGTTGTTCCCTTTGTCATCGGTATGTTACTTGCCCGAGATTCGATCGTCGGTATCCTCATACTTAGCTCAATCTCGTTACCAGCAAGTCTCTTTACTCGTTCCGTAATACATCATCTCGCAACTAACTCATTAGTTGCATTGCTTGCAAGGCTTATAGTGATGTGCATTACGAGAGGGCCCAGAGATACCTCTCCGACAACCGGAGTGACCAATCCTAATCTCGATCTATGCCAACTCAACGAACACCATCGGAGACACCTGTAGAGCACCTTTATAATCACCCAGTTACGTTGTGACGTTTGGTAGCACACAAAGTGTTCCTCCGGTATTCGGGAGTTGCATAATCTCATAGTCATAGGAACATGTATAAGTCATGAAGAAAGCAATAGCAATGTACTAAACGATCGAATGCTAAGCTAACGGAATGGGTCAAGTCAATCACATCATTCTCTAATGTTGTGATCCCGTTAATCAAATGACAACTCATGTCTATGGCTAGGAAACTTAACCATCTTTGATTCAACGAGCTAGTCATGTAGAGGCATACTAGTGACATTCTGCTTGTCTATGTATTCACACATGTACTAAGTTTCCGGTTAATACAATTCTAGCATGAATAATAAACATTTATCATGATATAAGGAAATATAAATAACAACTTTATTATTGCCTCTAGGGCATATTTCCTTCAGTAGCTCCGGCGTGCACGCGTTGTAGCATCTTTGCAAGGTGGTTGTAGCTTTTGTGGTACTTGGTTGTAGCATCTGCGACGCTGTCGTCAGCAGGTTCTCGTGCAACAACCTCACTTTTCGGTCATGGTTTGATACGTCCATTTTGTATCATGTTTACCTACTGGAATTTATAATATTTTATGCATAATAATGCTTTTTGGAGTAATTCTAATGCCTTTTCTCTCATAATATGCAAGGTTCACACAAAGAGGGAGAATACCGAATTCTGGACCTGAAAAAGCTACGTCAGGCCACCTACTCTGCACAACTCCAAATGAGCTGAAACTTCACGGGGATTTTTTTATGAAATATAAAAAAATTATTGGAGCAAATAACTACCATAGGGGGCCCACCAAGTGGGCACAACCCACCTGGACGCGCCAGGGCCCCCAGGCGCGCCCTGGTGGGTTGTGCCCTCCTCAGGCCAGCTCCGGTGCTCCTATTCTGGTATATAAGTCATTTTAACCTAGAAAAAATAAGGAGAGGACTTTCAGGACGAAGCGCCACCGTCTTGAGTCGGAACTTGGGCAGGAGCTTTTGCCCTCGGGCGGAGCAATTCCGCCAGGGGAACTTCCCTTCCGGAAGGGGAAATCATCGTCACCATCATCACCAACAACTCTCCCATCTTGGGGAGGGCAATCTCCATCAACATCTTCAACAGCACCATCTCCTCTCAAACCCTAGTTCATCTCTTGTGTTCAATCTTTGTACCGGAACCTTAGATTGGTGCTTGTGGGTGACTAGTAGTGTTGATTACATCTTGTAGTTGATTACTATATGGTTTATTTGATGGAAGATTATATGTTCAGATCAATTATGCGATTTAATGCCCCTCTGATCTTGAGCATGATTATTATTTGTGAGTAGTACTTTTGTTCTTGAGGTCATGAGAGAAATCTTGTCGCAAGTAATCATGTGAACTTGATATGTGTTCGATATTTTGATGGTATGTATGTTGTGATTCTCTTAGTGGTGTCATGTGAACGTCGACTACATGGGAATTCACCTTATTAGGGCCTAAGGGAATGCATTGTGGAGTAGTTATTAGTGACAGAAGCTTAAACCCTAGTTTATGCATGATAACCCACAAGTACAGGGGATCGCAACAGTTTTCGAGGGTAGAGTATTCAACCCAAATTTATTGATTCGACACAAGGGGAGCCAAAGAATATTCTCAAGTATTAGCAGTTGAGTTGTCAATTCAACCACACCTGGATAACTTAATATCTGCAGCAAAGTATTTAGTAGCAAAGTAGTATGGAAGTAACGGTAACGGTAGCAAAAGTAATATTTTTGGGTTTTGTAGTGATTGTAACAGTAGCAACGGAAAATTAAATAAGCGAAGAACAATATGTGAAAAGCTCGTAGGCATTGGAACGGTGATGGAGAATTATGCCGGATGCGGTTCATCATGTAACAGTCATAACATAGGGTGACATAGAACTAGCTCCAATTCATCAATGTAATGTAGGCATGTATTCTGAGTATAGTCATACGTGCTTATGGAAAAGAACTTGCATGACATCTTTTGTCCTACCCTCCCGTGGCAGCGGGATCCTAATGGAAACTAAGGGATATTAAGACCTCCTTTTAATAGAGTACCAGAACAAAGCATTAACACATAGTGAATACATGAACTCCTCAAACTACGGTCATCACCGGGAGTGGTCCCGATTATTGTCACTTCGGGGTTGCCGGATCATAACACATAGTAGGTGACTATAGACTTGCAAGATAGGATCAAGAACTCACATATATTCATGAAAACATAATAGGTTCAGATCTGAAATCATGGCACTCGGGCCCTAGTGACAAGCATTAAGCATAGCAAAGTCACAGCAACATCAATCTCAGAACATAGTGGATACTAGGGATCAAACCCTAACAAAACTAACTCGATTACATGATAAATCTCATCCAACCCATCACCGTCCAGCAAGCCTACGATGGAATTACTCATGCACGGAGGTGAGCATCATGAAATTGGTGATGGAGGATGGTTGATGATGACGACGGCGACGGATTCCCCTCTCCGGAGCCCCAAACGGACTCCAGATCAGCCCTCCCGAGAGGTTTTAGGGCTTGGCAGCGGCTCCGTATCGTAAAACGCGATGAATCCTTCTCTCTGATTTTTTCTCCCTGAACACGAATATATGGAGTTGGAGTTGAGGTCGGTGGAGCGTCAGGGGGCCCACCCTCGTGGACAGGTGGAGGCCCCCCTGACGTGGATTCTTCTTCCAGTATTTTTATTATTTTCCAAAATTAAGTTCCGTGGAGTTTCAGGTCATTCCGAGAACTTTTGTTTCTGCACATAAATAACACCATGGCAATTCTGCTAAAAACAGCGTCAGTCTGGGTTAGTTCCATTCAAATCATGCAAGTTAGAGTCCAAAACAAGGGCAAAAGTGTTTGGAAAAGTAGATATGACGGAGACGTATCAACTCCCCCAAGCTTAAACCTTTGCTTGTCCTCAAGCAATTCAGTTGATAAACTGAAAGTGATAAAGAAAAACTTTTACAAACTCTGTTTGCTCTTGTTGTTGTAAATATGTAAAGCCAGCATTCAAGTTTTCAGCAAAGATTATGACTAACCACATTCACAATAACTCTTAGGTCTCATGTTTACTCATATCAATGGCATAATCAACTAGCGAGCAATAATAATAAATCTCGGATGACAACACTTTCTCAAAACAATCATAATATGATATAACAGGATAGTATCTCGCTAGCCCTTTCTGAGACCGCAAAACATAAATGCAGAGCACCTTTAAAGATCAAGGACTGACTAGACATTGTAATTCATGGTAAAAGAGATCCAGTCATAGTCATACCCAATATAAATTAATAGTAATGGATGCAAATGACAGCGGTGCTCTCCAGCTGGTGCTTTTAATAAGAGGGTGATGACTCAACATAAAAGTAAATAGATAGGCCCTTCGCAGAGGGAAGCAGGGATTTGTAGAGGTGCCAGAGCTCGATTTTAAAGCAGAGATAAATAATATTTTGAGCGGCATACTTTCATTGTCAACATAACAACCAAGAGATGGCGATATCTTCCATGCTACACACATTATAGGCGGTTCCCAAACAGAATGGTAAAGTTTATACTCCCCCTCCACCAACAAGCATCAATCCATGGCTTGCTCGAAACAACGAGTGCCTCCAACTAACAACAGTCCCAGGGGGAGTTTTGTTTGCAATTATTTTGATTTAGTTTGCATAAAGCATGGGACTGGGCATCCCGGTGACCAGCCATTTTCTCGTGAGTGAGGAGCGGAGTCCACTCCTCTTGAGAATAACCCGCCTAGCATGGAAGATACGGACAACCCTAGTTGATACATGAGCTATTCGAGCATACAAAACAGAATTTCATTTGAAGGTTTAGAGTTTGGCACATACAAATTTACTTGGAACGGCAGGTAGATACCGCATATAGGAAGGTATAGTGGACTCATATGGCATAACTTTGGGGTTTAAGGGATTGGATGCACAAGCAGTATTCCCGCTTAGTACAAGTGAAGGCTAGCAAAAGACTGGGAAGCGACCAACTAGAGAGCGACAACAGTCATGAACATGCATTAAAATTAATAAACATTGAGTGCAAGCATGAGTAGGATATAATCCACCATGAACATAAATATCGTGAAGGCTATGTTGATTTGTTTCAACTACATGTGTGAACATGTGCCAAGTCGAGTCACTTAAATCATTCAAAGGAGGATACCACCCCACTATACCACATCACAACCATTTTAGTAGCATGTTCGAACGCAAGGTAAACCATTATAACTCATAGCTAATCAAGCATGGCACGAGCAACTATAATCTCTAATTGTCATTGGAAACATGTTTATTCATAATAGGCTGAATCAGGAACGATGAACTAATCATATTTACAAAAACAAGAGAGGTCGAGTTCATACCAGCTTCTCTCATCTCAATCAGTCCATCATATATCGTCATAATTGCCTTTCACTTGCACGACCGAACGATGTGAAAATAATAAGAGTGCACGTGCATTGGACTAAGCTGGAATCTCCCGAGCATTCAATAAACAGGAGAAGACAAGGCAATATGGGCTCTTGGGTAATTCAACAATAATGCATATAAGAGCCACTTCAATAATTTAATCATGGTCTTCTCCTATCGACCCCAAAGAAAAGAAAGGAAATAAAACTATTTACACGGGAAAGCTCTCAACAAGCAAAAGAAGAACGGGAAATATTTTTGTGTTTTCTTTTTAATTATTACTACTATAGCATGAAAAGTAAACTAGCTAAAGCTACAACTATTTTTTTTGGTTTTTCTTAAGGTTTATTAAACACACAAGAAGAAAGCAAGAAAAAGAAAATAACCTAGCATGGATATTACAATGAAAAAGTATGAGCACCGACATCTAGCAATGAGTGTGTGGACATGAATGTAATGTCGGTGAGAGATACGTACTCCCCCAAGCTTAGGCTTTTGGCCTAAGTTGGTTTATTGCCACGGATGGCCTGGCGGATATCCATAGTTGTAGTTGGGGTCATACTGAGATGAAGAAGACTCTAATTGCCACTGGTTGGCAATCATCTCCGGATCCCACTGGTAATTATACTATCATGGAGGTTCAAATTGTGGTTCCGGCTCTATGGATGATGTAGGGTTCCGGTAGGCGTGAATGGCCGCCAGCGGAACGAGATACAGACCTGCAGATAAATCAAACAAGGAAGGAGCAGGCAAGGTAATAGTCTCAGGGTCATGTTTATCAAAGAACAATTTGTATTTAAGCGCCCTTGTCCTATTGTTAACAATAAAGTCATGTGCTACCATACTCTTATAATCTAAATAAATAGTGGGCAACAATTTTTCTTCTTTTTCATCATGCCTAATAGGTATGTTATAATATGTAGCAAGGCGTGAAGCATAGATACCTCCAAAGATGGGAACCTTTGTACGGTTCAGACTTAACCGTTTGGCAATAATACCGCCCATACTAACAGTGTTATCACAGAATAAACCATGGAACAAAATAATAATATCAGGAACACTAAGGTTTCCACAGTTTCCGTGACCAATTAAGCAACGACTAGCAAATATGGCAAAGTAGCGTAAAACAGGAAAATGTATGCTAGTGATTCTTGCATCGGAAACCTTCCTAGTTTCCCCTACAGTAATACTATCAATAAACCCATCCACATCTTTACGATGTGGTTCCTCTAAACTACCCTCGAAAGGTATTTTGTAAACCTTGCAAAATTCATCTAGTGACATCTTCTTAACCACATCATATAAATGAAACTCTAATGAAGGAGGTGATTCCTTAGGATAATAGTAGAAGTTTTGCACAAAAGTATTGGTGAGTAAGAGATACTGTTCGCGTTGGTTGCGGAGGAAGTCGGTGAGGCCTGCATTCTCAGCCAATTCATAAAAATCATCATAAATCCCGGCTGCTCTCAAGAAATCATTGGAAGGCCATTCACACGGCCGGACCTCCGCGGTGCGAGGCAAATTATATTTGGGCCTCTCTGCTTCTTCACTTTGCTTTTCCTTCGAGCTTTGGCTCGATGAGCCCCTCAAAAATCTCTTCATTATTTTCTGAAAAATTCTGAAATTTTTAGTAAACTTCAAATAAAAGTGAACCAAGCTCAACAAAATTGATAGCAACTACTCCTACAAGTGCCTAGAGCCTATATCATGCATTAGAACTACTTGGAACCATATAAATTTGACATGCAAGCTCACGAACATGGTCACCTAGGCAGCACAAATTTGCAATGAATAAAGCACTAGAACAAAACTAATTGGACCAATGGAGGAGTCACATACCAAGGAACAATCTCCCCAAGCAGTTTTGTGAGAGGTGCTTTGAGCAAGGAGATCGAAAATCGCAGCAAAATGAGCTAGAACTCGTGCTTGAGCTGGATGGTGTTTTTTTGGGAGGAAGAAGAAGTGTGTGGGTGCAGGAATAAGTGGAGGGGAGTCACCATGGGCCCACGAGGCAGGGGCGCGCCCTGTAGGGGTGGGCGCGACCTGAACCCTCGTGGCCAGGTGCTTGCTCCCCCTACTGTGTTCTCAGTGCCAGATATTCTCAAATATTCCAGGAAAAATCATATTCCATTTTCACGGCATTTGGAGAACTTTTATTTTCGAGGTATTTTTATATTGCACGGATAATTCAGAAAACAGACAGGAAAATACTATTTTTGCTTTATTTCAACTAAATAACAGAAAGTAAAAGGAGGGTACAGAAGGTTGTGCTTTCTAGTTTCGTCCATCTCATGCTCATCAAAAGGAATCCACTAACAAGGTTGATCAGGTCTTGTTAACAAACTCATTCCGAATAACATGGAACCGGAGAAATTTCGAATAACACTATGTTACCTCAACGGGGATATGCACATCCCCAATAATAAGAATATCATATTTCTTCTTGACAGTAGGTAGAGGAAATTCAAAACCTCCAAAAATAATCGACGGAATTTTTCCAATAGAATTGATACTGTGGACTTGAGGTTGTTTCCTCGGAAAGTGTACCATATGCTCATTACCATTAACATGAAAAGTGACATTGCCTTTGTTGCAATCAATAACAGCCCCTGCAGTATTCAAAAAGGTCTTCCAAGAATAATAGACATACTATCGTCCTCGGGAATATCAAGAATAACAAAGTCCGTTAAAATAGTAACGTTTGCAACCACAACAGGCACATCCTCACAAATACCGACAGGTATGGCAGTTGATTTATCAGCCATTTGCAAAGATATTTCAGTAGGTGTCAACTTATTCAAATCAAGTCTACGATATAAAGAGAGAGGCATAACACTAACACCGGCTCCAAGATCACATAAAGCAGTTTTGACATAGTTTCTTTTAATGGAGCATGGTATAGTTGGTACTCCTGGATCTCCTAGTTTCTTAGGTATTCCACCCTTAAAAGTGTAATTAGCAAGCATGGTGGAAATTTCAGCTTCCGGTATCTTTCTTTTATTAGTGACAATTTCTTTCATATACTTAGCATAAGGATTCATTTTGAGCATATCAGTTAATCGCATACGCAAAAAGATAGGTCTAATCATTTCAGCGAAGCGCTCAAAATCCTCATCATCCTTTTTCTTGGATGGTTTGGGAGGAAAAGGCATGGGTTTCTGAACCCATGGTTCTCTTTCTTTACCGTGCTTCCTAGCAACAAAGTCTCTCTTATCATAACGTTGATTCTTTGATTGTGGGTTATCAAGATCAACAGCAGGTTCAATTTCTACATCATTATCATTACTAGGTTGAGCATCATCATGAACATCTTCATTAATATTTCACTAGGTTCATGTTCATTACCAGATTGTGTTTCAGCATCAGAAATAGAAATATCATTTGGATTCTCAGGTGGTTCAGCAATAGGTTCACTAGAAGCATGCAAAGTCCTATCATTTTTCTTTTTCTTCTTTTTAGAAGGACTAGGTGCATCTATATTATTTCTCTGAGAATCCTGCTCAATTCTCTTAGGATGGCCTTCAGGATACAAAGGTTCCTGAGTCCTTTTACCAGTTCTAGTAGCCACTCTAACAGCATAATCATTATTCTTACTATTTAATTCATTGAGCAAATCATTTTGAGCTTTAAGTACTTGTTCTACTTGAGTGGTAACCATAGAAGCATGTTTACTAATGAGTTTAAGTTCACCTTTAACTCTAGACATATAATCACCCAAGTGTTCAAGCGTATCGGAATTGTATTTCAATTGTCTACCAAAATAAGCATTAAAGTTTTCTTGTTTAACAATGAAATTATCAAACTCATCTAAGCATTGTCTAGCAGACTTATAACGAGGGATATCACCTTCATCAAATCTATAGAGAGAATTTACCTTTACTACCTGTGTCGGGTTATCAAGACCATGAGTTTCTTCAATAGGTGATGGATTAAGATCATATGTTTCTTCAACAGGCGGTAAATTAAGACCATGTATTTCTTCAATAGGAGGTAAATTCTTAACATCTTCAGCTTTAATACCTTTTTCTTTCATAGATTTCTTTGCCTCTTGCATATCTTCCGGACTGAGAAATAGAACACCCCTCTTCTTCGGAGTTGGTTTAGGAATAGGCTCAGGAATTGGCTCAGGAAGTGTCCAATTATTTTCATTTGTCAACATATTATTCAGTAAAATTTTAGCTTCATCAGGTGTTCTTTCCCTGAAAACAGAACCAGCACAACTATCCAGGTAATCTCTGGAAGCATCGGTTAGTCCATTATAAAAGATATCAAGTATTTCATTTTTCTTAAGAGGATGATCAGGCAAAGCATTAAGTAATTGGAGAAGCCTCCCCCAAGCTTGTGGGAGACTCTCTTCTTCAGTTTGCACAAAATTATATATATCCCTTAAAGCAGCTTGTTTCTTATGAGCAGGGAAATATTTAGCAGAGAAGTAATAAATCATATCCTGGGGACTACGCACACAACCAGGATCAAGAGAATTAAACCATATCTTAGCATCACCCTTTAATGAGAACGGAAATATTTTAAGGATATAAAGTAGCGGGTTCTCTCATCATTAGTGAACAGGGTGGCTATATCATTTAATTTAGTAAGATGTGCCACAACAGTTTCAGATTCATAGCCATAAAAAGGATCAGATTCAACCAAAGTAATTATATCAGGATCAACAGAGAATTCATAATCCTTATCAGTAACACAGATAGGTGAAGTAGCAAAAGCAGGGTCAGGTTTCATTCTAGCATTAAGAGATTGCTGCTTCCATTTAGCTAATAACTTCTTAAGATCACTTCTATCATTGCAAGCAAGAATAGCTCTAGCAGATTCTTCATCCAGAACATAACCCTCAGGACAACAGGTAATTCATATTTATTAGGGGGAGAGTCTTCATCATCACTATCTTCAATATTATCAGTTTCAATAATTTCATTCTCTCTAGCCCTAGCAAGTTGTTCATCAAGAAATTCACCAAGTGGCACAGTAGTATCAAGCATAGAAGTAGTTTCATCATAAGTATCATGCATAGCAGAAGTGGCATCATCAATAACATGCGACATATCAGAATTAATAGCAGAAGCAGGTTTAGGTGTCGCAAGCTTACTCAAAACAGAAGGTGAATCAAGTGCAGAGCTAGATGGCAGTTCCTTACCTCCCCTCGTAGTTGAGGGATAAATTTTTGTTTTCGTGTCTTTCAAGTTCTTCATAGTGACCAGCAGATATAAATCCCAAGTGACTCAAAGAATAGAGCTATGCTCCCCGGCAACGGCGCCAGAAAATAGTCTTGATAACCCACAAGTATAGGGGATCGCAACAGTTTTCGAGGGTAGAGTATTCAACCCAAATTTATTGATTCGACACAAGGGGAGCCAAAGAATATTCTCAAGTATTAGCAGCTGAGTTGTCAATTCAACCACACCTGGATAACTTAATATCTGCAACAAAGTATTTAGTAGCAAAGTAGTATGGAAGTAACGGTAACGATAGCAAAAGTAATATTTTTGGGTTTTGTAGTGATTGTAACAGTAGCAACGGAAAAGTAAATAAGCGAAGAACAATATGTGAAAAGCTCGTAGGCATTGGATCGGTGATGGAGAATTATGCCGGATGCGGTTCATCATGTAACAGTCATAACATAGGGTGACACAGAACTAGCTCCAATTCATCAATGTAATGTAGGCATGTATTCCGAATATAGTCATACGTGCTTATGGAAAAGAACTTGCATGACATCTTTTGTCCTACCCTCCCGTGGCAGCGGGGTCCTAATGGAAACTAAGGGATATTAAGGCCTCCTTTTAATAGAGTACCGGACCAAAGCATTAACACATAGTGAATACATGAACTCCTCAAACTACGGTCATCACCGGGAGTGGTCCCGATTATTGTCACTTCGGGGTTGCCGGATCATAACACATAGTAGGTGACTATAGACTTGCAAGATAGGATCAAGAACTCACATATATTCTTGAAAACATAATAGGTTCAGATCTGAAATCATGGCACTCGGGCCCTAGTGACAAGCATTAAGCATAGCAAAGTCATAGCAACATCAATCTCAGAACATAGTGGATACTAGGGATCAAACCCTAACAAAACTAACTCGATTACATGATAAATCTCATCCAACCCATCACCGTCCAGCAAGCCTACGATGGAATTACTCACGCACGGCGGTGAGCATCATGAAATTGGTGATGGAGGATGGTTGATGATGACGACGGCGAGGATTCCCCTCTCCGGAGCCCCAAATGGACTCCAGATCAGCCCTCCCGAGAGGTTTTAGGGCTTGGCAGCGGCTCCGTATCGTAAAACGCGATGAATCCTTCTCTCTGATTTTTTCTCCCTGAACACGAATATATGGAGTTGGAGTTGAGGTCGGTGGAGCGTCAGGGGGCCCACGAGGCAGGGGGCGCGCCCAGGGGGGCAGGCGCGCCCCCCACCCTCGTGGACAGGTGGAGGCCCCCTGACGTGGATTCTTCTTCTAGTATTTTTATTATTTTCCAAAAATAAGTTCCGTGGAGTTTCAGGTCATTCCGAGAACTTTTGTTTCTGCACATAAATACCACCATGGCAATTCTGCTAAAAACAGCGTTAGTCCGGGTTAGTTCCATTCAAATCATGCAAGTTGGAGTCCAAAACAAGGGCAAAAGTGTTTGGAAAAGTAGATACGACGGAGACGTATCAATGCGCTACTTCATAAGGGATTGATTTGGATCCAAAAGTTTAATGCTATGGTTAGATTGTATCTTAATACTATTCTCGTAGTTGCGGATGCTTGTGAGGGGGTTAATCATAAGTAGGAGGTTTGTTCAAGTAAGAATAGCACCTAAGCACCAGTCCACCCACATATCAAATTATCAAAGTAGCGAACACAAATCAAACCAACATGATGAAAGTGACTAGATGAAATTTCCGTGTACCCTCAAGAACACTTTGCTTATCATAAGAGACCGTTTTGGCCTGTCCTTTGCCACAAAAGGATTGGGCTACCATGCTGTACTTTATTTACCATTACCGTTACTTGCTTGTTACAAATTATCTTGCTATCAAACTACTCGTTACTTATAATTTCAGTGCTTGCAGAGAATACCTTGCTGAAAACCGCTTGTCATTTCCTTCTGCTCCTCGTTGGGTTTGACACTCTTACTTATCGAAAGGACTATGATTGACCCCCTATACTTGTGGGTAATCATGGTTCACCACCCCCGCCGCGCTGCCGTTTACAGCTCCCGCATAGCCGGATGTAGCTTTTTCATCCACCGGTTGCAACTCCCATTGTGCTTCCTCCTGCGTCTCGTGGTCCATCTTTGGTCTATGTGGCATTGGGGAGTGGGAAGGGAAAGAGATGATGAGCTATACAAGATAAAAAGGAGAAAATCTCATCAGAGAGGGATAAAAAGAGGAGCAGATGGGGTCCCGCCGGTGGCGGATTCGACGGAGAAGCCGCGATGCTCGCTGGAGCCAGGACACGGACAGACATATAGAGGTGTGCGGAGATGGAGACGGGGGAGAGAAATCCAGAGACGAAGCTCTGTCTGATGTGTGTGGAGGAGACGATAAGGAAAAGACGTCTGCGTGCAGGCCCTAGTGTCGCGTGGCATGTGCGTCGACGAGCGACCAGCCGAGCGTTGGGTCGACCAGCCGTAGGCAAACATTTCCCAATCAGAAACCTCATATCCATAGGGCAACTCCAACACGGAACAGACACATAAAATTTCTTGGACGTGTACGCGGACACCGATAGGGGAGTAGGCCATCCAATGGTGTGCACCAAATGCACGTTCCTGTTTTTTTCTTATGTTCGAAGCACGCAAAATAACTCTAGATAAATAGCATGATTCATGCATAGATCGCATGCAAATATTTCATTGAAACAATAATTCAAATATAAATACTACAATTGTAAGAAGTTTTCAAATAAAATAGTTTGAATTCGAATTCAACTTAGCCCGAGATATGTTCTAGTTGTCCCCTTGAAGCGACCACAGATTCTTAACTAGATCGTTCTGAAGCGGCTCATGAGTGCCTCGATGTCGAATCTGTAGATGCATTTGGATGAAATCCTGAAACATCGTCGGGTTCTATCGTGGAAATTCGATAGGATCACCCAAGAAGGCGTTCTCCCTTGTGATCGATGAAAGATTTGTACTGTCGGAGTTTCATTCCAACAGTGATGTCCAAAGACGATGATTTGTTCGGCAGGATGAACGCTTGGTGGATTGAGAGATAAATGAGGAAGCAGTGAGTTTATCCTGGTTTAGGCCCTCCTGGGAGGTAAAACCCTACTCCTTATTCGAATGTTGGTATTGATATATAGATCGTTGAAGATCAAACGGTTCACCGCTGAGATTTGTGGGTAAGTTACAATCCTCCATACCTGTAGAGGAGTTTTTTTAGGGAATCAGGTGCCCTCCTAGGGTTCATGGCTTTCCTTATACATGCGGTCAAGCAATGAGTATAAGTCCCGGGGAGGGCCTGGTCGCTTATCTGGAGAACCTAATTTATGCTGCCATTGGAAGTTAAGCTTATATTTGCAATTTAATGTTCACCCCTCCCTCTCTAGCTGACCGTTTTGATCCTTTCAAACTTGGTCTTCATAGAGGGTTGAGCATGGACGCACTACTAGGAAAAAACCTATAAGTAGGCACTTAACAATGGCACGACATGGGTAGGCAGCGCTGCTGCTATTAAGCAGTAGCGCGAGATTAAACTGAGCGTTGCAGGTCAAGATTAGCAGTAGCGCGGTTCACGAAACTGACGCTACTACTAAGTTGTCCTCATTGTGCCTCCTGATATGTCTCCAAACGTATCTATAGTTTATGAAGTATTCATGCCATGTTTACAGCAATTTTATATGGTTTTGGTATGATTTGCATGGAACTAACCCGGACTGATGCTGTTTTCAGCAGAACTACCGTGGTGTTGTTTTTTGTGCAGAAATGAAAGTTCTCCAAATGATCTGAAACTTTTTGACGATTTTTTTGGAACTAAAGAGACCCCCGAAGCTTTGTGGGAGGGCCATAAGAGCCACAAGGAGGGCACAACCCACCAGGGCGCGCCCGAGGGGCCCGAATTGCCCCGGTGGGTTGTGCTCACCTCGAGGCCCATCTTCGCGTGAAACCGACACCAAAAAATCCTATAGATAGAGAAACTATAAGAAATAACCCTAGATCAGAAGTTCCGCCACCGCAAGCCTCTATAGCCATGAAAAACCAATCTAGACCCCGTTCTGGCACTCGCCGGAGGGGGAAATCATCACCGGTGGCCATCTTCATCATCCCGGTGGCCACCATGATGAGGAGGGAGTAGTCCACCCTCGGGGCTGAGGGTTTGTACCAGTAGCTATGTATTTAATCTCTCTCTCTCATGTTCTTGATGGCATGATCTTGATGTATCGCGGGCCTTGTTAATATATTTGGATCATATGGTGTTTTCCCCTCTCTATCTTGTTGTGATGAATTGAGTTTTTCCCTTTGAGATTTCGTTCTTTTCGGATTGAATACTTTTATGGATTTGAGAAAACTTGATATATGTCTTACATATGAATACCCGTGGAGACAATGGGGTATTATATTGATTCACTTAATATGTGTTTTGGCACTCAACTCGTGGATTCCCGAGGTGACATTGGGGTAATCTATGCATAGGGGTTGATGCACAATCTCGTCTTTTGTTTCTCCGGTAGAAATCTTGGGGCGCTCTTTGAGGTTCTTTGTGTTGGATTGAGTATTATGAATCTGAATTTGCTTTGGTGTTATTTTAGTACGAACTCTTGATAGATCGATCAGAAAGAATACCTTAGTGTTATTTTAGTACGAACTCTTGATAAGATCGATCGAAAAGAATAACTTGGTGTTATTTTAGTACAAACTCTTGGATAGATCGATCGGAAAGAATAGCCACAAACAATTTCTTCTTACGTTCTCCGCTAGATAGGAACTTTGGAGTGATTCTTCATCGCATGTTGAGGGATGGTTATATGGTCCAATTATATTAGCATTGTTGAGAGATTGCACAAGCGAAAGTACGGACCCTAGGCCTTGTTTTCAAGCATTGCAATACCATTTGTGCTCACTTTTGTTGCTTGCTACCTTGCTATTTTTTATTGTTACTATTACAAAATCAATATCTACTATCATTACTACACTTGTATCACCATCTCTTTGCCGAACTAGTGCACCTATACAAATTACCATTGTATTTGGTGTGTTGGGGACACAAGAGACTTTTTATTATTTGGTTGCAGGGTTGTTTGAGAATGACTATGTTCATCCTATACCTCCCACGGACTAATAAACCTTAGGTCATCCACTTGAGGGAAAATTGCTACTGTCCTACAAAACTCTGCACTTGGAGGCCCAACACGAGTCTATAAGAATAAAGTTGCATAGTAGACATCACCTCCCGGGGTTGGCAACAACAGTAGTGCTAGGTATAAAACCCGCGCTACAACCAACGAGATAGGAGTAGCGCGGGCTTTACATCCCTCACTGCTACTATGGATACACGGGCCCAGCTCCCGGGCCCCACCTAGCAGAAGCGTTGGGTTTGTAGCCCGCGCTACAGCTAATGGGCTTGGCAGTAGCGCTGGCTTTACATGATGCGCTGCTAGTCCCGTGCCCCGCGCTACTACTAAACTGCCCTTATCCTCTCCCTGCTACCCGCTCCTCACTCTGCCTCTCCACTCTTTATCCCTCCCTCACCACCGTCATGCTCCCAGTGTCGCCGTTGTTGCCATGATTCATTGACTCATGTTCATTGCTTTGATAAGTTGTTATGTGGGTGGACCGGAGCTAAGGTGTTGTTCTTACTTGAACAAACAACCTACTTATGATTATCCCCTCCATGCAAGCATCCACAAATACAAGAGAAGAATTAAGATAAATCTAACCATAACATTAAACAAAAGGATCCAAAATAGCCCCTTACAAAACATCTCATAAACTAGGGTTTAGGTTTCTGTCACTTTCGCAACCCATCATCTACATACTAATCCCACAATGCCTTCCCCTAGGCCCAAACATGGTGAAGTGTCATGTAGTCGACGTTCACACGACACCACTGATGGCTCTATATTTTACGCATTTTTAGAGCTCATTTGTTACACGTTCTCTCCATATATTATGTCCCATTGAACCAAATATGTGTCCATTATGCATGATTTCCGGTCTTTACACTTTTCCTTGTGAGCATTGCACATTTAGTATTTTTATTTGGTTTTTATTAGTTTTCTTTGTTTTCTTGTGTCTATAGGTGTATTGGAGCAACCTAGGACCAAGCACGATGAAAGGACCAGTCAATACGGAGACACCTAGGGCGTGTTTGGTTCCTCTGCTCGCACCTGCATCGCACCGATCATGCAGTTTTTGCATCATTTGGTAGACTGCACGTCGCTTTGGGCCAGGCCCGACTGATGCAAAATAGGCCCCCCCAGCCAGGCTGAGCTCGCACGCAAGTTTCGGCCGTTTCCACGAGCCTGCATCCGCACAAGCACCCACGCGAGCGAAGAGGAATAGGGTTTCTCTCCCCATCGATTCACACCCGATTCGCGCCACCTCCTCACCCCTCTCATGTCTCCTGCGAACAGATCTCGCCGCCCCGTCGCCTCGCAAGCATGTCGCCGCCGTAGATTCTCACCGCGTAGAGGTTGAACGCCCCTCCTCCCATCCCTCTTCCATCTGTCCCCTTCCCCTCAGACCCTCTCATCTATCTCTGCCCCTTGTGCTGCTGCTTCAGCCGATGCAGATGTGAGCCGGCGGTCGGAGGCGAGCTCCTGGCCATGGCCGCCGTGGCCATGGGAGGTGCTCTCCTCGCTCCTGTAGAGGCACGAGCACCCACACACACACCCATGCGCAAGCACCCCTGCCCTGCACACACACACACACGCATATGCACAGCCGCCATGCACATGCTTTGGCCCGAACATCCTTCTCCTCATATGGATCTGTGTGATATGCATGCATCTATGGGAGCTAGTTGGCTTTTTGTAATTATCATGGATCTGTGTGATCTGTTCCTAAGTAAGAGTTTGCTAATTTGTGCATATATTTTATTTTGCTTTGATGATGCAAATGTTGTCAATATTATCCCATGCCTTTATGAATTTATAATTCTGTGATGAATTTATATAGATGGATGACAACGGCAAGACCCGAGATACGCTCATAGTGCAAGCTGCTGGTTTGGTTGCTGTTTTGTGTGCAAATATGTGCTAATTCACCTAAGGAAGCTGACCATATTTTATTGTATTTGGTCAGAAAAACCATGCCCCTATATATGTGATGTAAGGAATATAACATGGACCTTACGTTATGTTCGTTTGTTGGATTGTAATATGGACAATATGGATTTGTGGCTATCTAATATGTGAACTCTAGGATGTGCCGGACTGTAATATGGACCATATGGATTTGTGGCTCTATAATATGTGAACTCCTAAGATGTACTTGCATTGGATGTGCACTCCCTATTATCCTGATGCATTTCTTTACCTATTTTGTACCATAAATTGCTTATATGTGTATATAAACTGCTTGTGTACTTATACAAACAGCAAAGAGCCAGGCTCATCTCATGCAGTACACCAAACAAAATCTGAGCTGAGCCAAGCTCATCTCATGCAGTACACCAAACACACAGCTTAACTCATTTTTGCATGAGCTCAACCAGGCCAGCCCTAACCAAGCTCCTTCATGCAATGCATGCTAGATGCACCCAGGCAACCAAACACGCCCCTAGGGCCTTGAGTTAGCCATTTCAGAGGTCGGAGAAAGTCATTTTTTCAAAGTGCTCAAAACCAAGATATAATACCAGAAATGGATCGGCTTTGTTCATACGAATCCAACATTGGAGTCTGTATGAAGAAATGGCGACCGTTTTACTGGAGAGGACAGATTAGAAGACGGCGTACCATACGACCATCCATGGTCGTATGACATCCAGACAACTCCGAAAGTTGCTTCTGATGGGATTCTTCACCTATTTCGTCCCCAATTGTTCTCACGAGATCCTTGGCTCATAAAGAAGAGATTGAGAGAAGATATGGCTCATCTAGATCCCTTGGATGACCACATCAACGGAGGAGACACCGGAAGGCCTTTTATTAAAGCACTTGTAGGTCATCAACCACTAGAGGAAGAACAACATAAAATATCTTCAAAACATTGAATGAAAATCAATTTCACATGATTGCTTATAACAAGACTTCTCACATGACCTCAAGAACAAACAGAACTACTCACAAATCATAATTATGTTGATGATCAGTGTGGTAAATTTTCAGAATTTATTGAGTTAAATAAGTATGGATACTTCTTCATCCATTACAGACTGTTCTGTTTTGGCTGATTGCTATTATGTTTGCATTGTTTGCATATGTTTGCTTGTTTAATGATTCTATTTGAGGATAGGGTATTAAATATGCAGAGGCATTTAGTATGCAATGTTGAATAATAATTTTAGTGATTTGCTATAGTAGAGTATGATAAGGTTTTGCATTGATTTATACTAACTTACCTCACGAGTTCTTGTTAAGTTTTGTGTGGATAAAGTTTTGAAGATTTGGGGAAACCGTGATATAAAAGGAATTAAGGAGACACAAAAGCTCAAGCTTGGGGATGCCCAAGGCATCCCAAGATAATATTTCAAGAAGTCTCAAGCATCTAAGCTTGGGATGCCCTGGTAGGCATCCCACCTTTTTTCATTAACAATTATCGGTTAGTCTAGGTTGAGCCTAAGTTTTCTGCTTCTCCACATGATGTGTGCTATTCTTAGAATGTCATTTTATTTTGTTTTTGCTTGTTATTTTAATAAAATACTTAGATCTGAAACTTTTTAAATAAGAGAGAGTCCACAATTAGCTACCTATTTACTTAACTACTCGCTTGATCTTCACTTGTATCTTTTTGGAGTAGCTTGTCATTTACTCTTGTGCTTCACTTATATCCTATGAGTAAACTGTTGAATGAATTGAATATCATCAAGTTGAAATTATATCATGCCTAGTGGTAGCTTCAAATTGGGTTTAGAAAGTGAAATCTTTTGAAGCTTGATAATCACAATATTGGTCATACAAGCAATTCATGAATGATTAGTATAAGGAAGAGAACTTTCACATGCAAATATATTATCTTGGACATCTTCTATGATTGTGAATACCCATTAAATATTTTCAAACTTGAGCAAATTAGTTGAAGTTGGACAAGGAAGACAATGTAATGAGTTATGTTTGGGTATATTTGCATAGAAGTTATATTGTTATGGATCCTCCAACATGTGGTGTTTGCCTAGGATCTTTTGCTAGCCAAAAACTCATACTAAGTAGAGATACTACTTGTGCATCCAAAAGGCCTTAAACCCAGTTTCTTGCCATGAGTGTCCACCATACCTACCAATGGATTGAATAAGATCCTTCAAGTGAGTTGTCATCGGTGCATAAAGCAATAAAAATTGCTCCTAAATATGTTTGATCTTTTATTGTAAGGGAAAATTGAGCATTGTACGAACTTGTGATGGCAAAGTAATAAAAGTGATGGACTGCATAATAAAGGCTGCTATTATAAGGGGAAATATAACGTGACGTTCCTTTGCATTAAGAGCTTGGGCATCCAAATAAAAAGCGCATGACAACCTCTGCTTCCCTCTACGAAGGGCCTATCTTTTACTTTTCAGTATTTACTTTTATGCAAAGAGTCAATAGTACGCATTCTCATTTCAACCTCAATTATTCTCTAGTTGGAAAGCATCATGTGGTGGGGAAAGATCTAGGCACATATGACCAGTCAAATATATTTGATCGTGATTTATTATTGTTGACAATTATCTCTATGATAAATGAGTTGGGAGGCAAAATATTAAGCCCCTATCTTTCTCTATGTTCGATGGATGCCATTTGTTCTAAGAATATGCTTTGAGTACTAGCAATCATGGAAGACTATATGATGATTGAGTATGTGGAGCTCTTACTTAGACTCTGTTGAATAAGTTGAATTGCAATTGTTTGGTGACTAAGAATATAGGTTGTTGAGTTTCAAGAGAATTCATTGTTTGAACCTTAACATGTGAATTGATTCCTACTTTGTCATGATGAGTTTTATGAGAAAGAGTTACTGTTATGATGCTAGGAAAAGTGATTGAAATTATCATTGATCAAACTTATGAACTATGCTAGCATTCACACTTCATAAATTATTTCCTTTATCAATTACCTACTCGAGGACAAGTAGGAATTAAGCTTGGGGATGCTGATATGTCTCCAACGTATCTATAATTTATGAAGTATTCATGCCTTGTTTACAACATTTTTATATGGTTTGGGTATGATTTGCATGGAACTAACCCGGACTGACGCTGTTTTCAGCAGAACTACCATGGTGTTGTTTTTTGTGCATAAATGAAACTTCTCCAAATGACCTGAAACTTTTTGATGATTTTTTTGGAACAAAAGAGACCCCTGAAGCTTCATGGGAGGGCCAGAAGAGCCACGAGGAGGGCACAACCCACCATGGCACGCCTGAGGGGCCCGGGTTGCCCTGGTGGATTATGCTCACCTCCAGGCCCATTTTCGCGTGAAACCGACGCCAAAAAATCCTATAAATAGAGAAACCATCCGAAATAACCCTAGATCAGAAGTTCCGCCGCCGCAAGCCTCTATAGCCACGAAAAACCAATCTAGACCCCGTTCCGGCACTCCGTCGGTGGGGGAAATCATCACTGGTGGCCATCTTTGTCATCCCGGCGGCCACCATGATGAGGAGGGAGTAGTTCACCCTCGGGGCTGAGGGTTTGTACCAGTAGCTATGTGCTTAATCTCTCTCTCTCTCTCGTGTTCTTGATGGCACGATCTTGATGTATCGCGGGCCTTGTTAATATAGTTGGATCATATGGTGTTTTCCCCTCTCTATCTTGTTGTGATGAATTGAGTTTTTCCCTTTGAGATTTCGTTCATTTCAGATTGAATATTATGGATTTGAGAAAACTTGATATATGTCTTGCATATGAATACATGTGGTGACAATGGGGTATTATATTGAATCACTTGATATGTGTTTTGGCACTCAACTCGCGGATTCCCGAGGTGACATTGGGGTAATCTATGCATAGGGGTTGATGCACGTTCTCGTCTTTTGTTTCTCCGGTAGAAATCTTGGGGCACTCTTTGAGGTTCTTAGTGTTGGATTGAGTATTATGAATTTGAATTTGCTTTGGTGTTATTTTAGTCCGAACTCTTGATAGATCGATTGGAAAGAATACCTTAGTGTTATTTTAGTACGAACTCTTGATAAGATCGATCGGAAAGAATAACTTGGTGTTATTTTAGTACAAACTCTTGGATAGATCGATCGGAAAGAATAGATACAAACAATTTCTTCTTATGTTCTCCTCTACATAGGAACTTTGGAGTGATTCTTCATCGCACGTTGAGGGATGGTTATATGATCCAATTATATTAGCATTGTTGAGAGATTGCACTAGCGAAAGTACGGACCCTAGGCCTTGTTTTCAAGCATTGCAATACCGTTTGTGCTCACTTTTGTTGCTTGCTACCTTGCTGTTTTTTATTGTTACTATTACAAAATCAATATCTACTATCATTACTACACTTGTATCACCATCTCTTTAATGAACTAGTGCACCTATACAAATTACCATTGTATTTGGTGTGTTGGGGACACAAGAGACTTTTTATTATTTGGTTGCAGGGTTGTTTGAGAATGACTATCTTCATCCTATACCTCCCACGGACTAATAAACCTTAGGTCATCCACTTGAGGGAAATTGCTACTGTCCTACAAAACTCTGCACTTGGAGGCCCAACACGAGTCTACAAGAATAAAGTTGCGTAGTAGACATCACCTCCCGGGGTTGGCAACAGTAGCAGCGCTAGGTATAAAACCCGCGCTACAACCAACGAGATAGGAGTAGCGCGGGCTTTACATCCCTCACTGCTACTATGGATACACGGGCCCAGCTCCCGGGCCCCACCTAGCATAAGCGTTGGGTTTGTAGCCCGCGCTACAGCTAATGGGCTTGGCAGTAGCGCTGGCTTTACATGATGCGCTGCTACTCCCGTGCCCCGCGCTACTACTAAACCGCCCTTATCCTCTCCCTGCTACCCACTCCTCCCTCTCCCTCTCCACTCTTTCTCCCTCCCTCACCACCGTCATGCTCCCACCGTCGCCGTTGTTGCCATGATTCATTGACTCATGTTCATTGCTTTGATAAGTTGTTATGTGGGTGGACTCGAGCTAAGGTGTTGTTCTTACTTGAACAAACAACGTACTTATGATTATCCCCTCCATGCAAGCATCCACAAATACAAGAGAAGAATTAAGATAAATCTAACCATAGCATTAAACAAAAGGATCCAAAATAGCCCCTTACAAAACATCTCATAAACTAGGGTTTAGGTTTCTGTCACTCCTGCAACCCATCATCTACATACTAATCCCAGAATGCCTTACCCTAGGCCCAAACATGGTGAAGTGTCATGTAGTCGACGTTCACACGACACCACTGATGGCTCTATATTTTACGCATTTTTAGAGCTCATTTGTTACATGTTCTCTCCATATATTATGTCCCATCGAACCAAATATGTGTCCATTATGCATGATTTTCGGTCTTTACACTTTTCCTTGTGAGCATTGCACATTTAGTATTTTATTTGGTTTTTATTAGTTTTCTTTGTTTTCTTGTGTCTATAGGTGTATTGGATCAACCTAGGACCAAGCACGATGAAAGGACCAGTCAATACGAAGACACCTAGGGCCAAGAGTTAGCCATTTCAGAGGTCGGAGAAAGTCATTTTTTCAAAGTGCTCAAAACCAAGATATAATACCAGAAATGTATCGGCTTCGTTCTTACGAATCCAACATTTGAATCTGTATGAAGAAATGGCGACCGTTTTACTAGAGAGGGCAGATTAGAAGACGACGTACCATACGACCATCCATGGTCGTATGACATCCAGACAACTCGGAAAGTTGCTTCCTCTGATGGGATTCTTCACCTATTTCGTCCCCAATTATTCCCACGAGATCCTTGGCTCATAAAGAAGAGATTGAGAGAAGATATGGCTCATCTAGAGCCCTATGATGAATGACCACATCAATGGAGGAGACACCGGGAGGCCTTTTATTAAAGCACTTGTAGGTCATCAACCACTAGAGGAAGAACAACATAAAATATCTTCAAAACATTGAATGAAAATCAATTTCACATGACTACTTATAACAAGACTTCTCACATGACCTCAAGAACAAACACAACTACTCACAAATCATAATTATGTTCATGATCAGAGGATATAAATATGTAATTAAAAATCTGAACATATAATCTTCCACCAAGTAAACCAACTAGCATCAACTACAAGACATAATCAACACTATTAGCACCCCCAGGTACCAATCTGAGGTTTGGAGATGAACTAGATGAACTAGGGATGAACCAGGGTTTGCAGATGAGATGGCTCTGGTGAAGATGTTGACGAGGATGAGTCCTCCGACGCTGAGAGGAGCATTGGTGATGACTATGGCTTCGATTTCCACCTCTCGAAGGGAAATTTCCCCGGTGGAATCGCTCTGCCAGAGAGCAAAAGTGCTCCGGCCTAGGTTCCGCCACGAGACAGCGGCGGATCATCCTGAAAGTATTCTTTTGATTTTTTCTTGGTCAAATGGTTTCGTATAGCAGAAGATGGGCATTAGTGAGCCTCGATGGAGCCCACAAGCTCAGCTGGCATGCCCCTAGCTTTTGGCCCCACCAGGGGTCCCCTCCGGCACTTCTTTCTTCTAGTATTTTTATATATATTCCAAAATAAGTCTCTATAAATTTTAAGGTCATTTGGAGCTTCGGAGAATATAGCTATCTCTGTTGTAGCCTTTTTTAGGTTAGAGTACCAGCTGCCGGCAATCTCCCTCTTTTGGTGTATCTTGCATATTAAGAGAGACAAGGCAGCAGAATTGCATCATAAAGTGGAATACAACTTCAAAACAATAAAAATAACAATAGGAAAATATGATGCAAAATGGACATATCATCCTACGTGGCCTCTCATCGCGACCTTTACCAAATCAGTTTCACGTTTAGCTCATCATTAGGACATGATCACCACCATTCTAATTCATCGCCTAGATGGATTAGACATGACACAACTCTAAGCATAACACATATGACACGGATGGATGGTCACAACATGGCTCAAGCAACTCATAATAATGCTAGGATCATGGTTAGCTTTGTATTGTGATAATGACAGGTCATGCAAAGGAATGGGTTCAGCTACCGCATGCTACTTGTGAGCTGCGTTGGGATTTCCCCGAAGAGGAGGGGATGATGCAGTACAGTAGAGATAACTATTTCCCTTAGTTATGACACCAAGGTTATCAATCCAGTAGGAGAATCACGCAACAACTCGTTAACAACGTCTGCACACAAAATAACAAATCCTTGCACCCAATGCGAACAAGGGGTTGTCAATCCCTTGGCGGTTAATTGCAAGATTAAATTGTATGGTGATAGATAGATAGATCGAACAAAAATACAAAATAAAATAAATAAAGTAAAATTGCAACAAGGTAATTTTAGGATTTTTAATATATGATAAAGGTAAACCCAGGGGCCATAGTTTTCACTAGAGGCTTCTCTCTTGAAAATAGCATATGGTGGGTAAAAAAATTACTGTTGGGCAATTGATAGAAAAGCAAATAATCATGACGATATCCAAGGCAATAATCATGTCACTACTGGAATCAGGATCTTTGCCGTCAGCCAGATCTTTGCCGTCAGCTAGCTGATGGCAAAGATGGTGTTTGCCATCAGTATATGAAAAGCTGACGGTAAAGAAAGAGCTGACGGCAAAGAGCGCGTTTGCCGTCAGCCAGCGGACGACATACAAGCTTTGCCGTCAGCCAGCGGACGACAAAGAGGCAGGGTGGCCCACTAGTGAGAACCACCTAACGGCCACTTTCTTTGCCATCATCTAGTAGACGGCAAAGAAAGTGCTTAAACTGATGTCCGTCTGGTAGGCTCTGTGCCGTCTGCTAGCAGATGGCAAAGAACCGTGCCCTAATTAAAAATCAAACCCGCCCGCGCCCGACCACTCTCTCTCTGTCCCCTTTATCCTCCCCGAGCCCGAGCCGCCGCTGCCCCGCGCCACCCCCGTCACCGGCCGCCCCGCCCCCGTGCCTCCGCCGCCCCGCACCACCCACATCATCGCGCCGCCTCGGCGACCCCCTCTCCGCCCCGACGACTCCCTCTCCGCGCCTGCGACCCCCTCTCCGCCCACGCCAACCCCGTCGCCGCGCCGCCCTGGCGACCCTGACCTCGACCTTGACCGCTCCTCGCCCTCAAGTAAGTGTGCCCGGTCTTCATGGTGCCCCAATTGCACTTTTGATGCATTGATTTGGTTAGTGTCTCCGCCTAGGGTTCAAAATCTGTTATGATCTTTTTGTTATGTTCATATGTACAGTTCTAGTTAGTTTTGATTTGCTTGGTACTGTCTGCCTATGATGCGCAAATGATAGCACAATCAAAAGGCCTGCCCTAGGTCTTCTCAATATCTTAGAAGAATATGGCGCAACACTGAAGCGCTACAACAATTCAATCCTATTGTTGAACATTGCTAAAATGCCAGTCAAGTTTCTAGTTTTCAAATCAAGGGTTCACTGCACAAGTTCTAGTTAGTTTTTGTTTTTGGTTCAGATTGAATGCTCCCTCTTGATTGTAGTTGAAGATCCGCATCGGTAGTAATAAGTGCGAGAAACACAGAAGATCTGGTGGCTGTCATATAGGTTCAGAATTTAACAATTTCGGAGTAGTTCCAGACTTGTTTCAAAATTTCAGAGTATATTTCCATGTCAAGTTTTTTTTAGCTGTTAAGAGTTATGGTCTCGTTGAGGGTGAATACAGTACACCGGGTATAGTCGTGTATATGTTGTTCTTATTTTCATGGCCCTCAAGAAACCATGCTTCATTATTACAGTCAATCTCCACCACTCTTAGATCCTCATATCATGGTTGTTCTCATGATCTCAAAGCAAATCATCTTGGTTGAGATGACTGACCGAAACTGAAACTTTCAGGTGATTGTGTGTTAGCAGTTCTGTAAGATACTAGATTATAGTGGGCACCCTGTTTTTGCTTTCCTTTCATTTTGGTAACTCATTTTTGTACTGGGATCTCTCAACCAACACTCCTAGTTTATTTCTTTTCTTTATTTGAATGTTTTTATACTGCTAGTTGCCTAGGTTGCTGACCGAAAGAAGTTAAAATAGTTATTATATGAAATTCAACTAAAGTCAACATTTTTGTGTCTAGCCCGTGCGAAGGCACGGGTTGACGACTAGTGCTACTAATAAATCTTGTGCTCAGCTCCAGTATGTCAACCTAGAGCCATCATATGTCCACAAGTGCATTGCTTTTTGAATGTGAAATGATAACTTTGTGTAGTTGATTATCTTCTGCTCAAAACTTCTGCTGCTATAATGTTGTAAGGGTAGTAATTGGTCTCTTCTATTGCTTATCAGAGATGGGGGGAAGCCGCCACCGCAGGCTTCGCTCTGCCACACCGGAGTACGAGTTGGATGCTTTCGAGTTGTTTACTTTCATACTTGGGACTTCCTCCAAGAGGCAGGTATATAAAAGGAGAGATCTCCCCCTCACCCATCTCATTATGATAACTCTGCTGTTTGCTACATCACTCCTTGTCCCAAACTGCAGAGGTTGCTGACACTTTTATGATGGTGCTGGACGGCCATCGGCCAAAGAATGTGAAGCTGTGATAGGCCGGTAGCGGGCTTCGCAGGCATTGGGACGTGGAGTTGGTGATCAGGTATGGCCGCCATGTACCTGTGTCGTGGCTGGGAGCAGTTCTACCCTGCCTACGACCTACGTCACAGGTACTTCCTTCTCTTCAGGTACGACGGTGACACCATGCTCACCGTGAAGGTGTTCAACACGACTATGTGTCGCATGCGCTACCAGGACGATGATGATGCCAGTATGTTCTGCCTCTTCTTCCTCTACATTTGGCTTTGTCTCACATCAATTGTTAACGGTCATTGTTGCGTTTGATCAGGCAATGGGAGCAGCAGCAGCGACTCTGGCTATAGCCAAAGCAGCAACGACTCTAGCTGCAGCAAAAGCAGTAGCGAGGATGATCCGGAATGGAGTGGGGAAGAAGAGGAGCGGAGTAGGGATGAGGAGGTGCAGGCTGATGCTGGGCAATAGATGGTGGTGGCTGAGGATGACCTAGCGATGGTGGTGGCTGATGATGGGCAAGAGATGGTGGTGGCTGAGGATGACCTAGCGATGGTGCTGCCTGAAGATGGCCTCGCGATGGTGGTGGTGCCTGACAATGACCTCGCGATGGTGGTGGCGCCGGCGATCCCACAGCCGGGCGACATGACCATGCCAATTGTGGTAGAAGACTACATCCCACTGCCTCCACCGCCTCGCCGCTCTTGGCACATCAGGATGAGGAAGGAGAAGGAGAAGAAGAATGAGGAGTGAACTATGTCAGGTATGTCAGATCTCCAAAATGATCTATATATACTTAGCTTTGTTTCCTCCGAATGACATAAGTTAGCTATAATATGCTAAGTTATCTCTAATATGCTTACTTTTCTAGGTTTGCTCAATAATGACATACACTTGGCTTACTTGTGTAAAAAATGGCATAATTATGCTTAGTTAACTCAAAAATGGCATAATTAGTTAAGTTAGCTCCAAAATGACCCATTTAACCTAGGTTAGCTCCAATATGATCGATTTTACCTAGGTTAGCTCCAAAATGACCAAGTTTACCTAGGTTATCTCCAAAATGACCAAGTTTACCTAGGTTAGCTCCAAAATGACCAAGTTTACCTAGGTTAGCTCCAAAATTACTTATGTTAGCACAAAAATGACCTATACTTACCTTATTTTCCTCCAAATTGACATAATAAGCTTTGTTAGCTAAAAATTGGCATAATTACCTATGTAAGCTCTAAAATGACACAAATAAGGAATAAGAAGAAGAAAAACAAGGAAGAGGAGAAAAAGAAAGAATAGAAGAAGAAAGAGAAGAAAAAGAAAGAATAAAAGAAGAAGAGAATGAGAAGAAAAAGAAAGAATAAAAGAAGAAGAGAATGAGAAGAAAAAGAAAGAATAAAAGAAGAAGAATGAGAAGGAAAAGGGTAAAAAGAAAGAATAGAAGAAGAAAGAGAAGGAAAAGAAAGAATAAAAGAAGAAGAGAATGAGAAGAAAAAGAAATAATAAAAGAAGAAGAATGAGAAGGAAAAGGGTAAAAACCTTCTTCTTCTTCTTCCTCTTCTTCTTCTTCGTCTTCTTCCTCCTCTTCGTCTTCCTCCTCTTCTTCTTCTTCCTCTTCTTCTTCTTCCTCTTCTTCTTGTTCCTCCTCTTCTTCTTCCTCTTCTTCTTCTTCTTCTTCTTCTTCTATAGTTTGACCTGAAGACATAAATACTCAACCATACTATCAAGCAACCATGTCTTTCAAAATATCAATGCTAAATAAAGTTATCCCTAGCCCATTATGCTCAATCATTGAGTCAGTCATGAAACACACACAATATTAGCTACAAGCAATGCAGAAGTATGACAATAGTGATCTCTACTTGGTGCTTTGCAAGAGAAGATGGAGAATCAAAATCAAAATAAAAATTGCATAAAAGTAAATAGATAGGCCCTTTGCAAAGGGAAGCAGAGATTTGTAGAGGTGCTAGAGCTCAAGGCTTAAATTAGAGAGATACAATTATTTTGAGAGACATGCTTTTCCTGTCAACGAAAACGACCGAGAATTCCCAATATATTCCATGCTAGACACATTATAGGCGGTTCCCAAACAGAAAATAAAGTTTATTTCCTTTCCACCATTCTTTCACAATCCATGGCTAGCCGTATCCACAGGTGCCTTCCATACCAACACTTTGCAAGGAATTTATTATTATCATCATATTATTATTATTTTCATTTCGGGACTAGGCTCCCTATTACCTGCCACTTTCTCGTGCAATGACAAGTGAATAAACACTCATCATGAGAATAACCCACCTAACATAGAAAATATTGGCCACCCCCTGCCGTTTCATGAGCGGTATGGGCACATAAAACGGAAAAATATTTTGAAAAATTAGAGTTGGCACATGCAAATTTAGTTGGAAACGTCATGGAAATACCGCATATAGGTAGGTACGATGGACTCATTTGGCACAACTCTTGGTTTAAGGAATTGGATGCACAAGCAGCATTCCCGCTTAGTACAAATGAAGGCTAGCAAATAAATTGAGAAGCGACCAACCAAAAAGCAAAAACGGTCATAAACATGCATTGAACATAACTAACATTGAATAATGCACCATAAGTAGATATAACTTCGTTGCATAACTATTGACTTTACGTACATGCATAGGGAATCACGAACCTTAACACCATTATTCTTACTAAACCACAAATACTCACTAACATGACTCACGTATTATCATATCGCAAAACTATTGGAATGAATCAAACTTATCATCCAATGATCTTTCATGAAAGTTTTTATTATATCCCTCTTGAATATTCATCTTTGGGACCAAATGCATATCCTGTGCAAATTACCATTACTATTTGTTGGGGAACGTAGTAATTTCAAAAAAAAAATTCCTACGCACACGCAAGATCATGGTGATGCATAGCAACGAGAGGGGAGAGTGTTGTCCACGTACCCTCGTAGACTGACAGCGGAAGCGTTATCACAACGCGGTTGATGTAGTCGTACGTCTTCACGATCCGACCGATCAAGTACCGAACGTACGGCACCTCCGAGTTCTACACACGTTCAGCTCGATGACGTCCCTCGAACTCCGATCTAGCCGAGTGTTGAGGGAGAGTTTCGTCAGCACGACGGCGTGGTGACGATGATGATGTTCCACCGATGCAGGGCTTTGCCTAAGCTCCGCAACGGTATTATCAAGGTGTAATTTGGTGGAGGGGGGCACCGCACACGGCTAAGAGATCTCAAGGATCAATTGTTGTGTCTATGGGGTGCCCCCTGCCCCCGTATATAAAGGAGCAAGGAGGAGGCAGCCGGCCAAGGGAGAGGCGCGCCAAAAGGGGGGAGTCCTACTCCCACCGGGAGTAGGACTCCTCCTTTCCTTGTGGGAGTAGGAGAAGGGAAGGGGGAAGGAGAAAGAAGGAAGGGGGCGCCCACCCTCCCTAGTCCAATTCGGACTAGCCCATGGGGAGGGGTGCGGCCACCCTTTGGGGTCTTTCTCTCCTTTCCCGTATGGCCCATTAAGGCCCAATACGAATTCCCGTAACTCTCCGGTACTCCGAAAAATACCCGAATCACTCGGAACCTTTCCGAAGTCCGAATATAGTCGTCCAATATATCAATCTTTACGTCTCGACCATTTCGAGACTCCTCGTCATGTCCCCGATCTCATCCGGGACTCCGAACTCCTTCGGTACATCAACATACATAAACTCATAATAAACCTGTCATCGTAACTTTAAGCGTGCGGACCCTTCGGGTTCGAGAACTATGTAGACATGACCGAGACACCTGTCCGGTCAATAACCAATAGCGGGACCTGGATGCCCATATTGGCTCCCACATATTCTACGAAGATCTTTATCGGTCAGACCGCATAACAACATACGTTGTTCCCTTTGTCATCGGTATGTTACTTGCCCGAGATTCGATCGTCGGTATCTCGATACCTAGTTCAATCTCGTTACCGGCAAGTCTCTTTACTCGTTCCGTAATACATCATCCCGTAACTAACTCATTAGTCACAATGCTTGCAAGGCTTATAGTGATGTGCATTACCGAGTGGGCCCAGAGATACCTCTCCGACAATCGGAGTGACAAATCCTAATCTCGAAATACGCCAACCCAACAAGTACCTTTGGAGACACCTGTAGAGCACCTTTATAATCACCCAGTTACGTTGTGACGTTTGGTAGCACACAAAGTGTTCCTCCGGTAAACGGGAGTTGCATAATCTCATAGTCATAGGAACATGTATAAGTCATGAAGAAAGCAATAGCAACATACTAAACGATCGGGTGCTAAGCTAACGTAATGGGTCATGTCAATCACGTCATTCTCCTAATGAGGTGATCCCGTTAATCAAATGACAACTCATGTCTATGGCTAGGAAACATAACCATCTTTGATTAACGAGCTAGTCAAGTAGAGGCATACTAGTGACACTCTGTTTGTCTATGTATTCACACATGTATTATTTTTCTGGTTAATACAATTCTAGCATGAATAACAAACATTTATCATGATATAAGGAAATATATAATACTTTATTATTGCCTCTAGGGCATATTTCCTTCAGTCTCCCACTTGCACTAGAGTCAATAATCTAGTTCACATCGCCATGTGATTTAACATCAATAATTCACATCACCATGTGATTAACACCCATAGTTCACATCTCTATGTGACCAACACTCAAAGGGTTTACTAGAGTCAATAATCTAGTTCACATCGCTATGTGATTAACACCCAAAGAGTACTAAGGTGTGATCATGTTTTGAATGTGAGATAATTTTGGTCAACGGGTCTGTCACATCCAGATCCGTAAGTATTTTGCAAATTTCTATGTCTACAATGCTCTGCACGGAGCTACTCTAGCTAATTGCTCCCACTTTCAATATGTATCTAGACCGAGACTCAGAGTCATCTAGATTTAGTGTCAAAACTTGCATCGACGTAACCCTTTACGATGAACCTTTTGTCACTTCCATAATCGAGAAACATATCCTTATTCCACTAAGGATAATTTTGACCGCTGTCCAGTGATCTACTCCTAGATCACTATTGTACTCCCTTGCCAAAATCAGTGTAGGGTATACAATAGATCTGGTACACAGCATGGCATACTTTATAGAACCTATGGCCAAGGCATAGGGAATGACTTTCATTCTCTTTCTATCTTCTGCCGTGGTCGGGCTTTGAGTCTTACTCAATTTCACACCTTGTAACACAGGCAAGAACTCTTTCTTTGACTGTTCTATTTTGAACTACTTCAAAATCTTGTTAAGGTATGTACTCATTGAAAAAACTTATCAAGCGTTTTGATCTATCTCTATAGATCTTGATGCTCAATATGTAAGCAGCTTCACCGAGGTCTATCTTTAAAAAACTTCTTTCAAACACTCCTTTATGCTTTGCAAAATAATTCTACATTATTTCTGATCAACAATATGTCCTTCACATATACTTATCAGAAATGCTGTAGTGCTCCCACTCACTTTCTTGTAAATACAGGCTTCACCGCAAGTCTGTATAACACTATATTCTTTGATAAACTTATCAAAGTATATATTCCAACTCCGAGATGCTTGCACCAGTCCATAGATGGATCGGTGGAGCTTGCATATTTTGTTAGCACCTTTAGGATTGACAAAACCTCCTGGTTGCATCATATACAACTCTTCTTTAATAAATCCATTAAGGAATGCAATTTTGTTTATCCCTTTGCCATATTTCATAAAATGCGGCAATTGCTAACATGATTCGGACAGACTTAAGCATAGATACGAGTGAGAAACTCTCATCGTAGTCAACATCTTGAACTTGTCGAAAACCTTTTGCGACAATTCTAGCTTTGTAGATAGTTACACTACTATCAGCGTCCGTCTTCCTCTTGAAGATCCATTTAATCTCAATGGCTCGCCGATCATTGGGCAAGTCAATCAAAGTCCATACTTTGTTCTCATATATGGATCTTATCTCAGATTTCATGGCCTCAAGCCATTTTGCGGAATCTGGGCTCACCATCGCTTCTTCATAGTTCGTAGGTTCGCCATGGTCTATTAACATGACCTCCAGAAGAGGATTACTGTACCACTCTGGTGCGGATCTTACTCTGCTTTACCTATGAGGTTTGGTAGTAACTTGATATGAAGTTACATGATCATCATCATTAACTTCCTCACTAATTGGTGTAGGAGTCACAGGAACAGATTTCTGTGATGAACTACTTTCCAATAAGGGAGCAGGTACAGTTACCTCATCAAGTTCTACTTTCCTCCCACTCACATCTTTCGAGAGAAACTCCTTCTCTAGAAAGGATCCATACTAAGCAACGAATGTCTTGCCTTCGGATCTGTGATAGAAGGTGTACCCAACTGTCTCCTTTGGGTATCCTATGAAGATACATTTCTCCGATTTGGGTTTGAGCTTATCAGGATGAAACTTTTTCACATAAGCATCACAACCCCAAACTTTAAGAAACGACAACTTTGGTTTCTTGCCAAACCACAGTTCATAAGGCGTCGTCTCAACGGATTTTGATGGTGCCCTATTTAACGTGAATGTAGCTGTCTCTAATGCATAACCCCAAAACGATAGTGGTAAATTGGTAAGAGACATCATAGATTGCACTATATCCAATAAAGTACGGTTATGACGTTCGGACACACCATTATGCTGTGGTGTTCCAGGTGGCGTGAGTAGTGAAACTATTTCACTTTGTTTTGACTGAAGGCCAAACTCGTAACTCAAATATTTTACCTCTGCGATCATATCGTAGAAACTTTTATTTTCTTGTTACGATGATTCTCCACTTCACTCTGAAATTCTTTGAACTTTTCAAATGTTTCATACTTGTGTTTCATCAAGTAGATATACCTATATCTGCTCAAATCATCTGTGAAGATCAGAAAATAATGATACCTCCTGCAAGCCTCAATATTCATCGGACCACATACATCTGTATGTATGATTTCCAACAAATCTGTTGCTCTCTCCATAGTTCCGGAGAACGGCGTTTTAGTCATCTTGCCCATGAGGCACGGTTCGCAAGCATCAAGTGATTCATAATCAAGTGATTCCAAAATCCCATCAGTATGGAGTTTCTTCATGCGCTTTACACCAATATGACCTAAACGGCAGTGCCACAAATAAGTTGCACTATCATTATTAACTTTGCATCTTTTGGCTTCAATATTATGAATATGTGTATCACTGAGATCCAACAAACCATTTTCGTTGGTGTGTATGACCATAAAAGGTTTTTATTCATGTAAACAGAACAACAATTGTTCCCTAACTTAAATGAATAACCGTATTGCAATAAACATGATCAAATCATATTCATGCTCAACGCAAACACCAAATAACACTTATTTAGTTTCAACACTAATCCCGAAAGTATAGGGAGTGTGCGATGATGATCATATCTGTAACACCCTGAGAATCATGCTACAGTAACCCCCTGTGATTAAGCTAATCATGTTGCTAAACAGGGCTTGATCACATTTGAATCACCTTCCTTTCAAACTCCTAGCTCAAACTTCAAATATAATTAAAGTGAAAAATAAAAGTTTTCAAAAATTCAAACAAAAATGTTCAGTGGGTGCTAAATAATACACTGGTAATTATGGTGGAGAAAACTCCTATTTATAAAATGCCTAAATACTTTAAATGAAATAAAACAGAAAAGGAAATAAACAAATAAAAAGAAAACAGAAAACAGAACCCAGGCAGAGAAAAAGAAAAAAAAGGGGAAAAGGGCCCGCTTTCCCCCCACTGCCCCCCCGGCCCAAACTGGGCCGCAGCCGCACCCCCGGCCCAGCCCACCTCCTCCCTCGCCCCTTCCCTGTTCCCCCGACCGGGTCGGAACAGGGGCGCGCTGCCGCCCGACCCCCTCGCCGGCACCGACGCCGGAGGGGATAAGGTCGCCAGCTCCCCCGCCTCCTCGGGCCTCTCTCCCACTCACCCCCGCTCTCCCTCTCGGCCCCCGCGCCTCCCCCTTCCCTCCCCCGGATCCGCGCCGCCCCCCCCCTCTTCCCCACGCCCGACGCGCTCGCCGCCGTTCCTCTCGTTCACGCGGCCACCGTGCCCCACTCGCCACCTCGCCGTGTCGTACGACGTCGCCGCCCTCGACTACACCCCCACCGCCTCTCCGCCGAAGCTCGGAGCCACTGCATCGGCCTCCCCGAGCTCGCCTTCATCTTCGGACGCCGACGACCCCCTTCTTCCCCGGCGCCGACCTGCTGCTTCTAAGCACCCACAGGCCTTTCTTGCGCCACGCGGTGAGCTCCTCTACCTCCTCCCCCACTCCGCTAGCTCGCCCACGCTCCCTAGCTTTCCCCCCACGCGCGCCCGAACGCCGCGCCGCGGAGCTCGCCGCCGGCGGGTCTCCGGTGACCAAATGGTCACGGGGTCAAGCCCGTTGCACTCCCCGCCGTTTGTAGATGCCCCCCAGCCCCTCCGCTTTCTCGTTAGCTCGCCGTAGATATGTTTCCGTCGGGCACCCGTAGCTCCTCGCCGCCGGCGAGTTCGTAGCGCTCGTCTCCGGCCGTTCCAGCCCCTCCGACCACCGCCGTTGGACGCGCGACGTCGAGCCGCGTCGAACGCGCCCAGCCACGCCCCCGGAGACCCCCTGTACGTGAAACCCGTACCCCTCCCAAGCCGCGCCGCCGTGCGTCTGGTCGACGGCGTTGCTCCGGCGCCGGCCGCCGACGTGGCACACCTGGGGCCACCCCCTGGGTCACTGCCAGTGGCCCCCACGGGCCCCAGTTGACTGGGTTGACCCAGTCAACTGCTGACTGGGCAGGCCCAGTCACTGACATGCGGGCCCCGCCGCAAAATTTAAAAAAAAGAAAAGAAAAAGAAAATGTTTTATAAATAAAAATAATTAGTTTAAATAATCTCTCACTGACAGGTGGGCCCATTAGTTAATTAACTAAAAGTTAATTAGTTTAATCCTCTGTTAACCCACTGTCTATGACAGGTGGGTCCCCCGTGTCAGTTTGACCAGTCAACCCGGACTGTTGACCGCTGACGTCACTCATACGTCATGCTGACGTCATATCCCTTTTTCTGTTAATTAAATAATTCCAGAAATTCAAATAAACTTTGAAAATTCATATCTTCTAAACCGTAACTCGGATGAAAATGTTTTCTATATGAAAGTTGCTCAGCACGACGAGACGAATCCGAATACGCAGTCCGTTCGTCCACCACACCTCCCTAACCTATCGAACTAGCAACTTTCCCCCTCCGGTCCGTCTGTCCGAAAACGTGAAACATCGGGAATACCTCCCGGATGTTCCCCCCTTCACCGGTACCACCTACTGTCGCGTTAGGACACCCCTAGCACCGCTCACTGTCATGTCACGCATCGTCATGCTTATGTTTGCATTGTATTTACTGTTTCTTCCCCCTCTTCTCTCCGGTAGACTACGAGACCGACACTGCTGCTGCCCAGTTCGACTACGGAGTCGACGACCCCTCCTACTTGCCAGAGCAACCAGGCAAGCCCCCCCCTTGATCACCAGATATCGCGTACTCTCCTCTATACTGCTTGCATTAGAGTAGTGTAGCATGTTACTGCTTTTCGATATCCTATTCTGATGCATAGCCTATCCTTGCTACTACTGTTGATACCTTTACCTGCAATCCTACATGCTTAGTATAGGATGCTAGATTTCCATCAGTGGCCCTACATTCTTGTCCGTCTGCTGTGCTACACTATCGGGCCGTGATCACCTGGGCGGTGATCGCGGGTATATACTTATATACTATATACACGACACATGTGATGACTAAAGTCGGGTCGGCTCGTAGGAGTACCCGCAAGTGGATCTTTGTGGCGAAGCGACAGGGCAGGTTGAGACCGCCTAGGTGAGAGGTGGGCCTGGCCCTGGTCGGCGTTCGCGAATACTTAACACGCTTAACGAGATCTTGGTATTTGATCTGAGTCTGGCTATACGCACTAACCATCTACGTGGGAGTAGTTATGGGTATCCCGACGTCGTGGTATCAGCCGAAGCTCTTTTGACGTCAGCGACTGAGTGGCGCGCGCCGTGTTGGACCGCTTTGACGTAACCGCCGTGATCGTGTGGGTTGCTAGGTCTGCTCGCGGCCGCGTTCGCAACGTGCAGGTGTGCTTAGGGCGATGGGCCCAGACCCCTGCGCGCATAGGTTTAGACCGGCGTGCTGACCTCTCTGTTGAGCCTAGGTGGGGCTGCGACGTGTTGATCTTACGAGGCCGGGCATGACCCAGGAAAGTGTGTCCGGCCAATTGGGATCGAGCGTGTTGGGTTATGTGGTGCACCCCTGCAGGGAAGTTTATCTATTCGAATAGCCGTGTCCCTCGGTAAAAGGACGACCCGGAGTTGTACCTTGAGCTTATGACAACTAGAACTGGATACTGAATAAAATACACCCTTCCAAGTGCCAGATACAACCCGGTGATCGCTCTCTAACAGGGCGACGAGGAGGGGATTGCCGGGTAGGATTCTGCTATGCGATGCTACTTGGAGGACTTCAATCTACTCTCTTCTACATGCTGCAAGATGGAGATGTCCAGAAGCGTAGTCTTCGACAGGACTAGCTATCCCCCTTTTATTCTGGCATTCTGCAGTTCAGACCACTGATATGCCCCTTTACACATATAACCATGCATATGTAGTGTAGCTCCTTGCTTGCGAGTACTTTGGATGAGTACTCACGGTTGCTTCTCTCCCTCTTTCCCCCCTTCCTATCTATCTGATTGTCGCAACCAGATATTGGAGTCCAGGAGCCAGACGCCACCATCGACGACGACACCTACGACACTGGAGGTGCCTACTACTACGTGCAGGCCGCTGACGACGACCAGGAGTAGTTAGGAGGATCCCAGGCAGGAGGCCTGCGCCTCGTTCGATCTGTATCCCAGTTTGTGCTAGCCTTCTTAAGGCAAACTTGTTTAACTTATGTCTGTACTCAGATATTGTTGCTTCCGCTGACTCGTCTGTGATCGAGCACTTGTATTCGAGCCCTCGAGCCCCCTGGCTTGTATTATGATGCTTGTATGACTCATTTATGTTTTAGAGTTGTGTTGTGATATCTTCCCGTGAGTCCCTGATCTTGGTCGTACACAATTGCGTGCATGATTAGTGTACGGTCAAATCGGGGGCGTCACAATATCAATCTTGGAACTACTTCCAACACACATCGTCACCTCGCCTTTTGCTAGTCTCTGTTTATTCTACAACTCCGTTTTCGAGTTACTACTCTTTAGCAACTGAACCAGTATCAAATACTGAGGGGTTGCTATAAACACTAGTAAGTACACATCAATAACATGTATATCCAATATACCTTTGTTCACTTTGCCATCCTTCTTATCCACCAAATACTTGGGGCAGTTCCGCCTCCAGTGACCAGTTCCTTTGCAGTAGAAGCACTTAGTCTCAGGCTTAGGACCAGACTTAGGCTTCTTCACTTGAGCAGCAACTTGCTTGCCGTTCTACTTGAAGTTCCCCTTCTATCCCTTTGCCCTTTTCTTGAAACTAGTGGTCTTGTTAACCATCAACACTTGATGTTTTTCTTGATTTCTACCTTCGTCGATTTCAGCATCACGAAGAGCTTGGGAATTACTTTCGTCATCCCTTGCATACTATAGTTCATCACGAAGTTCTACTAACTTGGTGATGGTGACTAGAGAATTCTGTCAATCACTATTTTATCTGGAAGATTAACTCCCACTTGATTCAAGCGATTGTAGTACCCAGACAATCTGAGCACATGCTCACTAGTTGAGCGATTCTCCTCCATCTTTTAGCTATAGAACTTGTTGGAGACTTCATATCTCTCAACTCGGGTATTTGCTTGAAATATTAACTTCAACTCCTGGAACATCTCATATGGTCCATGACGTTCAAAACATCTTTGAAGTCCCGATTCTAAGCCGTTAAGAATGGTGCACTAAACTATCAAGTAGTCATCATATTGAGCTAGCCAAACGTTCATAACGTCTGCATCTGCTCCTGCAATAGGTCTGTCACCTAGCGGTGCATCAAGGACATAATTTTTTCTGTGCAGCAATGAGGATAATCCTCAGATCACGGATCCAATCCGCATCTTTGCTACTAACATCTTTCAACATAATTTTTCTCTAGAAACATATCAGAAATAAACAGGGAAGCAACAACGCGAGCTATTGATCTACAACATAATTTGCAAAATACTATCAGGACTAAGTTCATGATAAATTTAAGTTCAATTAATCATATTACTTAAGAACTCCCACTTAGATAGACATCTCTCTAATCATCTAAGTGATTACGTGATCCAAAGCAACTAAACCATGTCCGATTAACACGTGAGATGGAGTAGTTTCAATGGTGAACATCGCTATGTTGATCATATCTACTATATGATTCACGCTCGACCTTTCGGTCTCTGTGTTCCGAGGCCATATCTGTACATATGCTAGGCTCGTCAAGTTTAACCTGAGTATTCCGCGTGTGCAACTGTTTTGCACCCGTTGTATTTGAACGTAGAGCCTATCACACCCGATTAACACGTGGTGTCTCAGCACGAAGAACTTTCGCAACGGTGCATACTCAGGGAGAACACTTTTGTCTTGAAATTTTAGTGAGAGATCATCTTATAATGCTACCGTCAAACAAAGCAAGATAAGATGCATAAAGGATTAACATCACATGCAATCAATATAAGTGATATGATATGGCCATCATCATCTTGTGCTTGTGATCTCCATCTCCGAAGCACCATCATGATCACCATCGTCACCGGCTCGACACCTTGATCTCCATCGTAGTATCGTTGTCGTCTCGCCAACTTATTGCTTTTACGACTATCGCTACCGTTTAGTGATAAAGTAAAACTATTACATGGCGATAGCATCTCATACAATAAAGCGACAACCATATGGCTCCTGCCAGTTGCCGATAACTCGGTTACAAAACATGATCATCTCATACAACACATTATATCACATCATGTCTTGACCATATCACATCACAACATGCCCTGCAAAAACAAGTTAGACGACCTCTACTTTGTTGTTGCATGTTTTACGTGGCTGCTACGGGCTTAGCAAGAACCGTTCTTACCTACGCATCAAAACCACAACGATAGTTTGTCAAGTTGGTGCTGTTTTAACCTTCGCAAGGACCGGGCATAGCCACACTCGGTTCAACTAAAGTGAGAGAGACAGACACCCGCCAGTCACCTTTAAGCAACGAGTGCTCCGAACGGTGAAACCAGTCTCGCGTAAGCGTACGCGTAATGTCGGTCCGGGCCGCTTCATCTCACAATACCGCTGAACCAAAGTATGACATGCTGGTAAGCAGTATGACTTATATCGCCCACAACTCACTTGTGTTCTACTCGTGCAAAGCATCAACGCATAAAACCAGGCTCGGATGCCACTGTTGGGGAACGTAGTAATTTCAAAAAAAAAAATCCTACGCACACGCAAGATCATGGTGATGCATAGCAACGAGAGGGGAGAGTGTTGTCCACGTACCCTCGTAGACTGACAGCGGAAGCGTTATCACAACGCGGTTGATGTAGTCGTACGTCTTCACGATCCGACCGATCAAGTACCGAACGTACGGCACCTCCGAGTTCTACACACGTTCAGCTCGATGACGTCCCTCGAACTCCGATCCAGCCGAGTGTTGAGGGAGAGTTTCGTCAGCACGACGGCGTGGTGACGATGATGATGTTCCACCAACGCAGGGTTTGCCTAAGCTCCACAACGGTATTATCAAGGTGTAATTTGGTGGAGGGGGGCACCGCACACGGCTAAGAGATCTCAAGGATCAATTGTTGTGTCTATGGGGTGCCCCCCTGCCCCCGTATATAAAGGAGCAAGGAGGAGGCAGCCGGCCAAGGGAGAGGCGCGCCAAAAGGGGGAGTCCTACTCCCACCGGGAGTAGGACTCCTCCTTTCCTTGTGGGAGTAGGAGAAGGGAAGGGGGAAGGAGAAAGAAGGAAGGGGGCGCCCCCCCTCCCTAGTCCAATTCGGACTAGCCCATGGGGAGGGGTGCGGCCGCCCTTTGGGGTCTTTCTCTCCTTTCCCGTATGGCCCATTAAGGCCCAATACGAATTCCCGTAACTCTCCGGTACTCCGAAAAATACCCGAATCACTCGGAACCTTTCCGAAGTCCGAATATAGTCGTCCAATATATCGATCTTTACGTCTCGACCATTTCGAGACTCCTCGTCATGTCCCCGATCTCATCCGGGACTCCGAACTCCTTCGGTACATCAACATACATAAACTCATAATAAAACTGTCATCGTAACTTTAAGCGTGCGGACCCTTCGGGTTCGAGAACTATGTAGATATGACCGAGACACCTCTCCGGTCAATAACCAATAGCGGGACCTGGATGCCCATATTGGCTCCCACATATTCTACGAAGATCTTTATCGGTCAGACCGCATAACAACATACGTTGTTCCCTTTGTCATCGGTATGTTACTTGCCCGAGATTCGATCGTCGGTATCTCGATACCTAGTTCAATCTCATTACCGGCAAGTCTCTTTACTCGTTCCTTAATACATCATCCCGTAACTAACTCATTAGTCACAATGCTTGCAAGGCTTATAGTGATGTGCATTACCGAGTGGGCCCAGAGATACCTCTCCGACAATCGGAGTGACAAATCCTAATCTCGAAATACGCCAACCCAACAAGTACCTTTGGAGACACCTATAGAGCACCTTTATAATCACCCAGTTACGTTGTGACGTTTGGTAGCACACAAAGTGTTCCTCCGGTAAACGGGAGTTGCATAATCTCATAGTCATAGGAACATGTATAAGTCATGAAGAAAGCAATAGCAACATACTAAACGATCGGGTGCTAAGCTAACGTAATGGGTCATGTCAATCACGTCATTCTCCTAATGAGGTGATCCCGTTAATCAAATGACAACTCATGTGTATGGCTAGGAAACATAACCATCTTTGATTAACGAGCTAGTCAAGTAGAGGCATACTAGTGACACTCTGTTTGTCTATGTATTCACACATGTATTATTTTTCCGGTTAATACAATTCTAGCATGAATAACAAACATTTATCATGATATAAGGAAATATATAATACTTTATTATTGCCTCTAGGGCATATTTCCTTCACTATTACCAACTCTCAAAAAGATCTAAGTGAAGCATGAGAGTGCAAATATTTCTTCAAAATTCAATCATCGCCGTGCTCAAAAATATATAAGCGAAGCACTAGAGCAACTGCCTAGCTCAAAAGATTTAAGTGAAGCACATAGAGTATTCCAACAAATCATGATAAATGTGTGGCTCCCTACAGATGTGTCCAGCAAAGATGATTATGACAAACTAAAAAGCAAACAAAGCAAAGACTCATATAATACACGACGCTCCAAGAAAAACTCATAATATGTGACGAACAAAAATGTAGCTCCAAGTAAAATTACCGATGGTCGGTAGAAGAAAGAGGGGATGCCTTCTGGGGCATCCCCAAGCTTAGTTGCTTGGGAGTCCTTGAATATTACCTTGGGGTCTCAGGCATCCCCAAGCTTAGGCTCTTTCCACTCCTTATTCCTTCATCCATCGTGGTCTCACCCAAAAGTTGAAAACTTAAGTCACACAAAACTCAACAAAACCTTTGTGAGATCCGTTAGTATAATAAAGCAAATCACTACGTTAAGTACTGTTGCAAACCCATTCATATTTTATTATTGCATTATACCTATTGTATGCTAACTTCACCATGGCTTATACCCCCCGATACAATCCATAGATTAATTAAAACACGAAAACTACGCAACAAAAACAGAATCTGTCAAAAACAGAACAATCTGTAGTAATCTGAACATTAACCATACTTTGTAAATCCAAAATTTCTGAAAACTTAGGAAAACATGTGCAATTTTCATATCAATCACGTGTAAAAATTTAGAATTTTATCTCTCTCTAGAAAATTTTACCAATTCTACTACTAGACGCAAACTTTTCTGTTTTTGCACAGGATCAAAGCAACTCTCATCCAAATCATCCCAAAGGCTTTACTTGGCACAAACACTAAGTAAAACACAAAAACACAATCATAACTATAGCATAATTGTGGACACACAAGAAAACAGAAAAATAAGCACAAAAATTAAGATAACTATTGGGTTGCCTCCCAACTAGCGCTATTCTTTTATGCCCCTAGCTAGGCATAATGCATAAGTTCAAGTATTGTCATCTTTGGTTTTAGTTCCATAGGTGGCCCTTATGATTGATTCATATGGTGGCTTAATTCTAGTTCTAGGGAAGTCTTCCATACCCTTCTTTAATGGAAATTAAAATTTTATATTCCCTTCTTTCATGTCAATGACGGCACCTATGGTTCATAAGAACGGTCTACCAAGTCTTATGGGGAAGACGGATTGCCATCAATGTCAAGTACAATAAAATCAATGGGCACATTGTTCCTATTTGCAAGAATAAGAACATCATTAATTCTACCCAAAGGCTTTTTAATAGTAGAATCATCTAAGTGCAAATTAAGAGAACGTTCATCAATATTGGTAAAACCTAGCACATCACATAGAGATTTTGGAATTGTGGAAACGCTAGCACCCAAATCACATAAAGAATTGCACTCCTAATTTTTAATTTTAACTTTAATGGTAGGTTCCCACTCATCATATAATTTTCTAGGAATTGAAACTTCTAGTTCTAGCTTTTCTTCTAAAGCTTTCATCATCGCTTCTACAATATGTTTAGTAAAAGCCTTATTTTGTTCACAAGCGTTGGGTTAGTTTAGCATGGATTGTAACAAAGAAATACATTCAATTAAAGAAAAACTATCATAATTAAATTCTTTGTAATCCAAGAGAGTGGGCACATCACTAGTTAAAGTTTTTACCTCTCCAAACCCACTTTTATCAATTTTTTCATCAAGATTTTCACCGTCCGAATTATGGGGACGCCTTCTAGCTAAAGTTGACTCTTCTTCAGTCCAATTTTCATCAAGTGTTATAGTGCTAAACAAGGAATCAATAGATGAAACACCAATCATTTTAATATCCTCATCATTACTACAATAGAAACCAGGAGGAATTGCTTTTTCTAAAAATTCCCGTTTAGCTTTTAGCATAGTGGTTGTTTTCTTACTCTCATCCATGGAGACATATAAAGCTTTAATTTATTAATCAATACCAATCTTGGGTGGCAAAATTTTAGTCTTAAGATTTTCCACATCATGAATAATTCTATCAATGCTCCTAGACATATCATCAATTTTATTCAATTTTTCCTCTATCATAGTGTTTAAAGCTTTTTGAGCATTAATAAATTATTTGATATTATTATCAGGATCATAGGGCATCCTACTATTATTACTATAAGTACCATAGGAATTGCCATAATTGTTAGAGGAATTTCCTGGAAACGGCCTAGGATTGAAATTACCTCTATAAGCATTACTATTAAAATTATTTCGCAAGACAAAATTCACATCTACGGGATCATTATCTTCCTCAATCAAAGTGGATAAAGGCACATCATTAGGATCAATAGGAGTATTTTTTTCTAGCAACCAATTTCAGAAGCGCATCAACTTTATCACTCAAAGTACTAATTTCTTCAACAAAATTCACCTTTTTACAAGTAGGAGCTCTTTCAGTATGCCATTGTGAATAATTTGCCATAATATTATCAAGCAATTTAGTGGCTTCTCCCAATGTAATCTCCATAAGAGTACCACCCGCGACGGAATCTAAAAGATTTCTAGAAACAAAATTTAATCCCGCATAAATATTTTGTATGATCATCCACAAATTTAAACCGTGAGTAGGGCAATTTCTTATCATTAATTTCATCCTTTCCCAAGATTGGGCGACGTGTTCATGCTCAAGTTGCTTGAAATTCATAATTTGATTTCTAAGGGAAATAATTTTCGCGGGAGGAACTAATTGGTAATAAAAGCGTGTTCACACCTATCCCAAGAATCGATACTATTTCGTGGGAAAGATGAAAACCAAAATTTTACACCATCCCGCAATGAGGACGGGAATAATTATAATTTCATAATATCATTATCCACATCTTTTTTCTTTTGCATATCACACAATTCTACGAAGGTGTTAAGATGGGATGCAACATCTTCATTAGGACTACCAAAAAATTGTTCTTTCATAACAAGGTTTAACAAAGCGGCAGTAATATCACAAGTCTCCGCACTCGCGGTGGGAGGAGCAATCGGAGTACTAATAAAAACATTATTATTAGTATTGGAAAAATAACATAATGTTGTATTTTCTTGAGACATCGTGGCTACGCAAACAAGATAACAAGCAAGCAAAGAAGCAAACAAGAAAAAGCAAACAGAAAATATTTTTTTGTAATTTTTGTGAAAAAAATTAGAACTGGGGATATGAAAATTAGAGGCAAAGGAAAATAAAATAAATGCAAGGAGATGAAAGTTTATGCGTAGATACTTGATAGATGATGATGATGTGTCCCCGACAATGGTGCCAGAAATTCTTCCTGCTACTTATGAGCTGCGTTGGGATTTCCCCGAAGAGGAGGGGATGATGCAGTGCAGTAAAGATAAGTATTTCCCTCAGTTATGAAACCAAGGTTATCAATCTAGTAGGAGAATCACGCAACAACTCGTTAATAGCACCTGCACACAAAATAGCAAATCCTTGCACCCAACGCGAACAAGGGGTTGTCAATCCCTTGGCGGTTAATTGCAAGATTAAATTGTATGGTGAAAGATGGATAGATTGAAAAAAAATATAAAATAAAATAATAAATTAAAATTGCAACAAGGTATTTTTAGATTTTTATATATGATAAAGTTAGAACCGAGGGCCATAGTTTTCACTAGAGGATTCTCTCTTGAAAATAGCATACGATGGGTAAACAAATTATTGTTGGGTAATTGATAGAAAAGCAAATAGTCATGACGATATCCAAGGCAATGATCATGTATATAGGCATCACATCCGAGACAAGTAGACCGACTCCTACCTGCATCTACTACTATTACTCCACACATCGACCGCTATCCAATATGCATGCATGCATCTAGAGTATTAAGTTCGTAAAGAACGGAGTAACACGTTAAGCAAGATGACATGATGTAGACAAAGTAAACTCATCCATGAATAAACCCCATCTTTTATCCTTAATAGCGATGATACAATACGTGTCATGTCCACTTCGATCACTGGGATTGAGCACCGCAGGATCGAACCCGTTACAAAGCACCTCTCCCATTGCAAGATTGCTACTTCTTGAGCTTGTGTTGGTTTTTCCCTTGAAGAGGAAAGGGTGATGCAGCAAAGTAGAGATAAGGATTTTCCTCAATTTGAGAACCAAGGTATCAATCCAGTAGGAGGAACACACAAGTCAACAATGGTTGCACCTACACAAACAAACAAATACTTGCACCCAACGCGATAAAGGGGTAGTCAATCCGTTCACGGTTACTTCCAAGGATGAGATCTGATAGACATATGTATAAAAGATAAATAAAAGTGTAAAATAAAGTAAAGGTAAATAAATTGCAGCAAGATATTTTTGGGTTTGTAGATCTAAAAATAATATGATAAAAGATAGACCGTGGGGCCATAGTTTGCACTAGAGGCTTCTCTCTTGAAAGAACACATACGGTGGGTAAACAACTTACTATTAAGCAATTGATAGAAAAGTGCAAAGTTATGACGATATCTAAGGCAATGATCATGAATAAGGGCATCACATCTGTGACAAGTAGACTAACTTCTGCCTGCATCTACTACTATTACCCCACACATCGACCCCTATCGGGCATGCATCTAGTCTATTAAGTTAACAAGAACAGAGTAACGCCATAAGCAAGATGACATGATGTAGAGGGATATATCCAATCAATATGAATAAGCCCCACCTTTTTATCCTTAATGGCAACAATACAAATACGTGCGTCACTACCCTTTCTGTCACTGGGTGAGGACACCGCAAAATTGAACCCATTACGAAGCACCTCACCCATTGCACGAAAAATCAATCTAGTTGGCCAAATCAAATCAATAGATCGGAGACAAATACAAAGCTATCTTCATCATGCATAAAAGAGTTAAGAGAAGACTCAAATAATATTCATAGATAATCTGATCATAAATGCACAATTCATCGGATCTCAACAAACGCACCGCAAAAGAAGATTACATCGAATAGATCTCCAAGAACATCGAGGAGAACATTGTATTGAAGATCAAAGAGAGAGAGAAGAAGCCATCTAGTTACTAGCTATGGACCCGTAGGTCTATGGTAAACTACTCATAGATCATCGAAAGGGGAGCAAGGTTGATGTAGAGGCCCTCCATGATCGAATCTCCCCTGGCAGAGTACCGGAACAAGTCTCCAGATGGGATCTCACGAGGACAGAAACTTGCGGCGGCGGAAAAGTATTTTTTGGTGTGCCCTCTAGTATACGGGAAATATTTTGGTATTTATAGAGCAAAGATTAGGGTTGGAGGAGCATCAAGGGGCCCACAAGCCTGGGGGCGCCCCCTAGGGTGTGCCTCCCAAGCTTGTCGCCAACCGGTGGCCCCTCGGACCCCTTCCCGAAGGTTCCTGGGTGTCTTCTGGTCCAAGAAAAATCCTTAAAAAAATTCGTTCCATTTGGACTCCGTTTGGTATTGATTTTCTGTAAAAGACAAAATCAAGGAAAAAACAACAACTAGCACTTGGCACTAGGTTAATAGGTTAGTCCCAAAAAATGATATAAAACATCCAAGATGGATAATATAATAGATGGAACAATAAAAAATTATAGATATGTTGGAGACATATCAACAGACCGGAGAGAAATACGAAGCTATAATAATCATGCATAAAAGAGTTTAGAGAAAACTCAAATAATATTCATGGATAATCCGATCATAAACTCACAATTCATTGGATCCCAACAAACACATCGCAAAAAGTGATTACATCGGATATAACTCCAAGAACATTGAGGAGAACATTGTATTGAAGATCAAATAGAGAGAAGAAGCCATCTAGCTACTAACTATGAACCCGTAGGTCTGTGGTAAACTACTCAGACATCATCGGAAGGGCAGCAAGGTTGCTGTAGAGCCCCTCCGTGATTGATTCCCCCTCCAGCAGAGTGTCGGAAAAGGCCTCCAGATGGGATCTCTCGAGAACAGGAACTTGCGGCGGTAGAAAAAGTATTTCATGGACTCTTCAAAGAATTTATAGAGGCGGAGTTAGGTCAAACAGAGCCATGTGCCCCCCCCCCCGAGCCACTAGGGCGTGCCCTACCCCCCTGGGCACTCCCTGGTGCTTCATGGGCCACTATTACATCTTCTCGCACCCTCCCGAACCTTCCAGAATCTCTTATGTCCAGAAAAAAAATCTCCAAAAAGTTTCGTGGAATTTGGACTTCGTTTGGTACTGATATTCTGAAAAACCAAAACAGGCAAAAAACAACAACTGGCACTGGGCACTAAGTTAATAGGTTAGTCCCAAAAAATGATATATATAATTGCTTTTAAGTGTATATAAAACAACCAAGATTGATACTATAATAGCATGGAACAATAAAAAATTATAGATACATTGAGAGTTATCACCGCAACATGTAATAGTTGAATCATGTTTTCCTAATGCATTGAAAAGAAGTCAAGAGCGACATAGTAGGATTGTATTAATATGATCACGGGGGTTTGATTGCCCTGGAGATCAACAACAGGGCACTGCTCCTCAGATGGGTACTCGATCACGCTCTCAGAAATAGATCCTATCGCGAAGAACAAACACCAAAAGAAGGCAATTCAATACACGGAAATGCAAGAATATGATGCATGATCATGACATGGCAACATGTTGTTGATTAAGCTAATGCAACTAGCAACATGATTAAATGAAGTAGATTTGAACCAAAGGTTCAAATGCAAACTCCACATGAAGAATTTCAAATGCCACTTAGTTAAAATGACCTGATCAGTAGGTATAAGTTGTTCTAACATGCATGAAAATGGCACCAATGGAAAGATTGGATTTTTTATAATTGTTCATATCACTAGTACGCGTCGGGGCTATACAAATGGTTTTTAACCCCTTTCCGCGACGGCATTTGGAACCGTCGCCAAGTGAGTGTGGGTGATAGGGGGTCTTTCCCACACGACCCAGAAATCGTCGGGGATAGGCCCTCCTTGGACACCAAATGAGCTCATGTGCGATCGGGCGAGGCATCGAAACCCAATCATTTTCGTAGGTATGTACATCCCACACGGTGAATCCCAGAAAAACATTTCCATAGGTATGTACATCCCACACGATGAATCCCAGAAAAATATTTCCGTTCGTATATATATCACACACAGTCAATCCAAGGAATACGTTTCCGTTCTTATGTACATCCCACACAGTCAATCCAGGGAAAACGTTTCCGTTCGTATGTACATCCCACACAGTTTTATGTATACGCTCGTGTGTGAGAGGTGTAACTATCACACATGCTCTGCCTTGGTTAACTGTTTGCTTTCATGAACTACATGACACACGATTTGATGTAGAAAACTGTGTGGCATTGGGCTATCCATCACATGCGCTTTTACTGCCAAAACCGTTTGCAAAGTTCCATGACCGTCTGTTCTCTTTTTATATTTTCCTATAATTTATTATTCGAATTGGAAATTTTGAAATATGAAACGTGCAATTCAAATTCTTAGCACAATGCTTCAACAACGAATCCATAAATAAAATTGCCAGTACAAGATGTTCAGTAATTACAGGATTAGGCAGCAATTAACTATGATGAACCACAATATTTAAAGGCGGTAAAGGTGAAGAGACAAGTGTTAATCATTTGTACTGCCGGCGGTGTTGAAGAAGCGGAATGCCCATAATGTGCCTTCCTGCATGCCATAGGCATGAACCACTTTTGTCTAACCCCTTGTGACGATCGCCCGGCCATCCTTCATCGCCTCCAGGAAGACTTCTAGAGCATTATCATGGTAGCATGAATTATATACTTTAACCTTAGTTGCCTCCACTCCGGTCATGTAGTTTGCAAGGTAATCATCAGTAAATAGCTTCGGAAACCACTGAAAGGAGAAAAATACCAGATACTGAGGTCTAATAGAGTAACTTGTGGTGGGCAGGGGAAAAGGCAACACATTACTTACCATCCTAAAGTTCACTGTTGTCTTCGACAAAGTGTAAATAAAGAGCTTAATTTCAATCACCCGTTTCATTCGCCTAACAATCTTTCTTAGTTTCCTCACTTGACGCTTGTTCAGAATATCTCATTGCCCCCATACGCAAAAGGGATCGAAGCATGGATCAGTACCGCTCATATATGTACCTACAAGCAACCGGTAAATGTTAGAAGCTAAACTGAGATTGCACAAATGATGTAAAATACAACTACCTATGTTCCTAAGTACAAGTATTTTTTTTGAGATTTCAATATGAACTACATACAGATGTATATAGAATTATAGATATAGTTTAGATTAGAATCTAGATTCACTCATTTTGCTCCTTATGTAGTCTATATTGGAATCTCTAAAAATACTTATATTTAGGAATAGATGGTGTATAAGACATGGGATGCAGCTAACCTCGAAGGCAAACAACAACATCGCCCATTGTAGCCCTGTGTAAGTACATGGATAGCCAATGTTAACTACAACAGGGTTAACATCCACCAAAAATAGCAAATGTTAATAAAACGGCAGCATCTGTAGTGATATCTTCATTGCGAAAGAGTAGCACAGTAGCAAAGGGACGGATTAAAAAATCGATACAACTGTTAATTGCAACAGGCTTAACAACATCCTAATTCATGTTTTGTAAGTTTGTAGCCATTGAAATACAACTCTTTAAAGATGGATACAACTGTTAATTGCAACAGGCTTAATGGCCATCGAAACCGGTCCTGATAAAAATGCAATTGGCAGAGTTAAACATCACTGGGCGGGTGCTGCCAGAGCAGATAATGGCCCAATTGTCTATTAAAAGGTAGGGAAAATAGCTAAAACGTGTTAGGCATGTTTACTACAACATGCTTAATACATCGACCGTATAAAACATAGCCATTAATTGCAAGTGGTATTGGTAAGATTGAACTGGTGAGTACATACTTGGTAAGTCCTGAGAGGTAGTTGCTGGGGCACTTCATCTTCGCCAGAGCCCGCCCAAAGTCAGCGGCGGCGGAGGTGAGCTGTTCCTCCGGGTCGAAGCGTGGATCAGTGCCACTGACATGTGTACCTACAGGCAACCAGTAAATGGTAGAAGTTAAACTGCAATTGCACAAATGATGTGAAATACTGTAAGACATGGGATGTAGCTAACCTCGACGGCAAACAATAGCATCGGCCGTTATGACCCTGCGTAAGTACATGGACAGGCATGTTAAGTAGAACAGGGTTAGGATGCACCAAAAATAGCAAATGGGCAGCATCTCTAGTATATCTTCATTGCGGAGAGTAGCATGGTAGCAAGTGGACAGATTAAAAAATGGATACAACTGTTAATTGCAACAGTCTTAACAGCATCCTAAGTCATGTCTTGTAAGTTTGTAGCCATTGAAATACAACTGTTTAAAAATGGATTCAACTGTTAATTGCAACAGGCTTAATAGACATTGAAACCGATACTCATAAAAATACAATTGGCATAGTTAAACATCACAAGGCAGGTGCTGCCAGAGCAGAGAATGGCCCAGATGTCTATAAAAAGGTAGGGAAAGTAGAAAAATAGGGTTAGGTATGTTTACTACAACATGCTTAATACATCGACCGTACAGAACATAGCCAATAATTGCAACTGGTATTGGTAAGATTGAACTGGTGCATACATACTTGGTAAGTCCTGAGAGGTAGTTGCTGGGGCACTTCATCTTGGCCAGAGCCCGCCCAAAGTCAGCGACGGTGGAGGTGAACTGTTCCTCCGGGTCAAAGCGTGGATCAGTGCCACTAACATGTGTACCTACAGGCAACCAGTAAATGGTAGAAGTTAAACTGCAATTGCACAAATGATGTGAAATACTATAAGACATGGGATGCAGCTAACCTCGACGGCAAACAACAGCATCGGCCGTTATGACCCTGCGTAAGTACATGGACAGGCATGTTAAGTACAACAAGGTTAGCATCCACTAAAAATAGCAAATGGGCAGCATCTCTAGTGATATCCTGAGTCATGTATTGTAAGTTTGTTGCTGGTATTGGTGAAATTGAGCTGGACACGGTAATATTTGAACATCACATAGTGTGCAGTACTGAAATAAACAAGGCACGGACATGCTTAATACATCAACCGTACAAATCATAGCCGTTGCAAGTGGTATTGGTAAGATTTAGCTGGTCAGATCTTACCTGTTAAGTCCTAGGGGGTAGTCGCTGGGGGACTTCATCTAGGGCAGAGCCTGCACCATGTCGGCGGCGGCAACGGAGGCGAGGTGTTCCTCCGGGTCAACACGCACAGTGGCCATCGCGCCATGGACCGCCATCAGCTCCTGACAGTGGGGATTTGGAGGCATGAGGATGTTTCGCAGGCGCCATTTAAGCAATCTGGCCGGGGCCGGGATAGAGATCGGTGGGTTACCTGACTGGATCCGAGCAGAACATAGATGTGGTTGAAGCTGTGGTTGTGGCGGCGGCGGTTTGAGATGTCGGTAGGGGAAGGCGCGAGGGGGGGGGGATACTGAGGTTGGGGATGTGGTTGGAGGAATAAATTCTGAAATCGCGCGCCTAATGAAAATTTCGCTGCAAAACTTGAAACTTGGGCGGGGGAAACACACAACGCAGACGAAGCGCGTAAAATACCCATGTGCGAGAAAAAAGAATGTTGGGAGATCCCGTCTCCAAAAAATATGCACACGTGTACTTGATTTTTCCGGTCAATGGTACGCCTGGTTTATTAGGAAACATCGCACAGGTAACTGACTTATGGGTGATTAACGCAAAAAACGCAGACGGGTACGGCATAGAAACCGTGTGTTTTGTGATCTTCTAATGATTAACACAAAAAACGCACACGGGCACACATGCTAATCAACGCTCAAAGCCCTCAAAGGATGCTCTTACCGACATTGTACGTTAATACTACAAACTTAAAGTACTACTGGTAATTTGCTCTAATACTACAAACTTAAACTACTTCTCACATGCTGCCATTGGGGCATGCTGGCCAGACACCGGCGTTCTCCTTCCCGGCCTTGTAGGCGGCAGCCCACCGTGCTTCGATCTTGGGCAAGCACTCCTCACCACGGCGTGCGGCCTCTTTTTCCTTGTGGCGGCGAGACTCTCTTTTCTTGACTGCTTTCTGCCTTTTCTGCTCCTTCTGTGCAGCTTTGGCCGCCTCTAGATCCACGACCCATTCGGCCATGGTAGCCTCATAGTCTGCCCATGTAACTGTCTGGCCGGTGGCGCCGATGAACTCGGCGCGGCGAGATGCCATCACTTCCTTACCATGTGTGCGGTCGCGAGCGGCGAGGAACATGGCACGGTGGGATGCCATCGCTTCCTTACCAGTTACTGTGCGCCGCGGTGCCATGGACGACGCCTTGAGAGAGCTCTGGGACGGAGGGGCCGGGTAGCCGTACAGTGCGGTGGTATTCAAGAGCTCAACGACAAATGACAACACAAATTTGGCTTCACTTACAATTTTGCTCGTTCATTATCGCACACAGTTCATCTCCGTCGCTTTCGGAAAGAGTGTGCGCTAAGCCTATTGTGTGTTGCGTTATGATTGGTCGGAACCCCAGCCATGCGGATCACGCGTGTGCACCGAAGGATGCGTCGCGATCGAACGGCAATCCACGTCCCTAACATCACACCCGTGCACCTATAGATGGATTGGATTTATATGCGCTAAATGCCTAGAAAACGCACATAATCCCCTAAATATGGTAAATGAGCCCAAAAAATGCCAAATTTGAACACGGTGATTTGCAGGGTGTATGTTCGTCGTAGAAAAAAACTCCAGGGCAAAGAACGAAGAAAATTTGGATTCCCCTTCAACTTGAGTTATGGTTGAATTTCTATGATTTTTTGAAGTTTAAACTACTTTTATGGAATTTATTAAATAATTTATGAATTACTAAAATCCAAAAAAGCATTTATGACGTCAACATGCGACGGCAAAGTCAAATTGGTCAGAACTGACCATTGGGACCCAGTGGTCAGTGATAGTGCTAATTAGTGGTTAGATTAGACCCTAACTAAAATGATAAGTAGGGTTGGGCCCACAAGTGAGTGACTCAGGGGAGTCATTAGCTTAGTGTTAACCGATGTTTAGCTAGAGTTAAGCCATCGGCGAAGACTAGAAGCAGCGAAGGTGCGCGGAAACCCTCCTCCGGCGACCAAAAGGATGGCGGAGGGGCTCTACGGCACGTGCATGTCTGTGTCCAATGGCGTAAACAACAATAGCTAGGGTGGCCGAAAATGATGGCTGCATCCACTTTTGCGGTGGCCGGAGTTTGGGTGTATTCAGGTTTGGTGCTATGGTGCATCTTCAAACAAGATTGTGGGTGTTGTAGCTTCATGGGAAGGCACGAGCACAATACATTGCTCAGGCACAAGCTTTGCTTGCTGCCACTGCGACAATGACATGGCCGATAGAGTGAAGCTCTCTGCTCTGATGGAAATCGCCGTTAGAGCTCAAAATTGATGGCGGGGTTAGGGGAAAAAGAAAGGTGCTTAAAGCACGTCGAACGGATGGCTCAGTGGGCTTGGGGGAGTCTCTAGAGTCGTGGAGAGACGGTGGCGATCTCCGTCATCCGAGGTTGAAGACAACAGCGGTGAAGGTGATGCAGGGCTCCCAAGATTGTGTAGCTGTGTGGAGATGAAGAGGGCGACGCGGTGGTTATTCTTGACACAGTGAGGCGACGAGGGGAGCACGGTGGCTACGGCTACGGGGACACGGTTCTTCTTGGCTTGTTGGGACGGAACTTTGTTCGATGGGTTAACCTATGCATCCACGACTCAGAAAAATCATATATTCCTTTGAGTTGTCCCTCTTCAGTTGTATTCCGACCTTCATCTGTCAGTTGGCAGTCAACTGTAATTGTGCATTCGTGTTCATCGGTGCCTTCTCTCTTGTGGTCTATCATGTCATTATATTTTAGAATGTCTAGGAGAATCAAACTCTAGCACCTCATCCATTTCTGGGATTGGATCGAAGTTGTTTTATTTCGCATACCGAGAATGCCAATCCAGCATCTTTTCTATTTAACCTTGGAGTATTACCCTCTTTATGTCAAGAATGTTGTGAGAATTGCATAACCTCTTCTAAATTCTTGATTCAGTGATACTTCTCGCCATTATTGTTCATTCTTCGGTCTCCGTGTTGTGTGCACTCAACACTCCTAGCAACCCTATTGCTTGGAAGCTAATGGACAATAATTTCATTCTTAGTTTTTCGATTATTGACTCACCATTCTAGGATTGATCATTGCTACTTCTTGAGCTTGCGTTGGTTTTTCCCTTGAAGAGGAAAGGGTGATGCAGCAAAGTAGGGATAAGTATTTCCCTCAGTTAGAGAACCAAGGTATCAATCCAGTAGGAGACAACGCACAAATCACCTATACCTGCACAAACAATTAAACAACTTGCACCCAACGCAATAAAGGGGTTGTTAATCCCTTCACGGTCACTTGCAAAAGTGAGATCTAATAGACATAGATAAAACTAAACAAACAATAAAGTAAATATTTTTGGGTTTTTGGGTTTATAGATCGGAAAGTAAAAGATTGCAAAATAGTAGATCGGAAACTAATACGATGGAAAATATAAGATCAGAAACTTTAATGATGGAAAATAGACTCGGGGGCCATAGGTTTCACTAGAGGCTTCTCTCAAGATAGCAAATAATACGGTGGGTGAACAAATTACTGTCGAGCAATTGATAGAAAAGCGCAAAGTTATGACGATATCTAAGGCAATGATTATGAAATATAGGCATCACGTCCGCGTCAAGTAGACCGAAACAAATCTGCATCTACTACTATTACTCCACACATCGACCGACTCCTGCCTGCATCTAGAGTATTAAGTTCATGAAGAACAGAGTAACACATTAAGTAAGATGACATGATGTAGGGGAATAAACTCAAGCAATATGATGTAAAACCCATCTTCTTATCCTCGATGGCAACAATACAATATCTGCCCTGCTGCCCCTACTTTCACTGGGAAAGGACACCACAAGATTGAACCCAAAGCTAAGGACTTCTCCCATTGCAAGAAAAACCAATCTAGTTGGCCAAACTAAACCGATAGTTCAAAGAGAATTACAAAGATATCAAATCATGCATATAATAATTCAGAAAAGATTCAAATAATATTCATAGATAAGCTGATCATAAATCCATAATTCATTGGATCTCGACAAACACATCGCAAAAGAAGATTACATTGGATAGATCTCCAAGAACATCGAGGAGAACATGGTATTGAGAATCAAAGAGAGAGAACAAGCCATCTAGCTACTAGCTATGGACCCGAAGGTCTGAGGTAGACTACTCACGCTTCATCGGAAGGGCAATATAGTTGATGTAGAAGCCCTCTGTGATTGAATCCCCTCCAGTAGGATGCCGAAAAAGGCCCCAAGATGGGATCTCACGGGAATAGAAGGTTGCGGCAGTGGAAAAGTGTATTCCTGGATGCTTCTGGAGGTTTGGGAATATATGTGAATATATAGGACGAAGAATTAGGTCAGGAGGTGTTGGAGTAGGCCACAAGGCAGGGGGGTGCGCCCCTAGGGCGCGCCCCTGTGGCTTGTCATCTACTCCGAGGTCTTTTGACTTGGAGTCCAAGTCCAACAGGTGTCTTCTGGTCCAAGAAAAATCATCGCGAAGGTTTTGTTCCGTCTGGACTCCATTTAGTATTCCTTTTCTGCGAAGCTCAAGAATAAGGAAAAAACTGAAACTGGAACTGGGCTCTAGGTTAATAGGTTAGTCCCAAAAATAATATAAAATAGCACATTAATGCATATAAAACATCTAAAACAGATAATATAATAGCATGGAACAATCAAAAATTATAGATACGTTGGAGACGTATCAATCATGCTACCTAGTCCGTCTTTCCTAGTGCACCCTTCGATCGATGGGTTAGAATTGTGCCAATCCCTCACTCTTTTGATCATATCGTCTTGCCCTGAAAATTAAAAATAATCTCGAGCTTAGTAACATATCGGTGGTTCATAATTTTCCGAATATCTTCTCGGAAGTATCACCAGGTTGTTCCCTGACCGTTATGTTGAGTTACAATTTAGTTGGTTTCCTTTTAAACCACCCATTCTCCAAGAATCTATGTTGGATACTGATACGTCTCCAACGTATCTATAATTTTTTGTTGTTCCATGTTATTATATTGTCCATCTTGGATGTTTATATGCATTAATATGCTATATTATATCATTTTTTCGGACTGGCCTATTAACCTAGTGCCCAGTGCCAGTTGCTGTTTTTTCCTTATTTTTGTCTTCTACAGAAAATCAATACCAAACGGAACGAAACTTTTTGAGGATTTTTCTTGGACCAGAAGACAACCATGAAGCTTCGGGAGGAGTCCAGGAAAGCCACGAGTGGGCCACAAGCTCACAGGGCGTGCCCTACAAGCGTGTGGGCCCCTTGTAGCCCCCCTAACCCTAATTCCAGCTCTATAAATACCCAAATATTCCCCGTAAACCAGGGGGCACACAAAAAATACTTTTCGGCCGCTGCAAGCTTCTGTTCTCCTGAGATCCCATCTTGTGGCCTTTTCTGGCACTCTGCCGGAGCGGGATTCGATCATGGAGGGCCTCTACACCAACCTTGTTGCCCTTTCAATGATGCATGAGTAGTTTACCATGAACCTAAGGGTCCATAGCTAGTAGCTAGATGGCTTCTTTTCTCTCTTTGATCTTCAATACAATGTTCTCCTCGATGTCCTTGGCGATCTATTCGATGTAATCTCCTTTTGTGGTGCGTTTGTTGAGATCCGATGAATTATGGGTTTATGATCAGATTATCTATGAATATTATTTGAGTCTTCTCTGAAATCATTTATGCATGATTAATATAGCTTTGTATTTCTCTCTGATCTATTGATTTGGTTTGGCCAACTAGATTGATCTATCTTGCAATGGGAGAGGTGCTTCATTTTGGGTTCAATCTTGCGGTGTCCTCACCCAGTGATAGTAGGGGTAGCGAGGCACGTATTGTATTGTTGCCATTAACGATAAAAAGATGGGTTTTTACCATATTGTTTGGATCTATCCCTCTACATCATGTCATCTTGCTTAAGGCGTTACACCGTTCTTGTTAACTTAATACAGTAGATGCATGTTGGATAGCGGTCGATGTGTGGAGTAATAGTAGTAGATGCAAAATCGTTTTGGTCTACTTGTCACGGACGTGAGGCCTATATTCATGATCATTGCCTTAGATATCGTCATAACTATGCGCTTTTCTATCAATTGCTCGACAGTAATTTGCTCACCCACCGTATGCTTTCTTCAAGAGAGAGGCCTCTAGTGAAACCTATGGCCCCCGGATCTATTTCCTATCATATTATTTTCAGATCTATAAAACCAAAAATCAAAAAATACCTTGCTGCAATTTATTTACCTTTACCTTTTTACTTATCTTTTATAGCTGTCTCTATCAGATCTTACTCTTGCTAGTGACCGTGAAGGGATTGACAACCCCTTTTTCGGGTTGTGTGCAAGCGTTTGTTAGTTTGTGCACGTGCATCTATTGGGGACTTTCTTGTGCCTCCTACTGGATTGATACCTTGGTTCTTAACTAAGGGAAATACTTATCTCTACCACTACAAAAAAAAGACATATCCGTTACATTTTGGGCCGAACATTTTTTTTCTGTCATGCTTATGACACTTCTATGACGATAATTGTGACTAAACCCGGCATCATCATAGATGTGGTGGGCTCCTACTTCTATGACAAAAAATCATGACAGAAAATGGGCTTTTCGTCCTGGACGGGCCGGAGACGCAGCTGCATGACGTTCTTTGGGCCGTCCATGACGTAAAAAAAGTGGTAGAAGCGAGGGCGAGGAAAATATCGGGGACTTCCCGGTTACGGTGGGTGGTCGGGGCCGAGCGATGCATGGAGGTTTGCGCGTTTCTCTCATACACGTACGCGCGTGTGTGTGAGGCGTTATGCTCTAACTGAACCCGAGTGAGGCGTTGGGCTCTAACTGAACCCGAGCGATTGCACTAGCTACGTTACTAAACCCCGATCGATCCCTTGCTGCTAACTGAACCCGAGTGATTCCTTCGCTACTGTTGCTAACTGAAGCCGATCGATGCTTCCTCTTGATGAACAGTGAGTGTTGTTGGGGGGGTGGATGAACAGTTCTTGGTGGGGGGTGGATGGCCAGGACCCCGTGGTAGTACAGGCCGTTGCCACTGGATGAACAGGACCGTGATCGAGCCAGTTGGGGGTGGATGAACAGGACCCCGTGGAGGGTTGGATGAATAGGACCCCGTGGAGGGCTGGTTGAACAGTAGTCGGTGGAGGGCTGGATGAACAGTAGCCCGTGGAGAGGTGGTTCAACAGGACCCCATGGAGAGGGCTGGTTGAACAGTAGCCAGGGAGGCTGGATGAACAGGACCCCGTGGATGAACAGTAGCTGGTGGACGCTGGAGGAAGTCGACTGTGGATGAACAGTAGTAGGTGGAGGCTGGAGGAAGTCGATGGTGGATGAACTGTAGCCCGTGGAGTCCCGTTTTGCGGTACGCCACACCCCTCCCGATCAACAGGACCCCATTTCGACCGTAAGCGTTCCAACACTAGTCCGTTTCCTCCGTTTTGCGGTACGCCACACCCCTCCCGATCAATAGGACCCCGTTTCGACCGTACGCGGTTGAACACAAGTCCGTTTCCTCCGTTTTACGGTACGTCAGACCCTTCCCGATGAAGAGGACCCTGTTTCGACCGTACGCGATCGAACAGAAGGCCCGTTTCCTCCGTTCTGCGGTACGCCAGACCTCGTTTCGGCTGTTCCGTCCAAGTCGGTTGGTTCCCGATGAACACGACGTATTCCGTTGCCTCCCGATGAACACGACGCATTCTGTTGTCTCCCCATGAACACGACGCAGTTCCTCCATTTTGACCCAGCTGGTTGGCTTCCGATGAACAGGATTAGTCGCTGTACGCGTTAGAGACCCCGCCCGTATGTACGTATGTAGCCGTATTTACTATCTTGTAGCGTGGCCGTACGTACGTGTACATGATATAGACGGGACTGCGTGACATGCTACGTCGGCGCCTCTACTTCAACACGTGCCGCTCCTTACTCGGCCACGGTACGCCGCTGCAGAGACACCGATCGACCGCTATGTACGTACATGTTCGCGGTCGGACAGATAACGCTACCTTCGCTTCAACCTGGTGGGTCCCTGCTGTTAGGGGGTAAGAAGGCAGTTCCTTCCGTGCGAAGATAAAGCCGGTGGGTCCCAGCTGTCAGGGGGGAAACGTTTTTCCGCGAAATGCAGAGGCCCTTGTCAGGACCCCGATTCCAAGTCACATCGATCTAGCCGGTAACACCTCATATCACTTTGCGGCCTCACGCATGGTATTCCCACGGGTGTCGCCTTACCATGGCCCGGGACCGTTTGCGCCTTTTGGCTCACGTATATGATAGTGTCACTAGCATCCATATGACAGAGAACCCGGGCCGACATGACTAGTCGTGAACCCAAAGTGGCACTAACTTACGGGGACAGGCATACATGAATCAACATCGAGCATGTCGGTCAGCAGCGTGCGAATCCGGGCTGTAGCACTGGGCTAACAGGACTCCGGTGAACCGGGCTGTAGCAGGCTTGGCAGGACTCCGAATGTCACCGCGTGACATTTCCCCGAAGGGATAGACACAGGAACAAAGTGAATCACATGCCGGTTAGTCAAGTGTTCCGGAGCAGTAGTGCTGGGCTAGCAGGACTCTGGTGAACCGGGCTGTAGCGGACTACTATGGCTCATGGAAGCACTAGACTACATTTCCCCATAAGAGAGGCTACCAAGGATAAACAACTAGGTTGTCGGATCCCACACATACCAAGCATTTCAATCATACACACAATATGCTCGGTATGTGTAAATAAAACATGGCATCACAACAAAACTCTACGACTTAAAGTATTTATTCAATAGGCTCCGAGGAGCGAGATATTACAAACATGGGTCTCATGACCCAACATTCAGAGCATGCAAGTCAAAGCACATGCGGAAGCTTAACATGTCTGAGTACAGACATCTACAAATGAAAAAGGCTGAGAAGCCTGACTATCTACCAGATCCTGCCGAGGGCACAAGATCGTAGCTGAGGTATCAAGCTAAACGTCGAAGTTCACACGGAACTACTAGCGAGACTGGCGTCTCTCTGCAAAACATAAAATAGGCAAACGTGAGTACAAATGTACCCAGCAAGACTTACATCAGAACTAGCTACATATGCATCAGTATCAACAAAGGGGGTGGTGTAGTTTGACTGCAGCTAGCCAGCTTTGACTCAGTGGCTATCCTAAACTATGATTGCAAGTAACTCTTTTGAGGTGGCGCACACGAGTCCACATATTCACCATATCAATACACCACTATGGATCCGCTCCCGTCTCCCCACGAGAAGGCCATCCATAGCACTCACGCTTATCTTGCGAGTTTTAGAGTATCCACTTTCACTTGTCTATGAACTGTTATAGGCAACCCAGAAGTCCTTTACCGCGGACACGGCTATTCGAATAGATGATGTTAACCCTGCAGGGGTGTACTTCTTCACACACGCTCTCGCCACTTACCGCCACGTACATGTCATGTATCTCGGCAACCTTCAAGAAGAAGCCTGGCGAGGGTGTCGGCCACGGCCTACCTAAACACTCAAGTCTCTAGTCCAGGTTTATCGCCTATTCAGGTTCCATCCGCAGGGAGTCCGGCCAAAGTTTCCACATACGGCCCCGAACGATGTGAGCAGGGTTCCCGAGACACCAAACGGGCACCGGTACACCGTGCCACGTGCCTACTGCATCACAGCCCACCCCGCGGGTCAGCGCTGCGCACGGCCTCCAGCATACTACAAACACCAGAAACTACTTGCAACTCCTGGACAGAGGACAATGGTGGTTAAGAAGCCGAGAGAGTCAATTAAGGATCCCAATGTGTGGTAGTAGCTGTTCATGGATCACAAACACAGAACTCAGTTCCTGAGGACGGTTTCAATGAGACAACCCACCATGTACTCCTACATGGCCTCTTACTGCTACCTTTACCAAATCGTGTTCACACACTTAGCTCACATACAGTAGGACATGTTCATCACCATTCCAATTCATCCCCGATGAATCAGACCTGACTCAACTCTAAGCAGTAGCAGGCATGACAAACAAGCATGAATGAGTAGGCACATCAGGGCTCAAACAACTCCTACTCATGCTAGTGGGTTTCATCTATTTGCTGTGGCGATGACAGGTCATGCAGAGGAAAGGGGTTCAACTACCGCAGCATGTAACAGTTGAATCGTTGTTGTCCTAATGGAGTAAAAGATAGCAGGAGCGAGAGAGTGGGATTGTATCGGAATGAACAAGGGGTTTTTGCTTGCCTGGCATTTCTGAAGATAGTGTAGCTCTTCATCGGTGTCATCGATCTCAGCGTCGGTACCGCGTCTACTGAGGGGGAACAATTACCGGCAACAGAGTGGGAACACAATGAATGCAATGCAACAATATGATGCATGATGATGACATGGCAAAATGAATGTGTTTGAGCTAATGCAACTAAGAACAGAAAGGTTTGAGCTAATTTGAACCAAGGGTTCAAATTCAAACTCAAGTTATGAATTTATAATGTGCATTATCATGTTTTGGTCTAACAGCAAGATTAGGTTGTTTAAACATGCATGAAACGAGTACAGATGGATAGATTGGATTTTTCTGATCATTTTACATATATAAATATTTGTATTTGGAGTTACAGATTAATTACTATGATTTTTTGAAGTTTATAACATTTTCTGGAATTTCCTGGTTATTCCAATTTAAACTAAATCCAGAAAATACTTTATTGCGTCAGCATTGCGTCACTGTGACGTCAGCGGTCAACGGCGCGGTCCAGGTCAAACCTGACCAGTGGGACCCGCGTGTCGGTGTAACAGCGTCAACAACAGAGGCTGACCAGTGGGCCCGGTCAACGCTGAGGTGGCAAGGTCAACTGACTGGTGGGCCCACGGGCATTAGCTTAATTTATATAGGGAATAACCCTATGGTTAATTAAAGGGTGGGGCCCATCTGTTAATGAGTTGGGGTAGTGGTTAGTGGCTGAATAATCCGGGATTAGCCTAAACTAATGAAGCCACGTCAGCGTCACCGGAGATACGCCGGTGGCGACCAGAAACGCGGCGGAGTCACACTGCAGCGGCTCGGGTTTCGCCTACAAGCCGTGGTTTGAGCCGCGGTTGGTCTCTACGGGAAGCTGGCATCGCGGCACCTCCGACGGTGATCTCGGGGAGGCCCGAGGTGGACGGTAGCGACGACGGCGACATCAGCAACAGCGACCGGAGCTCGGACGTCGAGCGGGATGAGGCTATAGGGCGCTAGTGGCTAACCAAAGGGGTCCTCTGGACTCCTGGCATCTTCAGGAACACGACCATGCGCTCGGGCGCGTCTAATGCATGCTAGAACGATGCAGCGACAAGGTCGCCGGCGGTGAGTTCACGGATGCCGCGGGGCTACCAGCTAGAGGACGCAACCGATGACGGGAGTAGGGGGAAAAGATGAGTGGCCTCACAGCGGTTGCAGCACGCGTCTCAGTGGGATCGGGGAAGGTCGGACAACGCCGGGATGGCGAGGCGGATCTTTGGCGGCCGAAGAAGGGGATGATGGCGATGGCGGCGTTACGGGGCGCTCCGGCTGGCTTCCTTCTGTGGAGAGGCGTAGCGCGAGGTGGCGGAGCTGCTGGGCATACTAGCTAGGCGAGGGGGGCTCGATGGCCACGGCAACGGCGAGCGGCGTCAAGGAGCTCCATTTGGGAAGAGAGCAGAGGAGGGGAAAGGGGTCCTGGGAGAGAGGGGAGAGGTGCAGGGGTCGAGGGGAGGTGCGTGGCATCGCGGCAGGTGTCCAGGGCGACGTCGGGGAAGCGGCAGCAAGCAGGAGGTGGTGCGCGCGTGCTGGCGCGCGTCGGGCACACGCCCTCCTGCCTACTGGCAGGAGGTTGAAGACGGCGGCGGCTGCGGTGGGCTGGGCCAGCTGGAGTTGGGCCAGGTGGGCTGTCAGGTGAGCGCCAGGTACTTTCTCTCTCTCCTTTATTTCTGTTTTTCTATTTATTTCCCTTTGTTTTGATTTAGTTTAGAAACTAAACCATTTGATAAAATGCTAAAATAATTGTGGGCACTTGTGAAATTATTTACAACAGCCCTTAAATACTTTCAGAATTATTTGGACATGTAAAAATATTTATAGTATTTAAATGTCCAAATTCAAATACTTATGAATTAATTCAATAATCCAGAGTGTCATAGAAAAATGTGCACCATTTTTGCCAGAGGTTTTAGCCCAAACCAGAAATGATGAACATTTTGTGAAGGGCATTTTGGGTTAATTGAAACCAATTTTGGTTGAACCTAGTAATTCAAAGGGGTGCTAGGGTTTGTTAGATCCCCATTTCAAGTTTAAATGAAATTTAGACATGATGCAACAACCAAGCTAGTCCAAGTGCATAGCAAGGCTAGGGATGTGAATCCTCACCCCCACTAAAGAAGAATCTCGTCCCGAGATTCAAGACATGCGGCAAGAGGAAAGGGGGTCACAAAACTATCACAATCTTCATGATCCATGTGCCCTTCTCGAAGATGTTGATAAATTGCTTCAAATTTATCTTGACATCTTTGCTTTCGAGATCTTTATCCAACACGATGACGACAGAAGAAACTCTACAGGAATCGATCTTCTTGGAGATCGAGCAACTCACGATCAACTCACAGAATGAGGCGTAATAACATCTCTTGAGATGAGACACAAAACACACATCAGGGGTGATGGAATAGAAACAGATGATGAAGGTTCAATTTGGTAGGCAACAATTCCATGCTGGAATAAGATGGTGCATAGGGTCAAAGTAGCGAGGAGATAATTGCCATCATTCCATAACGAGACACCTCGGGGGAGGTGACTCATAGAATTATTCCCTTAAGTGGCAAAAGAATTACTTTTGATACAGAGATCACTGAAACTCTTCATACCAGCCTAAGGCAATCCGCAAACGATCGTTTGAAGGAGTTGGAAAGAATGACATACCCTGACTAGAATGGATGATGTGGACTACCTTGTTGAAGACAACACAATGGATGATTTTTGATTATTATCGAAAATGGATGGGACCCATGGCAAGTCCACTTTTGAAGATGATCTTGGACAACAACTGCTGAGAAGGGCAGCCCATGGGAAATTGGCACAATGGCAGTGCAAGCTGGGAACAAAATGCAACTGTTGGGAATGTTCCAACCATCATATCTGCCCGAGATTCAGATCCGATTGGTGATAGGATACTTCACACTCAGCATGTCTGAAAAGAAAGTTTGCAACACAAATCGACGAGATGACGTTGCGAGATTCTCGGGAAATGAACTACGATGGTATGCTCCAAAACTTGAGCTGGTTCTGCTACACACATGTGAACACGCTGTCCCAGACAAGCATGATCACATGGTAGTCTTGCAATAAAACACTACCGAGTTCTGATTGGGAACCATCATTGAGATAACGAAGTCTTGTGCATATCCGTCCTGGCCCTTTAGGATTAGCGCATGAACTTCTTTTCTTTGAACAAATCAATCAGTGGCTTGGTGTGCTATGGAATACATATGGAGTGGAGGTAATTAATCTACCAAACCATAGAATACATTCGCACATGCATAATTGACTTGGGATGGTACCAGAGGAAACAAAAACAATCTTTCTCGAACTCACGGCGGCAACTTGCACCAAATGCACATGAATTCGAGGAAGTCACTTCTTCCATCCAAGCATGAGCTTCATGAGCGGAACAAGAAGGCATTGCTTACAAAGCTTCCAACACTAGGTTGACGTTCAACATGAATCATGGAGGAGACAAAATGTTGCTGATGGGCTCAACAGCAACTCATCGGAATTTTCCATATCACTGGAATTCCACCATTATGTGAACAATGTGAAGAGTATTGGTCAGACCAAAGGATGTAATGGTGTATGCTCGAGGAACAACCACGAGTAAGACAACATTATGAATATCGTTGGTTCTAACTTGATTTGACGATAGCCCACACTCAAATCAAGGTTTGGACAAGACAATTGATTCAACAACCGATCACGAGGAACAATCAATGAAGATATCATCTCTCTTCAACACACACACACACAAGGATATCCCTTAGAAATGAACCAAGTCGGACAAACTTTTTATCTTCCAACTCTCCAAGTTGTTGTTTAGCTTAACCAACTAGCTTAGGGGCATCCAACACAGATTCTTGGAGAAAGAGTGGTTTACAAGGAAACCAACTTGATCACGAACTCAACATAGCGGTCAGGTGACAACCTGGTAATACTTCCAAGAAGATATTCGGAAAATCACGAACCACCGGTATGTTATGAAGCTCGAGAACGATCTTGCTTTCCAGGAAAGACGATGTGATCAAAAGAGCAAGGGTTTGACAAAATCCTAACTCATTGATCGAAAAGTGCACTGGAAATAAGGCTAGGTAGCACGATCAACCTTAGGGTGATGACTCAAAAATCAACACGCTAAGAATGAGGTTATTGTCCATTTAACTACCAAGCAACGGAGTTGCTAGGAGTATAGATTTCACACATCACGTGCGTGCGGCCATGGACCCAGCTGTCAGCCTCTCCACTTACAGTCCTCTTCTGATGGCTGTCATTTGTTGACCGCGTTGACGACACTGTACAGCCTGAGAGCACCAAGGTGGTGGACGACGGTGCGACCTAGGAAGGGAACGACCCGGAGCCGGGCAATACGCAGCAGTGGATGCCCACGCGGAGGGGAGTACGAGGGTTGACTGCTTCGGCTACGGTTTGAGGCTGCCATCTCCGAAGAATAACAGGGGGTGTGGGTGAGTAGAGGGAAGGCCTGGCCAGTAGTAGCATGGTCGGGCGGTGAGGCCTGCGTGGCAGCACAGCCGGCCACGGGAGGCTGGAGTAGGCAGTATGGCGGGCGTTGGTTTGGGCGACTGGAGCAACAAGACCAGAGGTTGAAGACGCAGCTTGGCTGTTGGATTAACATCGAACGGTCTGTGTAGCTAGAATCGTTTATTGACTAAGTCGACAAGGCCCTACGTACACGTTAACTTAGTAGGCCCACAAGTCAGCCTACAAATCTGGTGGGTCCCAGCTAGCAGGGGAATCAATTTTTATCGCATAATAAGGTGGCACTTCCTTGCGTGCGAAGATGTTTTGTGGTTTTTTATTTCTTCCTTTTTGAGTTAGAATAAAAAGAACACAATTTAGGATCTTCGGTACAATCTATATTTTCATGAAAAGGATCATAATAAAGCTGGTGGGCCCTAGCTGTCACGGATAGGAAACTTTTTATTTCCGCGTAATAAAGGAAGCACTTCCTTGCGTGCGAAGATGTAGCTGGTGGGTCAAACCTGTCAGGGGGCGAAATTATTTGTTTTCGCATAATTTGGGGGCACTTGCTGCGTGCGGCCATGGCCCATGTGCGTCCCTACTGTCAGCCAACCCACGTACATGCCTCATCTGAGCCGCCTCCCTGATATAATGGTTGGCTGGCCGCCAGTTACGCCGTGCCTTGCTGTGGGCAAGGCACTGCATCTCTGTCCCCGATGGCTTTCGTTTGTTGAAAAAGTTGACCACGCCGTGCCGAGAGAACCAACGCAGTGAACGATGGCGAGTATTACGAAGGGAACGACCCGGAGCTGGCGAAGACACAGCAGTGGATGCCCACGCAGAGGGGAGTACGAGGGTTCACTGGTTTGGTTGTGGTGTCAGGCTACCGTCGCCGGTGATGAACAGGAGGTTATGGTGAGTAGAGGAATGGCCTAGACAATGTTTGGGAGTAGAGTGGGCCGGTGAAGCCTGCGCGGCAGCACAGCCGGCACGGGAGGCGGTAGCAGGCGGTACCGCCGGCGGTGGTTTGGGCGGCTGAAGCAAGAATATCCGAGATTGAAGAAGCACTACAACCATTGGATGGACATGCAGGGGCCACTGCTGCTAGAATCGTGTCTTGACTATATGTCTACAAAGCCTTCCGTACGCCTTAGTAGGCCCACAAGCCTTCCGTATGCGTCACTGACTATAATTCTCAAAACAATAGTAGGCCCACAAGTGAGCATCACATCTCTGGCAGAGAAGATATAGCCCATTTGCGATTTGTAATAGTGTACAACCCATTTTTGAATTCTAATGGAATTTAATACAACCCATTTATAGTCTGTTAAAATTACAGCCCATTTTCTAGCCAGGACAACGATTAATAATTTAAACCAACCTCTCAAAACCGAATTCAACCACAAATCCCACATTTTGATGAGATCCAAAAAAATTATCCCGAAATTTTGAGTCAGATTAAATATAATTTCAAAATGAATTTGTATTAGGTAAAAATCTAAAAAAATACTGCGCGCGCAATAAGTAATGAAATGAAAATTTCCAAATTCAAACAATAATATTTTTGAAATTAATTACCTGCTTGGTGCGTTTTTGTATATTTACAACCCAGTTTTTATAATTACATCCCATTTATTATTTCTTAAAGCCCATTTTCTTGTTAGCCCTAATAGGAAAGATTTACAGCCCAGCGGGGCGGAGAATAACAAGTTGACCTGGGTTGGGTATTCTGCAAAAAAAGTATAGCTGGGCTAGCAATTTTCACCTTGAAAAAATAATATCTGGGCTGGATATTTGGTCGACATAAAATAATAGCCTAGGCTAGATGGGCCACAGCCCGCCCAGTTGATACCCTGCTCCTCTGAACAACAACAAAAACATCGCTCAAGAAAAACTCCGATTACACCTAAAAAAATAAATACTGCTCGAGCTGTTGTGTCCCAACTGCCGGCCGCTCCTTATGCAATTCTCTCGTTTATTGACCATATTGGTTGACGATGGTGTGGGACCATGATGAAACCAGGAGGAAGCAAAAAAAATATAGTTGTATATAATAAGGAGGAACTTGCGTACGTACGACTATGGCCCTAGTGGGTCGCTACTGTCATCCAGTCAAAATAAAGTCATCTCCTGAATCCTCATGTTCGTTGACCATGTTGACAATGCTCGGCGCCATGGCGAGGGCAACAACTCGAAGGACGACGGAGAGGGCCTCGCAGGCCCTACGGATGGTCTGATACAGCGCCCGCTGCTCATTCAGGAAACCAGGATCATCTGACACCTATGAGCACCTTCGTGAGACTAAGACGGCATGAAACGGTAAGGCCGCGCTTGGGAGCTCTGGTTTATTCACCCCTGTATTAAGATACAAGTTTAATTTACTCGTCATCGGAAACAACGCGTAAAATACAGGCGTAATGAAACCGAGGCCCCGAGGTCTGTAACAAAAACCGGCGAGTTACGCGTGTAATTTGAGAGACCAGTGTATATTTTACTATTCGAAATCGCCCAACCAAGCGCTTCGCCCAAGACCATCTGCTTTTATTTACAAGCGCCAGTTTTACAAGCGGTTTTGGTTGGAAAACAACGATCCAATCAACCTACCCGAGTTGTCGTATAGGCTATGAATGAAACATAAGACAATATTGAACTTCTTAAGAACAGAAATAACAAAAGAGGATGATCTTCTTAACGTGCAAATCACAGGCATTAGATCAACATGCAAAACAATATGAAGCATTATTCTCAGGAGGCATGGTGAACAGCTCGTGATGTCGCATGCCTCAACTTTGCAATCAAACTCACAAGGCCAGGCATTACATAGAAAACATTCAGAACAAACTCTTAAAATACCTTACATAAGTCAACATTCATGTGACTATGCATCTCAGCAGACTAAATATTTACTTCTGAACTGAAGACGGGAATAGGAAAAAATGATCGACGTTGCTCACAGCAAAGGGCATCCCACTCAAAAATATCAAATGCATGTCTTCTGGCTAACATCAATGAGCAAAACTTGACAAGGTTTTCCAATTCCAATATATTAAACTAATGTCTTCTTGCTAACATCAATGATTAAACTTTGACAAGCTTTTCCCATTCAAAATATGTAATGCTTATGATTGTGGGGCAGGGTTTGTCATCAATTTGTCATCTGATAGTCCGGTGGCTCAAGGTGACGACGAATGATTAGAGAATCATTTGATGTATTGTGCATGATGAAGTATTATCGAGGACACGAACCATCTGAACATTTTGTGTAGTTCCACTAAAATCAAGCTGAGCATCCCTATGGATTTCATATTTATATGCTTGCAAGAAAACAAAGACACATCAGCACACACATGAATATTGGCCCCAGTGTGAACCCACCAATCGGTGGACTACCAAACTGAAAGTATGGTAAATAGATTACCATACCTAGATGCCCCATCATTGTTGCTTAGACTGACATTGACAGACTTGGAGTCCTGTCCTGGCTTCTTGTACTTGTTTGGGCACTTGTTTGCCCAGTGTTCCTCCGAACTACAAGTAAAGCAGCCATCTCTCTTTTTGTCTTTCTTCTTATCCTTCTTAATGGCCGACGTTAGCAGCTCCATTCAAACAGATAGTTCGGTGGCTCAAGGTGACGATGAATGATTAGAGAACCATTCGATGTATTGTGCATGATGAAGTATTATGCAGGACACGAACCATCTGAACATTTTGTGCAGTTCCAGTAAAATCAAGCCCAGCATCCCTGTCTGCATAAATACAGAAAAAGCGTGATGACTATAATAGTTTTACTAGTAGATTTAATAGGAAAAGATAGCAATACAATAGCTTGAATTAAACATTTATTCAAAACAATACAACAATATAAGTAGCACAACATAACAGAGCACAATCATGTGGATGAAGGCCGATACTGACCTCATTTGTTACAGATGCGTCGGCAACTAACTTGGTCATACCTTTCCTTGTGGAGTGAATTTTGCACTCCATGTGTTGTTGAGCTGCCCATGCTCTGTGCAGACTAGTCATGTCACCAGCGTCTACTAATACTCTGTAAGGCTTCTCGATCATTCCTTCTGTAATGTAGCGCAAACAGTGACTGCTTCTTTCTGCAAAGTGGTAAGACCAACTAGACCCACTAATGCAGCAGTTTGCCTTAGAGACATTGGCTCCTTTTGTGCAGTTCAACTAAAATCAAAGTCGAAATAAAACCGAGCTTTAATTTTGATATCCCTGTAAGCAACAATAGGTATAAGGGAAACAATTAATGAGAAATAATGGTTGATGACTTGTACTCCCAGAAGAAAAACATCTACTGATCTACCTTATCTTAATGGGAAACAAAGCAGGAGAGTAGCAATTCTCAATCAGTGTGATTAATTCATATTAACCGGGACATTATCTTAACAATGCCATGTTTCAACGTGTATAAAGAACGACAAAGCAAAAAAGTACCATTCTTAAAACAATGCGACTGATTCATTTTAACAGAGACATTATCTTAACAATACCTTGGTTAAACATGTAGAAAGAACTACAAAGCAGGATAGTACCATTTGTAAAACACTGTAACTGATATATAATAACAGAGACATTATCTGAACAATACATTTCATAAACATGTACTCCGGCCGATCCCTAACAGAAATGGTAGTCCCGCCGATCCCTAACAAGTGTTGGAGTTTTGAACTAAGATTCAGTAGTTAATTCTGAGAGTGGCATTGCTTAATTTTACCAGCGGCATTAGATTAAAAAAAAGCATAAACAGTTCCAAGGGGAGTGGGCACAACAACACCATGTGCTTCCATCTACTTATAAAGGGGGTGATGCAGAGTTCCATTGTAACAAAGACACAAGCATCATGTCTTGGTTGGAACAATTTTGCTCACTTAATGGTAAAAGACAGCAGTTCAATAGCTTCAATTCAACATTTATCCAAAACAGTACCAATACAAGTAGTAGAACATCTCAAAGCACACTAGAACATCATGTGGATGAAAGTCGGTACTGACCTTTCAAGACCAAGATTTGAAACAACTAGCGAGGAAGACCTGAAAGAGATCTCAACACATATATGGAAATCCGGTCTCCTTTTGTGCAGTTCCACCAAAATTAAGCAAAGTCGCCGGTGTGACATTCAAGTTGAACTGCACAAAACACTCTTAAAACATAAGAAAAATGTCGCAATAGCAACAAGTTGGATAGATATCCCTGTTTTAACAGAGGCAAAAAAGGAATCAATTACTGGCCAATAAAGGAGGATGAAACATGCGGCCACAAAAATGGTACTCCCGCCGATCCCTAACAAGTGTTGCAGTTTTGAACTAAGATTCATTAGTTAATTCTGAGAGTGGCATTGCTTAATTTTACCAGCGGCATTAGATTAACAAAAAGCATAAATAGTTCCAGGGGAGAGTGGGTGCAACAACACCATGTGCTTCCATCTACTTATAAAGGGGTTGATGCAGAGTTTGTTGTAACAAAGCAACAAGCATCATGTCTGGGTTGGTCCAATTTTTGTTCACTACTTAATGGGAAAAGACAGCAATACAATAGCTTCAATTCAACATTTATTTAAAACAGTACCAATACAAGTAGCACAACATCTCAAAGCACACTGCACAATCATGTGGATGAAGGCCTGTACTGACCTTTCATGAGACGAACAAGATCAAATACGAATCTACCAACACGAATAGGAAATCCAATCTCATTTTGTGCAGTTGCACTGAAATCAAGCAAAGTTGTCGGTGTGACATTTAAGTTCGCTATAGCAACAAGTTGAATAGATATCCCTGTTCTAACAGAGGCAAAAAGGAAACATTTACTGGCCAATAAAGGAGGATGAAACATACGGCAACAAAAAGAAGCATCTAACTTATCTTGATGGAAAACAAAGTAGGACAGTAGCATTTCTAAAACGGTTGCATTGATTCATATTAACAGAGACATTCTCTTAAAACAACATTCGTTAAAAATGTAATTTACTTTTAACAGTGGCATTGCTTCAATTTTCCAGCACCATTCTTAGATTAACAACAGCAAAATAGTTGTATGGGACATGGGACATGCCAGCACCATGTGCGTCCACACGTATAAATGGGTGATGCAGAGTATGTTGCCAAGCAGCATATCTGCGTTGGTCCCATATTTGTTCTCTTTGAACCTTTTTCCTATGTGAGGGCAACAAATCTAGTCCTGCACAAACTACCCGGCCCCCCCAGCTTCTTTCCCTTTTCAACAAAGAGATCGGTTCCTTACAGATGTGTGTACTGGGTTAGCCCTTTTTTTTCCCTTTTCGACCAACAAAGCGGCTGGATAGCCAGTCTGTACTACTTTCCCTCCCTCCTTTCCTCATTGAACCACGTCCTAGATTCATGCTCCACCCCACCGCACCCTTCTTTCCTCTTTGAACCAAGACCTAGATTTGACTACAGATTCGAAAAAGATCCGCATGCAGCTAGAGCAATGACGGTTTCAAAGAAACTTATACCTTATGGTCGTCGGGATGTGGCTAGACGTGCGGCGAGATGCCGGATCTGCCCACACTACGTACGGCAGCAAGGAAGAAGGGGTCGGTGGCCTCCCACACAGGCGCTGGGTGACAGAGAATAGCGCAGCCGGCAGTGGATTGCCTCCCTCGCCAAAGGCGATAGAGTGAACACTGCACCTCCTCCCCTTACCAGTGCGACGGGATCCGGACGGCTCCTTCACCACCTGTGAGGGGGGAGAGAGAGGCAGAGGCCAACACAGCCTTGTTTAGATCTGGTGAAGAGGGTGAGAGACTATGAATATAGCAAACCCTAGCAAAGGAACGCTGAACCTCCAGCGTGTATATATTTGTAGTGCAGCGAGAGTGTTGAGGCAGTCCTGGACTAAGGGATCCTCGAGCGTCCGGCCTGTTAGCCATGGGCCGGACCGATGGGCTGTGAAGATACGAAGACCGAAGACTGCACCCGTGTCCGGATGGGACTCTCCTTGGTGTGGAAGGCAAGCTTGGCGACCAAATATGAAGATTTCCTTTCTCTGTAACCGACCTGATGTAACCCTAGATCCATCCGGTGTCTATATAAACCGGAGGGCTTAGTCCGGATGAAGGGATACTCATTACCATAGTCATAGAGGCTAGACTTCTAGGGTTTTAGCCATTACGATCTCGTGGTAGATCAACTCTTGTAGTACTCATATTCATCAAGATCAATCAAGCAGGAAGTAGGGTATTACCTCCATAGAGAGGGCCCGAACCTGGGTAAACAATATGTCCCCCGTCTCCTGTTACCATCGATCCTAGATGCACAGTTCGGGACCCCCTACCCGAGATCCGCCGGTTTTGACACCGACATTGGTGCTTTCATTGAGAGTTCCACTGTGCTGTCGTTTAGAGGTTTGATGGCCCCTTCAATCATCTACAACGATGCTATCCAGGGGGAAGTCTTCCTCCCCGGGCAGATCTTTGTATTCGGCGGCTTCGCACTGCGGGCCAACTCGCTTGGCCATCTGGAGCAGATTAAAAGCTACGCTCCTAGCCATCAGGTCAGATTCGGGAGCTTGAATTACGTCGTGGACATCCGCGGAGACTTGATCGTCGACGGATTCAAGACCGCGGCAGCTGCTCCCTGTCACATCGATGAACATGACTTAAATCTGTCATCGGACCACATCCAGAAGATTGCTTCTGCAACTATTCTGGCCTTAGATCCGGAGCAAATCGCACCATCCGAGGACGGGAAGCTCAACCCCACCACGGAGGCCGCAGATGCCGCAGCGTTGGAGCCGCACACAGACAAAGCCTCATGCGATGTCTGTGTCACCGGAACTCCGACTCGTTTCTGGCTATGGGTTCCAAACCATGTGCGTCCGCGGACGCCGAGCTTGATCGGTTATCGATCTTCGAATTCAGCGCCGCAGACATCTTCCAACACTCGCCTTTCGGCGATGTGCTAGACTCATTAAAGAACCTGTCCTTGGCGGGAGACTCACAGCCGAATTATGTCGGGTTCGAACTGGAGGCTGACGATGGAGAATTTCGCTTCCCACCCACCACCCACTTCATAGCCATTGTCGATGATGTAACCAACGCACTTGAGTATGACTCCGAAGACATCGATGGTATGGATGACGATGCTGGAGAAGAGGAGGCCCAAAACTCGCCGTTCACCGGACGATAGACAGCCACTTCCTCATATAACGTATACATGGTGGATACACCGAAAGATAATAGCAGCGACGACAAGAAAAACCCAGTGGAGGATACCCCCCCTAAGACACAACCAAAGCACCGGCGTCAGCGGCGCCGATCCAAACCACGCCGCAGCAAGGACAGCAACACCGACACAGGAGACGACAACACTCCGGATGGTGCCGAAGACGTAGAAGACCACGATGAAGAAACTGCCGAACAGGACAATCAGGAGGATGGGAAAGTCAGCCCTGACAAACAGGCCATAAATGAAGACTCGGAGGACAGTAGTTATCATCCGCTCTCCAAGGAGGAGGCGAGCCTCGGCAACAAGGACTTTATCGTGCCTAAGGAGCCCCTCGAACAGGAGGCTTTAAGCGTCAGCTAATAGCCACTGCAAGAAGCCTGAAAAAGAAGCAGCAGCAGCTTCAAGCTGATCAAGATCAGCTCAACGATAAATGGATTGATGTCCCGGCAGCCGAATAATATGGCCTTAAGCGCCCAGCCAAAAGCTACCCGCAGCGTAAATTGCTACCTCAGTTTGATGATGAGGCGTTGGAGCCCATACCATCATCGCGCAATGCGGCTGACCGACCGCCACGCGGTCAGGATAAAGCGGTAACTCAAGACGAACAACAAACCGCCCACCTCGCCGTAAAGGCAAGAATAAAACAGCTCGGGGTTGTACATACGACCGTCGACATGACTTGGACAGTAGAGCAGGACACATAAGATCGATCTATGGATCGCGAGGACGTGCCTCGACACACGATGACGGCTACCTATTTGGACGTGACAAACCTAGCCACGCCCAGGCCGAAAACTGCAAATAGACTCCATCAGAGGTACATCGCAGTGTGGCCCAGTATAGAGGTGCCGCACACCCTCTTTGCTTCACAGATGAAGTAATGGAGCATGAATTCCCAGACGGGTTTAAACCCATGAATATCGAATCATACGACGGAACAATGGATCCCGCAGTATGGATTGAGGACTTCCTCCTCCATATACACATGGCCTGCGGAGATGACCTTCATGCCATCAAATACCTACCACTAAAACTCAACGGACCAGCTCTGTACTGGTTAAACAGTCTGCTGGAAAATTCTATTGGTAGCTGGGAAGATTTGGAAGACGCCTTTCGCGACAACTTCCAAGGAACATATGTTCGGCCACCGGATGCCGATGACTTAAGTCACATTGTCCAGCAGCCCGGAGAGTCAGCCAGGAAGCTCTGGACTAGGTTCTTAGTTAAAAAGAACCAACTCATCGACTGTCCGGACGCGGAAGCCCTCGCGGCCTTCAAACACAGCGTCCGAGATGAATGGCTTGCCCGCCACCTCGGCCAAGAAAGACCTAAATCCATACAGCCCTTACCGCTCTAATGACCCGCTTTTGCACGGGAGAAGATAGCTGGCTCGCTCGTAGAAGCAACAGCGCCTGCGACCCAGGCACTTCCGAAATCCGAGACGGCAATGGCAAGCCACGACGCAACAAACACAAAAGTCGCAATGATAATGAAAGATCACGCGACATAGCGGTCAACGCCGGATTCAGCAGTCCCAAATCCGGTCAACAAAAAAGCCATTCAAGGCAAAAAGGGACGGACCATCCAATCTAGATAGGATATTGGATCGACCCTGCCAGATTCACGGCCACCCCGATAAACCAGCTAATCATACCAACAGAAGCTGTTGGGTCTTCAAGCAGGCCGGCAAGCTCAACGCCGAACACAAGGGGAGGAGGCCGCCTGGCGATAGGGATGACGAAGAGATCCACCAACCAAATACCGGGGGTCAGAAGCAATTTCCCCCGAAGCAAAAAAAGTAAACATGGTATGCGTGACATACACCCCTAGAGGTGAGCGCACGAAACATTCCCTTCGTACGGGAGATCATACCACGGCTACCTCAGCCAAACTACACAGCGGCCTTATCACGCCGCATACCACGTCGGCCATCATGCCGCCGGTCTCCATTCAACATGACCGATCAATGTCCATATTGGACTAGCAATTCGGCTTCCGCCGTCCGCCTAACATACCTTCGAAGTGGGTACCACGCATACATAATTATGCACTTGAAATACCCTGGGCACCAGTGGAAGCACAGTATGGGTGTGCCTGCAACCCCCCCCCCCTCCTGCCACCTACTTTTTTAACTACCCTTTTTTCTTTCCTTTTTATTATCCCCTTCACAGGTAGCTCAAGGGCCGGTCACCTCGAGGACTCTACCAGAGTTCGGGTTCGCACAATCATCCAAGGGTTATTCCTGTCAAGGAATCCCTTAACCGAGGACAGGCGGTGCAGACGTGCGACAGGGGGTCCAAACTAACCTTTTGTAGACCGAGCTCTCTATTCCGAGCCTGTAAGGTGCCTTTTTCCTCAGCCTTCGAACCCGGGCATGCCAAATAGCCAGGGTTGCGGCTTTGTTATCTATATAATAATTGGCTTATCACTCAGCTCCTAGTACACGTAACCAGTGTCTAGTATCGACTTTTTCCTAATCGACCCGAATTTTCGCTCCTGTGGTTGTTTTACACACACAACTCGGCATAACTCGCCAGGGGCTCGGTATGGGAACAAATGAGTTGCCGGCAAGTCAGAACAACTTTATAGCGTACTTCGGCGTCACGAGTTTGGCCTTATACAGCTCCGAATCATGTCTTGGGTCAATAGTTGGGTTGCCCAGCTCCTGTGTTTGCTACCCTATGTTCCGCTCTATCGGCTAGGGTAGTAAAGGGAGAACTACTGCGATTGTGCTTCCGGTTCATCTGGTCAAGCACCTCAGTAGGGAAAGCCGAAAACTGACTGTCATGATGCGGCGAGAGCTGGTCAACCACTCGACGACTTATTGGGATCTTTAGAGATTCTCTCCGTGTTATACGAAGGATCTTTTTCAGATCATCTGTACAGCGCATCGTACTAAAAATAAGCCGCGTACATACCAGGGGCTATATCGTAGACCAACCATAAAACTCCTATGGCTAAGTAAAAGTGTTAACGCCTTACAGTCCGATTGCCTGGTTCGCCGCATTGTCACCTCCTTCATGACCAAGACGTTGGGTCAAGAGTGATCAAGTGCTTTTTCCGAACACCCCCGTACTTCCTACGAGGGGGCTGAAGCCGACGACTGGAAAACTTTCAGATTATATAAAAAACGGCCGCACAGGAGGAGCAAAAAGCTTTCGAGCAAAACATAAAAATAAATTAAATATAAAATTGTCTTTTACAATTCCCTTACACCTCACTCGAATACTATGTCTTTCGAGCATTGACCCTCTATCAAGCGGGCAGCCTCTAAGACGTCTTCAAAATAATGCTCCGGTGCGTGATGGTCCTTGCCCTTGGGTGGACTCTTCGCTGCAACATCGATGGCCTTCATCTTCCCCCAGTATGTCTTGACACGGGCAAAGGCCATCCGTGCACCCTCAATGCACGTCGACCGCCTCACAGCGTCGATACGTGGCGCCGCATCACCAAGCCACTGCACCAAGCCGAAGTAGCTATTCGGAACAGGCTCAGTTGGCCATAGCCGGATTATGACGTTCTTCATGGCAGCGCCGGATATCCTATGAAGCTCGGCCCATTGGGACATCTGTTCATTCAGCAACAGAGGGCGCTTTGACGCGCCAAATTGTGACCAGAAAAGCTTCTCCGTTGCATACCCTTCTCGCGCATGGTAAAACTGCGCCACATCGGAAGAACTCTTCGGCAAGTCTAAAAACTCGTCCGGAGAACTCCACACTTGGTTAAGCCGAGGATAGTTCGGATCGCCGAACTTAGCCTGCAGCAAAAAGGGCTTACCAGCCGTAATCTCCCCAGCTTGCCGGATCTCCTCACGGGATGCTCTGGATTCAGACTGCGCTTCTTTCGCCTCTCGTGAGGCCTTGTCAAGTTCAGCCGTTTTGGCTTCATTCTCCTTCTCAAGAAATTCACAGCAGCCAATAGCATTTTTCAGTTCAAGCGCCATCGTGGATATCTTCTCCTCATCTTGGCGCCAAGCAGCTTGTTCGGCCTTTAGTTCAGTCGACGCCTTTTCTACAGCCGCATTACTAAACCGGGCCTGCTCCTTGGCCTGGGCCAGCTCTGCCTGAAGAATCTCAACAGCAGTAGCACCATCTGCAGCCATGCATATCCCAGCATATAAGTTTCAGCGTCATGCTTATATTACAAAAATATATGGGAAAGGGCTGCTCCAAATAAATACCTTGCGACTCGTCAAGACGCATATTGATTAACGCAATGTCATCCCCTGCCACATCAAGCTTCCGCTACAGCTCGGCAATATCCGTAGTCCGGGAAGTAGCCAGGGGGAAGCAGCCTGTGTTCCAGTTAATCAGATTAGTCCTTGAGTATTTCTTCTTGATCCTCCGTTTGCCTCCCATGGGAAGCCAACCCGAGTCTCAGGGGCTACTACCTATACACAGGTGCATCTTTCCAAATAAAATATAGTTGAAAATATTACATCACAAACCTCAAAGCCTCTAAGGAGGCTCATGAAGGCTTCATTCAATCCGCTCTTCGCGGACAAAATCTTCTCAACCACCGTACCCATCAAGGTACGCCGTTCCCCAGAGACAGATGCTTGTCGCAGCATATCCCTCAATATATCCGGCGCCGCCGGGTCTCTGGAAGCCGCTGTAGGAGCACGACCATCCTTTGAAGGAACCTATTCACCCGTCTCCAGAATCATCATTGGCTGAAAACCGGACAGTCCGGGGCTTTCATTATTGGCCCCCGAATCCCGGACGATCGGAGATCCACCTTCGGGTACTGCCTCTTTCATCCCCTACACCTCTTGTTGATCAAGAAAAACCCTCCGAGATGACACTTCGGAGTCGTCCGCCTTATGGGGCGAGGAGGTCGGGGGAGGCGTCTCGCTTTCCATCATCTCTGGGAGGAGATCTCCCGAAGAAGAGGATTGCCCAGAAAAACTCTGTGCCGAACTGTAAAAATACACATGCACGTTACATGTCTCTTCTGTAATAGGAAAGGAGCGGGATGCTATCAAAGCACGCCGGATTCACTTACGATTTGGTTGAGGGCTTGTCCTCATGACGGAGCCGTTCAACGGCGTCACCTTCCAATCCTGAGCCGCTCGACGGTGGCATCTTGCCCCTCTTAGGAGACCCCCCTCCCAACCTTCGAAGGCGGCCCTTTTCTTCCTAAATGGAGAAGGGATACTTGCTTCTCTTTCGCCTTTGTCTTCGGGCGAGGAAATGTCAATTTCTCCAGACTCAGTGTCTAATTTACCTCCGGAACAAAGGTCATCCCAGGTCTTCTCACTCTCCGCCTTGCCCTCCCCTACCGGTGCCTGGTACGGCGCCGGTGCCAGCATCCTTGTTAACAAGGGGGCCGCTGAGTCTTCGGGAAGAGGGGCCGGACACCTGATCCGCTCCGCTTTCTATATCCAGCCCTGGAAGAAGATGGTTTGCTTAGTGTCTTACCATAAGATATCTGATTATGAGGTGTTCGGCGGATGAGTACTTACCATGCTATCCGGATGGTTACAGTCTAGGACGGTATCTTCGGTGGTGTCCGGCCATTGTTTTTGTTTCCCGAAAAATAATTTCCACATTCCTTCATGCGTAGTGCCGAAGAAGTGCTGAAGAGTCTGTGGCCCTTCTGGATTCAACTCCCACATGCGGAGAGGCCGTCGCTGGCACGGCAGGGTCCGGCGGACTAGCATTACCTGAATAATGTTGACAAGATCAATATTCTTTTCAATAAGGCGTCGGATGCGACTCTGCAGAGTTCGCACTTCATCAACGGATCCCCAGTCCAACCCCTTGTTAATCCATGATGCAAGCTGAATTGGGGGGCTGGATCGGAACGCAGGCGCAACTGCCCACTTGGAACCACGGGGCTCGGTGATATAGAACCACTCTTGCTGCCATAAGTCGGAAGATTCTGTGAAGGATCCTTTTAGCCAAACAGCGCTGGTAAGCTTGCTCACTGAGGCTCCACCGCACTCCGCCTGCTCCCCCTCCATCACTTGCGGCTTCACATTGAAGGTCTTGAGCCACAAGCCAAAGTGTGGAGGAGTTCGGAGGAAGGCTTCGCACGTGACGATAAACGACGAGATGAGAAGAATAGAGTTCGGGGCGAGATCGTGAAAATCTAGTCCATAATAGAACATGAGCCCCCGGACGAAGGGATTATGGGAAAACCCTAATCCTCGGAGGAAGTGGGAAACAAACACGACCCTCTCGCCGGATCTGGGGGTGGGGATAACCTGCTCTTCTGTGGGAAGCCGATGGAGGATTTCTGCGGTCAGATATCTTGCTGCCCGAAGCTTCGCGATATCCTCCTCTGTGACAGACGAAGCCACCCACCGGCCTCGACGGCTGGATCCGGACATGACTGAGGCTTGCAGCGATTGAAACCCAGGTGTTGGAACTCGAGGTAGTAAGGGTTGAGGAAGAAGCCAGCGAGGAGAAGAAAGACGGGTCTGTACCCCTTTATAAAGGCCGTGAATATCGAACGCCTCCTCCCGGGCCTTAAAGCTTGCCTATTCCCAAGGAGTTATACCCTAAAGACAGTTGGGTTACCCACGTCCGTGTCGATAAAAAATCCCACAGTAAGGGGACACGATATCTGCTTTGACAAGACGTGCCAATGGAAACCGCATCTTGAAACGCGGAACTGCAGACGAAAAACGATTCAAAATTATGACCGGGCAGGCGTGATGTCATGTTGTAAAAAGTTGTCAGCGGATTGGAATCGTGGAGTATTATATTCTCTCTCTGTGTGGTTGTGTGTGGTGCGCGTTACAGGTCCGGACACATTCAATACATCCGAAGACTATCTTGGAGTTCGGAAGGAGGAACCCGCCTTGCAATGCCGAAGACAGATCTACGCGTCGGATACCTTGTCATTGAAGCCAGGTTCATGGGCTACTGAGGGAGTCCTGGACTAAGGGGTCCTCGGGCGTCCGGCCTGTTAGCCATGGGCCGGACTGATGGGCTGTGAAGATACGAAGACCGAAGACTGCACCAGTGTCCGGATGGGACTCTCCTTGCCATGGAAGGCAAGCTTGGCGACCAAATATGAAGATTTCCTTTCTCTGTAATCGACCTGATGTAACCCTAGATCCCTCTGGTGTCTATATAAACCGGAGGGCTTAGTCCGGATGAAGGGATACTCATTACCATAGTCATACAGGCTAGACTTCTAGGGTTTTAGCCATTACGATCTCGTGGTAGATCAACTCTTGTAATACTCATATTCATGAAGATCAATCAAGCAGGAAGTAGGGTATTACCTCCATAGAGAGGGCCCGAACCTGGGTAAACATTGTGTCCCCCGTCTCCTGTTACCATCGATCCTAGACGCACAGTTCGGGACCCCCTACCCGAGATCCGCCGGTTTTGACACCGACAAGTGTGTAGAGTGCAAACCCTAGCAAACAAGCACTGAGGCTCCAGCTTATATAGTACTACATATATAGTACGGCCTGAGATCCGGTGCCTTAACTGCACCTGCCTTTGGTTGTATGACGGGTGGGCCAGCCACATGTTGGGCCCACCTGTCATACACCCAAAGACAGGTGCACTAAGTCAATGAAGCTGCGTCCATATAGTACTCGTGTATACTACTAATATATAGTGGAGTGGTTTTCTTATTCTCTCCATAACAATCATTTTAAATTGCGTAAGTACGAAACCTAACTCTTTATTTAACGTTCCAGTGAAGAAAACTACTACTTCCGACGAACTAACGATCCACGCGTCCTGGTCGCACTTCCTGTCCTTCACGTGTGATACACTACCCTCCCTTAAGTGAACAAACACACATGCGCCAAATTATCGGAAACGTGTGAGAGTGTGTACAAATAAAGAATTTTAATTTCAATTATCGGAAAGGTTTGAGAGTATGTACATTTTGCCCTCTCTCAATAATTATGGTTTGTTGTGTTCGGCCTAAAGTTGGTCAAACTTTACAAAGTTTGACTTCAGTAAAATCTAATATGCAGAGTGAATAAAAATGGAGGGCTACTACGTCCATCCGGGTTTTTAGTCCACAACATTTTTTGAATCAAAGTCTGACCACATATTTAGTTAATAGCTGGACAAATAAAATTATAGGGGAGCTGAAGACAAAGTTGTGAGAAGGCTTAGAAATCAATAAAAAACTTATGCTCTTCGTACCAACGTCGATCCTTCTTTGAGGAAACATTTGGTTCATAGCCAATTGTGTGATAAAATTGCACCAACGTGAAAGACGACTGCATCTCCAACGCAACCAAGGTGAACTGATGAAGGATATTATCTTTGTGGGTAACAAGCAAAGAGCACTGATGGAAGATAACTTGTTTTTCATTGAAAATCGATCAGCTTCACCAGCCGATGCAACCATGAGGCGCAACCATGAGCATCGATAGGTCATCGTGGTGATGCATCATCCATTTGGCATCAAATTTGGGTGAGGCACCTATGAAGTTCGACAAATCCTCACTGTGGTCTATTTCTTCTCAGTAATCAAGCTCGAGGAAGGAAGAACCACATGGTAGAGGATAGTGAGGCGGAACAACAATGGCCATCCAAGTTTGTGCAGTTCCACTAAAATTGAGGAAGACATGCCCGGGTATGGAGATACGCATCGCTGTTCGCAAAAATATAAAAAAGGGATATAGTTGTTACTTTGTTTTGGTAGTGGTGCAAGATTAACAGCGACATCTCAATTGTTAATAAGAATTAATGAAAAGTACACCAACAAACAGAAGCATCATGATTATCTTGATGGGAACTAAACTAGGATACCCAATAAAAAAAGCATTTCTTCATTTAACCAGTGATAGTATTAGATTAGCAGCAGCAGTAGGAGCATATGGACAATGACCGCACAACCACCATGTACTTTTTGTCGAAACAACATGTATACCTCCACCGAGGCATAAACAAGGACAACTTTTCGAGTGGCATTTCCTCTATAATAGTAGGTGATGTTGGACCAGCCGTCGAACCGTAGCTACTGTACATGGGGAGCGGGGGAGTAGTCGCATAGAAGAAAACCCACATGCAGCGACCTGGGGAGCTGGACCAGTACAAGAAGTTATAGATCAGATGGGCAAGATGTCTCTTAGGCGGGCGGGCGGGATCTGCCCACACGACAACAGCAAACAAGGGCACAAAGGACCTTTGTCCGCGCCAGCGCCGGCTCCGAGAGGACGGTGCGCATCGGCTTCCTCCATCGCCGACGACGACAACGCCAACACTGCACCTCCTCACCTCCCGCAGCGGACGGGATTCGGCCGGATCTGTGACCACTAGTGAGGAGAGAGATAGAGTGGATATTGTCATCTTGTTTTGATATGGAGAGGGTGAGAGAGCGAGACGCGAGAAACCCTATCAAACAAGAGGCTGTATATGCAATGGAGTAAAAAAAATCTATCCATAGCAGTGGTTTTAAATAGAATACGCGCGTTCCCGGAAAAAAGAAACGAAAACTGGCAGACATTTTTTTTAACGTACCAAGAAAGAAAACTCGATCCAAAACACGTACCCGCTTCCAGGTCGCGAGAGTCGTCGCGCGCACACACATAGACATAGAAATGCATGTCCGTGTTTACGTAAAATTCCATCTCCATCTCCAATCATATTTGTCCAACTGGCACATTATATACATTGTCAATTATATACGCAGGAATATTAACGTACAACATCTCTTGTTTGCGGGCGTCCGGACTGCTGCCACGCCCGCTCCTGACCAACCCGAACCCACTTCATCACCCGCACGTGCTTCCCGCCCGAAACGGTCAGTGCTGCATTCATGCCCGGCCAGAGCGGACGCGACCTCTCACTGGCGCCGGCATTGAAGCGGCACGCCGACCGAGAGAGCGTCGACCGCACCGCTTCCCTGTGCACGGGACTGCTCCGTGTTTGAAGGTCGCAATAGCCGGCCACAACATGCATGTAAAAAGTTCTTGGGAGTCTGTGCTACAGCTAGCTGTCCTCCCCCAACTCATGAATCTCTTCCAGTAGTGCTAGTACTCCATGGCGCGATCCATCGACAAGCAGGCGGGAAAATTATCGTATACTCGGTTTGCGGTGAGTGGCATGCTGAGCGACCGTGTGGGGTGGAGCCGTGGAGGGGGTGAGACACGAACGCGATAGACGTGATTTAAATGTTGGTTTTGCTTGATGGCGCGATCCAGCGAAACAAAATGTTGGTTTCTCTCCGTTTCCATTTTTCTCCGGAAAAATGGAAACTTTCTACTCCATTTTCATTCCTATTCCAAGGTTGCACCGTTACAACATTCCATCAAATACAAAGGAAAACTAACACGCATGCTGATGCATCTCAATGATTCACAAATCATAGCCAATATTTACTTCACAAGTAAAGACAAAAGTTGTGAGAGAGTGTGTACAAAAGAAAAACTACTGATGGGGTCAGTACGACTTAAACCCTAAACCCTAAATAGGATTTAATTTCCTGGCTAGGTAGAACCTGTCGAAGGAAAGACGGCTGGCACCCTCGGATCATACGATGCTTTTGTGCAGTTCCACTAAAATTGAGCTGAGCATCCCTGATGGCAAAGATATTGAAGAAGTGTGATTAGAATAATAGTACTGGCACTAGTTCATGAGACATAAACTCATCACAAATAGAAGCCGGTAGAAGTAGAGAAAGATCGACATGGAGATGGAGCTACGCGGGGAGCTACAGCAGTGGAGCAAGCCGGCTCCAAAAGGAAGATGTACCTCGGACGTCGGGCTGTAGCTAGAAGGGCGGTTGGGAGGCGGCATCAGCCCATACCGCGGGGACCCCCGATTAGGACGCACCGACTGTGGGTTTTCTCCCTCGCCGATGTTGACTGCGTCTACGCAGAAAATTGTTCCCTTCCCCCAGCGGCGGGATCAGGCCGGATCTATGACCAGCGGTGTGGCCACCGTTGTTCTATGCTTGTGAAGATAGCAACTGATGTCTACTACGCAACCTTCTTCTTGTAGACGTTGTTGGGCCTCCAAGTGCAGAGGTTTGTAGGACAGTAGCAAATTTCCCTCTAGTGGATGACCTAAGGTTTATCAATCCGTGGGAGGTGTAGGATGAAGATGGTCTCGCTCAAGCAACCCTGCAACCAAATAACAAAGAGTCTCTTGTGTCCCCAACACACCCAATACAATGGTAAATTGTATAGGTGCACTAGTTCGGCGAAGAGATGGTGATACAAGTGCAATATGGATGGTAGATATAGGTTTTTGTAATCTGAAAATATAAAAACAGCAAGGTAACTAATGATAAAAGTGAGCGTAAATGGTATTGCAATGCTAGGAAACAAGGCCTAGGGTTCATACTTTCAATAGTGCAAGTTCTCTCAACAATAATAACATAATAGGATCATATAACTATCCCTCAACATGCAACAAAGAGTCACTCCAAAGTCACTAATAGCGGAGAACAAACGAAGAGATTATGGTAGGGTACGAAACCACCTCAAAGTTATTCTTTCCGATCAATCCATTGGGCTATTCCTATAAGTGTCACAAACAGCCCTAGATTTTGTAGTAAAATAACACCTTAAGACACACATCAATCAAAACCCTAATGTCACCTAGATACTCCAATGTCACCTCAAGTATCCGTGGGAATGATTATACGATATGCATCACACAATCACAGATTCATCTATTCAACCAACACATAGAACCTCAAAGAGTGCCCCAAAGTTTCTACCGGAGAATCAAGACGAAAATGTGTGCCAACCCCTATTCATAGGTTCATGGGCGGAACCCGCAAGTTGATCACCAAAAACTACATCAAGTGGATCACGTGATATCCCATTGTCACCACAGATAAGCACGGCAAGACATACATCAAGTGTTCTCAAATCCTTAAAGACTCAATCCGACAAGATAACTTCAAGGGGAAAACTCAATCCATTACAAGAGAGTAGAGGGGGGAGAAACATCATAAGATCCAACTATAATAGCAAAGCTCGCGATACATCAAGATCGTACCAAATCAAGAACACGAGAGAGAGAGAGAGATCAAACACATAGCTACTGGTACATACCCTCAGCCCCGAGGGTGAACTACTCCCTCCTCGTCATGGAGAGCGCCGGGATGATGAAGATGGCCACTGGTGAGGGATTCCCCCTCCTGCAGGGTGCCGGAACAGGATCCCGATTGGTTTTTGGTAGCTACAGAGGCTTACGGTAGCGGAACTCCCGATCTGTTCTGTTCCCCGAAGGTTTTAGGGTATATGGATATATATAGGCGGAAGAAATACGTCAGGGGAGCCACGAGGGGCCCATGATGGTGGAGGGCGCGCCCAGGGGGGTGGGCGCGCCCCCCTGCCTCGTGCCTCCCTCGTTGCTTTCCTGACGTGCACTCCAAGTCTCCCGGGTTGCTTTCTTTCCAAAAATAACTTCTCCAGAAGGTTTCATTCTGTTTCGACTCCGTTTGATATTCCTTTTCTGCGAAACACGGAAACAAGGGAAAAAACAGGAATTGGCACTGGGCTCTGGGTCAATAGGTTAGTCCGACAAATAATATAAAAGTGCATAATAAAGCCCATAAACATCTAAAACAGATAATATAATAGCATGGAACAATAAAAAATTATAGATACGTTGGAGACGTATCAGCAACCCCAAGCTTAATTCCTGCTCGTCCTCGAGTAGGTAAATGATAAAAACAGAATTTTTGATGTGGAATGCTACTTGGCATAATTTCAATGTAATTCTTCTTAATTGTGGTGTGAATATTCAGATCCGAAAGATTCAAGATAAAAGTTCAATATTGACATAAAAATAATAATACTGCAAGCATACTAACTAAGCAATTATGTCCTCTCAAAATAACATGGCCAAAGAAAGTTCATCCCTACAAAATCATATAGTTTAGTCATGCTCCATTTTCGTGACACAAGAATGCTCTCATCATGCACAACCCCGATGACAAGCCAAGCAATTGTTTCATACTTTAATAATCTCAAACTTTTTCAACCTTCACGCAATACATGAGCGTGAGCCATGGATACAGCACCACGGGTGGAATAGAATATGATGATGGGGGTTATGTGGAGAAGACAAAAAAGGAGAAAGTCTCACATCAACGAGGCTAATCAATGAGCTATGGAGATGCCCATCGATTGATGTTAATGCAAGGAGTAGGGATTGCCATGCAAAGGATGCACTAGAGCTATAAATGTATGCAAGCTCAACAAAAGAAACTAAGTGGGTGTGCATCCAACTTGCTTGCTCACGAAGACCTAGGGCACTTGAGGAGGCCCATTGTTGGAATATACAAGCCAAGTTCTATAATGAAAAATTCCCACACTATATGAAAGTGACAAAACAAGAGACTATCTACCATGAAGATTATGGTGCTACTTTGAAGCACAAGTGTGGTAGAAGGATAGTAACATTGTCCCTTCTCTCTTTTTCTCTCTTTTTTTGGGCCTTTTTTATGGCCTTTCTCTCTCTTTTTTTATTCCTCACTTGGGCCAATGCTCTAGAAAATGATGATCATCACACTTCTATTTATTTACAACTCAATGATTACAACTCGATACTAGAACAAAGTATGACTCTATATGAATGCCTCCAGCGGTGTACCGAGATATGCAATGAACCAAGAGTGACATGTATGGAAGAACTATGAATGCTGGCTTTGCCACAAATACTATGTCAACTACATGATCATGCAAAGCAGTATGACAATGATGAACGTGTCATGATAAATGGAACGGTGGAAAGTTGCATGGCAATATATCTCGGAATGGCTATGGAAATGCCATAATAGGTAGGTATGGTGGCTGTTTTGAGGAAGATATAAGGAGGTTTATGTGTGAAAGAGCGTATCATATCACGGGGTTTGGATGCACCGACGAAGTTTGCACCAACTCTCAATGTGAGAAAGGGCAATGCACGGTACCGAAGAGGCTAGCAATGATGGAAGGGTAAGAATGCGTATAATCCATGGACTCAACATTAGTCATAAAGAACTCACATACTTATTGCAAAAATCTACAAGTCATCAAAAACCAAGCACTACGCGCATGCTCCTAGGGGGATAGATTGGTAGGAAAAGACCATCGCTCGTCCCCGACCGCCACTCATAAGGAGGACAATCAAAGAACACCTCATGTTTCAAATTTGTTACATAATGTTTACCATACGTGCATGCTACGGGACTTGCAAACTTCAACACAAGTATTTCTCAAATTCACAACTACTCAACTAGCACAACTTTAATATCACCACCTCCATATCTCAAAACAATCATCAAGCATCAAACTTCTCCTAGTATTCAACACACTCATAAGATAGTTTTTACTAATCTTGAATACCTAGCATATTAGGATTAAGCAAATTACCATGCTGTTTAAGACTCTCAAAATAATATAAGTGAAGCATGAGAGTTCATCTATTTCTTCAAAATAAAACCACCATTGTGCTCTAAAGGATATAAGTGAAGCACTAGAGCAAACAACAAACTACTCTGAAAGATATAAGTGAAGATCAATGAGTAGTCGAATAATTATGCAACTATGTGAAGACTCTCTAACATTTAAGAATTTCAGATCTTGATATTTTATTCAAACAGCTAGCAAAACAAAAGAAAATAAAATGACGCTCCAAGCAAAACACATATCATGTGGTGAATAAAAATATAGCTCCAAGTAAAGTTACCGATGAATGAAGACGAAAGAGGGGATGCCTTCCGGGGCATCCCCAAGATTAGGCTCTTGGTTATCCTTGAATATTACCTTGGGGTGGCTTGGGCATCCCCAAGCTTAGGCTCTTGCCACTCCTTATTCCATAGTCCATCGAATCTTTACCCAAAACTTGAAAACTTCACAACACAAAACTTAACAGAAAACTCGTAAGCTCCGTTAGCGAAAGAAAAGAAAACACCACTTCAAGGTACTGTAATGAACTCATTCTTTATTTATATTGGTGTTAAACCTACTGTATTCCAACTTCTCTATGGTTTATAAACTACTCCCTCCGCCCGAAAATACTTGTCATCAAAATGGACAAAAAATGATGTATCTAAAACTAAAATACATCTAGATACATATCCTTTTATTCATTTTGATGAAAAGTATTTCCAGACGGAGGGAGTATTTTACTAACCATAGACTCATCAAAATAAGCAAACAACACACGAAAAACAGAATCTGTCAAAAACAGAACAGTCTGTAGTAATATGTATCAAACATATACTTATGGAACTCCAAAAATTCTAAAATAAATTAGTGCACCTAAGGAATTTGTCTAGTAATCATCTTCAAAAAGAATCAACTAAATAGCACTCTCCAGTAAAAATCTGAAGCTAATCTCGTGAGCGCTAAAGTTTCTGTTTTTTACAGCATGATCATAAAGACTTCACCCGAGTCTTCCCAAAGGTTCTACTTGGCACAAACACTAATTAAAACATGAAAACACATATAACCAGAAGCTAGATGGATTATTTATTACTAAACAGAACCAAAAAGCAAGAAACTAAAATAAAATTGGGTTGCCTCCCATAAAGCGCTAACTTTTAACGCCACTAGCTAGGCATGATGATTTCAATGATGCTCACATTAGACATAAGAATTGAAACATAAAGAGAGCATCATGAAGAATATGACTATCACATTTAAGTCTAACCCACTTCCTATTCATAGGGATTTTGTGGGCAAACAACTTATGGGAACAATAATCAACTAGCATAGGAAGGCAAAACAAGCATAACTTCAAAAATTTAAGCACGTAGAGGGGAAACTTGATATTATTGCAATTCCTACAAGCATATATTCCTCCCTCATAATAATTTTCAGTAGCATCATGAATGAATTAAACAATATAACCATCACATAAATCATTCTTTTCATGATCTACAAGCATAGAAATTTTATTACTCTCCACATAAGCAAATTTATTCTCATGAATCGTGGTGGGAGCAACCTCAACAAAATAACTATCATGTGATTGAAAATTAGGATCAAGATGACAAGTTTCATGGTTATCATTATTATTTATAGCATACATGTCATCACAATAATCATCATAGATAGGGGGCATGCTTTCATCATAGTAAATTTGCTCATCAAAACTTGGGGGACAAAAAATATCATCTTCATCAAACATAGCATCCCCAAGCTTGTGGCTTTGCATATCATTAGCATCATGGATATTCATACAATTCATACTAACAACATTGCAATCATGCTCATCATTCACATATTTTATGCCAAGCATTCTATGTAATTCTTCTTCTAGTATTTTAGCACAATTTTCCTTCCCATCATTTTCACGAAAGACATTAAAAAGATGAAGCGTATGAGCCAAACTCAATTCCATTTTTTTGTAGTTTTCTTTTATAAACTAAACTAGTGATAAAACAAGAAACTAAAAGATTCGATTGCAAGATCTAAAGATATGCCTTCAAGCACTCACTTCCCCGGCAACGGCGCCAGAAACTGCTTGATGTCTACTACGCAACCTTCTTCTTGTAGACGTTGTTGGGCCTCCTAGTGCAGAGGTTTGTAGGACAGTAGCAAATTTCCCTCAAGTGGATGACCTAAGGTTTATCAATCCGTGGGAGGCGTAGGATGAAGATGGTCTCTCTCAAGCAACTTTGCAACCAAATAACAAAGAGTCTCTTGTGTCCCCAACACACCCAATACAATGGTAAATTGTATAGGTGCACTAGTTCGGCGAAGAGATGGTGATACAAGTGCAATATGGATGGTAGATATAGGTTTTTGTAATCTGAAAATATAAAAACAGCAAGGTAACTAATGATAAAAGTGAGCGTAAACGGTATTGCAATGCTAGGAAACAAGGCCTAGGGTTCATACTTTCAATAGTGCAAGTTCTCTCAACAATAATAACATAATTGGATCATATAACTATCCCTCAACATGCAACAAAGAGTCACTCCAAAGTCACTAATAGTGGAGAACAAACGAAGAGATTATGGTAGGGTACGAAACCACCTCAAAGTTATTCTTTCCGATCAATCCATTGGGCTATTCCTATAAGTGTCACAAACAGCCCTAGAGTTTGTAGTAAAATAACACCTTAAGACACACATCAACCAAAACCCTAATGTCACCTTGATACTCCAATGTCACCTCAAGTATCCGTGGGAATGATTATACGATATGCATCACACAATCTCAGATTCATCTATTCAACCAACACATAGAACCTCAAAGAGTGCCCCAAAGTTTCTACCGGAGAATCAAGACGAAAATGTGTGCCAACCCCTATGCATAGGTTCATGGGTGGAACCCACAAGTTGATCACCAAAACATACATCAAGTGGATCACGTGATATCCCATTGTCACCACAGATAAGCACGGCAATACATACATCAAGTGTTCTCAAATCCTTAAAGACTCAATCCGATAAGATAACTTCAAGGGGAAAACTCAATCCATTACAAGAGAGTAGAGGGGGGAGAAACATCATAAGATCCAATTATAATAGCAAAGCTCGCGATACATCAAGATCGTGCCAAATCAAGAACATGAGAGAGAGAGAGAGAGAGATCAAACACATAGCTACTGGTACATACCCTCAGCCCCGAGGGTGAACTACTCCCTCCTCGTCATGGAGAGCGCCGGGATGATGAAGATGGCCACCGGTGACGGATTCCCCCTCCTGCAGGGTGCCGGAACAGGGTCCCGATTGGTTTTTGGTAGCTACAGAGGCTTACGGCGGCGGAACTCCCGATCTGTTCTGTTCCCCGAAGGTTTTAGGGTATATGGATATATATAGGCGGAAGAAATATGTCAGGGGAGCCACGAGGGGCCCACGAGGGTGGAGGGCGTGCCCGGGGGGGTGGGCGCCCCCCTGCCTCGTGCCTCCCTCGTTGCTCTCCTGACGTGCACTCCAAGTCTCCCGGGTTGCTTTCTTTCCAAAAATAACTTCTCCAGAAGGTTTCATTCTGTTTCGACTCCGTTTGATATTCCTTTTCTGCGAAACACGGAAACAAGGGAAAAAACAGGAACTGGCACTGGGATCTGGGTCAATAGGTTAGTCCCAAAAATAATATAAAAGTGCATAATAAAGCCCATAAACATCCAAAACAGATAATATAATAGCATGGAACAATAAAAAATTATAGATACGTTGGAGACGTATCAGCAACCCAAGCAAGAAAGCTTGTAGATTAGGCTCCTGCTAGTGTATATATAGTGGTTTTCTTTTTCTCTCCATATCAACCATTTTATATTGCGTACGTGTCATTGAAGAGTGAAATGATGGTTGCTTTTTCCGACAAACTTACTGTGTGATTTGACTGCTCCTTAGTGGCCCCTACACGTACTCCCCCTACGTTTATGACCGTTCCTGAGTCTCACTTGTACTTATCTCTATTTTCTTGCATAACACGTAGACAGGATGCGCATAGAGGAATTTTGTTACTGCATGTTGTTACATAGTACTACTAGTACCTACTCCCTCCTTCTGGTTCACTACTGGTACTCCCTCCGTCCTGGCTATTGGTCCCCTTTGTACTCAATTCATGGGCTCGTTTTCCTCAAGAAATTGTCTTTACCAACATATTAACATCGGGAATGCATGTGTGAACAACGAATGATTAAACATTGCATGCAACGTTTTGACAAAGCATTGACTTATGAACATGTGAATGTGAGGGACTACAACCTCATGCATGCATGCAATAGTCACACGTACACATGGACGCAAAAACGCGTGTGATGCCCTAATGCATGCATGTCGAGCACACGACGAACACACACGTCACGCTCAGTGCTCAACCTACACGTGCATGCACACACATACTCAGCCAGGGTGAGCTAGTGACCTGTATAAACACGAAAATGTATATATTGAGCGCAATGACGTATTATGAAGTCACACCGATATTTTTACAAATATACAGTGACAGACAGTGTATTTATCTCGTTTGAAATTAAGCCATATTAACCGGAAAGGAGGCAGTATGGACTAGCATACTTTGTTGTGTCCCATCAACTTGCCGAACGAGGAGAAGCTGCAGGACGGGAGAAGCTTGCGCGCGGTGGCTCGCAGGACAAGGAGAAAACTTTGACTAATGCAAGTCTCCCTCGCTCAGGCGGTGGACGTGCAACAGTTATTCGTGTCAGATTGCCTAGAAGCATACACTGTACTAGTACCCATTATTGTTGACTTCCGAAGAGGCGAACAAAGCTAAACAAGTTACTAGTACTAGTACTACACTATAGAGGTATGTACTACTACTAGGAACCGGATGGAGGAGCGTCTGCACTCTTATTTTATTTTAAAATGTGATAAAGCAATCTTCAACAAATTTGGTTCTCTTCGAGGGTTCTCGCATGTGATAATGGAAGTTGATTGCATGGAACACTCGCCACAATTCTCGCTTAATTCTGGCTCATATCCTGTTACAAATAGGAGCGCTCGGTAATATTTTCTCTTTTTTGTTATTCAGCATGTAAACAGGCCAGCAAACCTTGCGGCGCATCTTTGTGCGAACCGTGCTTGCTGCACTTTGAATGTGACCGAGAGCTGGCTTGATGAAACACCTCGCTTCCTTCTTCTTTTTTGCGGGGTACCTCGCTTCCTAGTGACCAGTCTCTTGGCTGATCGTCCTAAGAATGCTTCTATATGAATAAAGCTCTCTCATTTACCCACAAAAAAGATTAAGCCATATTAACCGGAAAGGAGGGTATGGACTAGCACTACTTTTTGGTGTGTCCCGTCAACTCGCAGAACGAGGAGAAGCTTGCAGGACAAGGTGAAGCTCGCTTACGCCCACTCCGTCTACGTCAAGCCTGGTGGCTCGCAGGACGAGGAGAAGCTTTTGACTAATGCAACCTACCCTCACCCAGGCGGTGGACATGCAGCAGTTCATTCGGTGTCAGATTGCCAGAGGCATACACTGTAGTACCATCATTGTGCGACTTCATGAAGAGGCGAAGAGCCAAGCGTAAGGTTTAGTAGTATGAGTAGTACTACTACTAGAACCGCATGGTGGAGCATCTGTACTCTTATTTTATTTTAATCTCTGATAAAGTACACATTTATTCGGGAGAAGTGCGGAAAACGGCAGCCCAATAGTAGTATTAAAAAACATCGAACATGTAATGATGATATCGATCAACCATGCTCGAATATATCTTGGCCTCCGTGCGAGCCCGTCTGTGTGTTCTCGCTCCTCGTCTCTCTCAAGGAACGGCGGTTTGGCCATTTTGCCGTCAATTGAGATCGGTTTGCTCACACTCCGGTCCCACATGTCAGTGATATGCCAAGAGGAACTGCGTTGACCGACTGGCCATACGCGTACTTGGTTTTGCACCTTCATACTACTCCTCCCTCCGTCACAGTTTACAGGGCGCGCTTCATTCTGATGCATTTCTATCCATGCATTTCCAGCACCAGAGAGACTTTAGACGCGTTTGGTTTAATGCTCAATTAATTAGGGCGTGGTAACCGCAATCAAGTCCACAATTTTCTCTCGATGTACTAGTGTGTACGCGGAGTGGAGTAAGTGCATGCATGTGTGTACCCGGGGTGGAAGCACTGCATGCATGTGTGTACGCATTATTTCCTCTAGTAATAGACGCCGTGCTATAACTACCAATGCTATTTTCCAGGCCGATCGCTAGTCGCCTTGGTCCCAGAGATTTTTTTTGAAGCACGCTCTATAAACAGTGACGGAGGGAGTAGTATGACCGGATTCAAAGAAGAGCGTATTGATGGTTGCTTCTTCTGAGCAACTTACAGTGGGAAAGGTGGGGCTTATGATTTGACTGCTCATTACTCACTATTAGTGCGGCGCAACGAGCGGGCTGAGTCTCCCATACGGTTGTGAACTACTCCCTCCGTTCTTAAATATACTACGAAGTATTTGTCTTTCTAGAGATTTCAACGAGTGACTACATACGAAGCAAAATGAGTGAATCTACACTCTAAAATATGTCCATTTGAAATTTGTAAAAAGACAAATATTTAGGAACGGAGGAAGTATAATTTTGTGCATGGCACATGGACCCGGATGCTGAAGAGGCTTCTAGCAATGCTATCAAGCTTCCAGCATTTGTTTACATAATTGACGTACTATACAAATAATTTTCCAGCGACATGAAATTTTACAATGCTCTGAGCTTTCAGCTTTTGTTTCGTGTGTCTTGCCATCCATGCTCTTTCGGAAAAAATAAAAAACTAACTTCCTTGCTAATGCATCTCAATGATTAGTAGATCAGAGCTAATATTTACATCACAACTGAAGACAAAGTTGTGAGAAGGTGTTAAATTAAAATTGATCCATGCTTTCATTGGCAGCAACTTCCCCCTAGCTCTGTCTAAATCAACAAGGCATGTTGGGAAAAAATAGTAGCTGTCTGGAGCATGCAACATTCCGATCATTTTGTGCAGTTCCACTAAAATAGAGCTGAGCGTCCCTGTTCCAAAGATATTAAGTGTGATTACAATAATAGAGGACTGTTGATGAAACAATAAACACACAAATAGAAGCCGGTCACCTTTGCAGTCTCACTTAAGACTAACTAGTTGGAGAAAATTAAGCAAATAGTTGGAGAAGATTAGGCTCGGAGTTGGATGAGGAGGATAGAGCAAAACCAATGTCCCATTGTGCAGTCGCACTAAAATGTAGAGACGTTGCCCGTGTGACCTTTTAGTATAGCTGCACAAAACACTCATAAGAAAAATGTGATTTGTGCAGTTCACCAAAAGGTCGCAATAGCAACGAGGTGAAATGGATAGCCCTGTTTGCAAAAAATAGGTAGAAAGGAAACAATTACTGGCCAATAAAAGTTGATGACACATACGATGACAAAAAAGAAGCATATTCCTTGTCCTAAGGGAAGATAACAACACGGTTGTGTTTGTCTAAAATGGTGTACGAGGACGAGATTGCAATATGGAAAGTACGCCGGACGAGCTACGTTTTGGGCAAAGAACTATGGAAGATCCACATGCAAGATTTTCCACATGCAGCGACGTGGGAAGACGGGTAGTGGAGCAAGGCCGGAGGGGATACCCGGGGGTCGTCGGGATGTAACTAGGAGAGCGGCGGCGGGCGGGATCTGCCCATACTGCGGCAGCGAGTAGGTGGCGTAGGCCCTACCGCGCCGGAGCTTGGTCAGAGAGAACGGAGGGTACCGCAGATCGGGACCTGCTGCCTCGGCACCGTTGAACGGAGAAACAATGCACATCCTCCCTTTCCGCCGGCGGACGGGATGCGGCCGGATCAGTGACCAACAGTGAGAGAGAGAGGCCACGGCCACCTCGTGTGAGATACTCTGAAGAGAGACAAACCCAGGCAGGCACGCTCCATTGTATATAGTGGAGCGGGCTACCTTTTTCTCCATAAAATCGTTTTATATTCTGGTGTACGTGCCATTGAGCGATATAACTTTATTTAAAAATAACGCGCCAACACATCAAGTCGAACTTTGTTTCGTGCATGCGTGGTACACGACCTCCGTAGGTAAACAACCGCTACACGCGCTCGAATTAGCACGTGGGCTGCCATTTCGTACAGAAATGAGCTCCACCGTGTACCCGCGTGGGTGTGGCTCAGCACGAAGCGTGAGTACGTGCACCTATTCTCTTCATGTACGTACACCACCTACGTGGGGTTGTGTGAGAGAGATACAAACATAGAGAGATATAGTGTGTTGGTTCGTGAGTGTTTTTTTTGGGGGGGGGGGCTTGAGAAATAGACAGGCAATATGTGCCGATCATATTTCAATCAAAAAATGTAACGTATGCAATGTGTGTGAAATAGAGGCCTGGATATATCATATATATAGAGGGGGCGATCCACGAGAAGAGAGGGAGGTATCATCGGCGTGAGGTATCCATAGAATCGAAGATAGGGATGATGTGTGTGTGCGCGCGCGCGCGCGATCGATAAAGAGTGCCATCGAATTTGTGTGTGCCCACGTCAAAGATATAGGGTGTCTGGCCTACTGGAACGTGAGAGGGGACATGTGCGGTTTGTCTCTGTGGCATGGATACCTACCTATAGCGCTCGACTATCGGTGTGTGGTGGGGGGAGACCTAATTAACTATAGAGGTACAATGGCTGGTATATGTGTGGAGGAGGAGAGACCTACCTTATGTATTGAGGGAGATCGATCGGCTGTGTAGGAGAGGAATAAGGTTGGGAGAGAGACAGAGCTAGAGTGTCGGAGGGGTTGGTTGTGGAGTTGCTTCTAACAAATGGTGGGAGAGGCTTGCTAGACAAACGGAGGGCACGCCTGCAATATCAATAAGAGAGGGGATGGCTGCCTGTCTGTGCACGTGCGTGTGAGAGACAGGTCAAGAGGCATGCGCGAATGATGAGGGGGGACGATATGGCTGTGGTAAGCATACGTAACTACATAGGAAGATCAATCGTCCTTTACCAGAGAAAGGAGAGACATAACTTGTGAGGTACGTCGATCGATGGGTGGGGGGAAATAGTTAAAGTCGACCTAGGTATATGTAGGGAGATCGATCGGTATACATGTATGTATGTGTTAGAAGCAAATAAGGCCCGGGGAGAAGGATAGAGAGAGAGGGATGCAGCTAGGAGGTGGTGCGAGAGGAATACTATATCGAGGGGCAAGGAGTGTGCGAGTACGAGAACGATGAAAAGAGGGGTGGGAGTGAGGCATGAACGGTGAGAAGAGAAGAGGGAAAGCTTGTGTTTGTGGTAGGCACACCTGGCTAGAGAGGCATATCGATCGATGTCTGCCGTAAAGAAGGAGCTGGGGGGCCTACGCACACCATGGGTGAACGACCTAAAGTGAAAAGACAAATTTGCGTGATAGAGCTAGAGAATGTTGAGGGAGGGTGAGAGGGATGCGGGCGTGTGCATGCACGAGAGAAAGTTAGTGCTAGCTACAAAGATAAGAGGATTGTGTGGGTGTAAAAGACGAATAGATCATAATTCATTATAAAAGGTGAATTCGGATATTTGAAGAATTTATCATAGTGTTTTAAACCGACACATGCGTGAATATATATAACGGTGATTCACATGGTGTGGTTATGAACATGTTATACTACATATAATATATTTCATCTCTACTCTTATAAAAAATAGAGTTGTTGATGACGGTGTGCCTGCCATCCTGCAATATAGGCCGTCCGATATATATCTGACGGATAGGAAGGAAACTATGGCAATTTTGAAAAAAGATACCCACACCCCTCTCCACATTTGCAAATAAGGCCTCCCCTCGATCATCTTGATGTTTCGTGGAACGCATGGGCATCTTGCTAGTACTACATATAATATATAGAACATTGATTATAATTTGGGATAATGTGTGGCTTTTGCAGCTCAGGGCTAAATACTTGTCATAATGTAGGGGGCGGGGCACTATACTTTGTGTGATAAACATGGCGTACGTATGGAACATGGTATAGATTATGAATATCTAGTTAGTACATCAAATGTACTATTATTTGGAATCAACATAAAGTGTATTCAAAAATTTAATTCGAGTTCATATAATACACATAGTTCATATCTATCTCTATAGTAATCATGTGGTGTGTTGTTAAGGTAATACACGAATGATGGTTGAAGTTGGCAACAATCATGATTGTAGATTCTTATCCAAATAGAGAAACGAATTCAAATTTAGTTCGAATTGCAGCGGTAGTATAGACATTTGGAATGCACTAAAATGTTGGTATGAGTAGGTTACATGCATTATGCAGCCAGCGAATTTTTTTAATTGGACATAACATGGATTCATAGCTTTGAATAGCATTTGTATAGTAAAAAGGGACAAGACTCTCTCTTTGTGTGGTGTGAATAGTTTTATTTTTTTCGTTTTTTTCGTTGAGGGAAGTGCGAATTGATTTGGTATGTAGAAGTACAATATTACACGTTAGGCTTGTCCCTAAAATTCAACCTGCGTCTTGTTGTATCCCAAAAATCCAGATATCGTGCTCCCAAAATTCACGCCTTCACAACCCGCGCCTTGCTATCCCGAAATTACAACACGCGCGAAAACTCCCTCCAGCTGCCAAATCCCGACACGCGAAACCCCCTTCTAACCCTGAGCCGAAAGGGTCGCTAATTCAAATCGGTGGGGGTACTTCTGTAACACACCCTACATTTTGGACAAGCGCGTCCCTAAGTCATGGTTCCCCCCTCCCATCACCTCCTTTTCGCCATTCGAAATCCCAAGCCGCCATAACCTCTCCACTCCAGCCGCGAAACCCCACCCGCCTCCGTCCGCCACCTCACCGCTGCCCAGCCGGAACCTCTTCACCGACGACGTCGTCCACCGCAACAGCTCGACGTCCCTCATCCAGCTCCCCGAATGAGGGTCCGTCGTCCATCTCGTCGTCCCGCCAGTTCAGCCACCCCGTCCTCCACCTCCAAGGACCTGCTCCGACGATCGCCTCGTCTATCACGGCTGCTCCATCCCCACAACGCCGCCTTAACCTGCTCCACCAGAACCGCAACATCCTCACCGACTCCTCGGACGAAGCCGAGGCCTACTCGGCGCCACCAAAGAGGTTGTACACTCATCGCATCACACCTTCTCCTTAACTCGACCTCCCAGTGCCGACGGTGCTTGATACGTCTCCAACGTATCTATAATTTTTGATTGTTCCATGCTATATTATATTCTGTTTTGGACATTATTGGGCTTTATTATACACTTTTATATTGTTTTTGGGACTAACCTATTAACCGGAGGCCCAGCCCAGAATTGCTGTTTTTGCCTATTTCAGAGTTTCTCAGAAAAAGAATATCAAACGGAGTCCAAACGGAATGAAACCTTCGGGAACGTGATTTTCGGAACGAACGTGATCCAGAGGACTTGGACCCTACGTCAAGACTTCAACCAGGAGGCCACGAGGTAGGGGGGCGCGCCTACCCCCCAGGCGCGCCCTCCACACTCGTGGGCCCCCTGTTGCTCCACCAACGTACTCCTTCCTCCTATATATACCTATGTACCCCCAAACTACCAGATACGGAGCCAAAAACCTAATTCCACTGCCGCAACCTTCTGTACCCATGAGATCCCATCTTGGGGCCTGTTCTGGAGCTCCGCCGGAGGGGGCATCGGTCACGGAGGGCTTCTACATCAACACCATAGCCTCTCCGATGATGTGTGAGTAGTTTACCTCAGACCTTCGGGTCCATAGTTATTAGCTAGATGGCTTCTTCTCTCTTTTTGGATCTCAATACAATGTTCTCCCCCTCTCTCGTGGAGATCTATTCGATGTAATCTTCTTTTGCGGTGTGTTTGTTGAGACCGATGAATTGTGGGTTTATGATCAAGTTTATCTATGAAAAATATTTGAATCTTCTGAATTCTTTTATGTATGATTGGTTATCTTTGCAAGTCTCTTCGAATTATCAGTTTGGTTTGGCCTACTAGATTGATCTTTCTTGCAATGGGAGAAGTGCTTAGGTTTGGGTTCAATCTTGCGGTGTCCTTTCCCAATGACAGTAGGGGCAGCAAGGCACGTATTGTATTGTTGCCATCGACGATAACAAGATGGGGTTTATATAATATTGCATGAGTTTATCCCTCTACATCATGTCATCTTGCTTAAAGCGTTACTCTGTTCTTATGAACTTAATACTCTAGATGCATGCTGGATAGCGGTCAATGTGTGGAGTAATAGTAGTAGATGCAGGCAGGAGTCGGTCTACTTGTCTCGGACGTGATGCATATATACATGATCATACTTAGATACTCTCATAACTATGCTCAATTCTGTCAATTGCTCAGCAGTAATTTGTTCACCCATCGTAAATACTTATGCTCTTGAGAGAAGCCACTAGTGAAACCTATGGCCCCCGGGTCTATTTTCCATCATATTAATCCTCCAACACTTAGCTATTTCTGTTGCTTTTTATTTTGCTTTTATTTTACTTTGCATCTTTATCATAAAAATACCAAAAATAATATCCTGTCATATCTATCAGATCTCACTCTCGTAAGTGACCGTGTAGGGATTGACAACCCCTTATCGCGTTGGTTGCGAGGATTTATTTCTTTGTGTAGGTGCGAGGGACTCGTGCATGGCCTCCTACTGGATTGATACCTTGGTTCTCAAAAACTGAGGGAAATACTTACGCTACTTTGCTGCATCACCCTTTCCTCTTCAAGGGAAAACCAACGCAATGCTCAAGAGGTAGCAAGAATGATTTCTGGCGCCGTTGCCGGGGAGGCTTACGCGAAGTCAAGTCAAGATTTGACTCCCGACAACGAGCCATTTCTGGCGCCGTTGCCGGGCAGTCTACGCAAAAGTCAACATACCAAGTACCCATCACAAACCCTTATCTCCCGCATTACATTATTTGCCATTTGCCTCTCGATTTCCTCTCCCCCACTTCACCCTTGCCGTTTTATTCGCCCTCTCTTTTCCGTTCGCCTCTTTTTGCCTGTCTCTTGTTTGCTCGTGTGTTGGATTGCTTGCTTGTCACGATGGCTCAAGATAATACTAAATTGTGTGACTTCACCAATACCAACAACAATGATTTCCTTAGCACTCCGACTGCTCCTCTTACCGATACTGAATCTTGTGAAATCAATACTGCTTTGTTGAATCTTGTCATGAAAGATCAATTCGCCGGCCTTCATAGTGAAGATGCCGCTACCCATCTAAATAGCTTCGTTGATTTGTGTGATATGCAAAAGAAGAAAGATGTTGGCAATGATATTGTTAAATTGAAGCTATTTCCTTTTTCGCTTAGAGATCGTGCTAAAGCTTGGTTTTCGTCTTTGCCTAAAAATAGTATTGATTCTTGGAATAAGTGCAAAGATGCTTTTATCTCTAAATATTTTCATCCCACTAAGATCATCTCTCTTAGAAACGATATTATGAATTTTAAGCAACTTGATCATGAACATGTTGCACAAGCTTGGGAGAGGATAAAATTAATGGTACGTAATTGCCCTACGCATGATTTGAATTTATGGATGATTATACAAAATTTCTATGCCGGATTGAATTTTGCTTCTAGAAATCTTTTAGATTCAGCCACGGGAGGCACTTTTATGGAAATCACTCTAGGAGAAGCTACTAAACTCCTAGATAATATTATGGTTAATTATTCTCAATGGCACACTGAAAGATCTACTAATAAAAAAGTGCATGCGATAGAAGAAATTAATGTTTTGAGTGGAAAGATGGATGAACTTATGAAATTATTTGCTAATAAAAGTGTTTCTTCTGATCGTAATGATATGCCTTTGTCTACTTTGATTGAGAATAATAATGAATCTTTGGATGTGAATTTTTTTGGTAGGAATAATTTTGGTAACAATGCGTATAGGGGAAACTTTAATCCTAGGCCTTATCCTAGTAATTCCTCTAATAATTATGGTAATTCCTACAACAATTCTTATGGAAATTTTAATAAGATGCCTTCTGAATTTGAAACTAGTGCTAAGGAATTTATGAATTCGCAAAAGAATTTCAATGCTTTGCTTGAAGAAAAATTGCTTAAAGTTGATGAATTGGCTAGGAACATTGATAGAATTTCTCTTGATGTTGATTCTTTGAAACTTAGATCTATTCCACCTAAGCATGATATCAATGAGTCTCTCAAAGCCATGAGAATTTCCATTGATGAGTGCAAAGAAAGAACCGCTAGGATGCGTGCTAAGAAAGATTGCTTTATAAAAGCGTGTTCTTCTAATTTTTATGAAAACAAAGATGAAGATCTAAAAGTTATTGATGTGTCCCCTATTAAATCTTTGTTTTGCAATGTGAATCTTGATAATGATGGGACTGAATATGATCCACCTTTACCTAGAAGGCGTTCTAGAAATTCGGAGTTTTTAGATCTTGATGCTAAAATTGATAGAAGTGGTAATAAAGAGGTCAAAATTTTAGATCTCAATATACCCACTATTTTGGATTTCAAGGAATTTAATTATGGTAATTGCTCTTTGATTCACTGTATTTCCTTGTTGCAATCCGTGCTAAATTCTCCTCATGCTTATAGTCAAAATAAAGCCTTTACCAAACATATCGTTGATGCTTTAATGCAATCTTATGAAGAAAAACTTGAGTTGGAAGTTTCTATCCCTAGAAAAATTTATGATGAGTGGGAACCTACTGTTAAAATTAATATTAAAGATCATGAATGCTATGCTTTGTGTGATTTGGGTGCTAGTGTTTCCACTATTCCAAAAACTTTGTGTGATTTGCTAGGTTTCCGTGATTTTGATGATTGCTCTTTAAACTTGCACCTTGCGGATTCCACTATTAAGAAACCTATGGGAAGAATTAATGATCTTCTTATTGTTGCAAATAGGAACTATGTGCCCATATATTTTATTGTTCTTAACATAGATTGCAATCCTTCATGTCCTATTATTTTTGGTAGACCTTTCCTTAGAACGATTGGTGCAATTATTGATATGAAGGAAGGGAATATTAGGTTCCAATTTCCATTAAAGAAAGGCATGGAACACTTCCCTAGAAATAAAATAAAATAACCTTATGAATCTATTATGAGAGCCACTTATGGATTGCCTACCAAAGATGGCAATACCTAGATCTATCCTTGCTTTTAAGCCTAGCTAGGGGCGTTAAATGATAGCGCTTGTTGGGAGGCAACCCAATTTTATTTTTAGTTTTTTTTTGCTTTTTGCTTCTGTTTAGGAATAAATATTTGATCTAGCCTCTGGTTAGATGTGTTTTTATGTTTTAATTAGTGTTTGTGCCAAGTTTAACCTATAGGATCTTCTTGGATGATAGTTATTTGTTCTTGCTGAAAATTCCAGAAACTTTCTGTTCACGAAAATAATTGTTAAAAATCACCAGAACGTGATAAAATATTGATTCCAATTGATTCTGATCAATAAACAAATTGTCTAGGTCTTCCTATTTTGGCTGAATTTTTGAAGTTACATAAGTTTGCATTAGTTACAGATTACTACAGACTGTTCTGTTTTTGACAGATTCTGTTTTCCGTGTGTTGTTTGCTTATTTTGATGAACCTATGGCTAGTAAAATAGTTTATAAACCATAGAGAAGTTGGAATACAGTAGGTTTAACACCAATATAAATAAATAATGAGTTCATTACAGTACCTTGAAGTGGTCTTTTGTTTTCTTTCGCTAACGGAGCTCACGAGATTTTCTGCTGAGTTTTGTGTTGTGAAGTTTTCAAGTTTTGGGTAAAAGATTTGATGGATTATGGAACAAGGAGTGGCAAGAGCCTAAGATTGGGGATGCCCATGGCACCCCAAGATAATCTAAGTACACCTAAAATCCCAAGCTTGGGGATGCCCCGGAAGGCATCCCCTCTTTCGTCTACATCCATCGGTAACTTTACTTGGAGCTATATTTTTATTCACCACATGATATGTGTTTTGCTTGGAGCGTCTTGTATTATTTGAGTCTTTATTTGTTAGTTTACCACAATCATCCTTGCTGTACACACCTTTTGAGAGAGTCACACTTGATTCGGAATTTATTAGAATACTGTATGTGCTTCACTTATATTTTTTGAGCTATATAGTTTTTGCTCTAGTGCTTCACTTATATCTTTTAGAGCATGGTGGTGGATTTGTTTTATAGAAACTATTGATCTCTCATGCTTCACTTATATTATTTTGAGAGTTTTAAAATAGCATGGCAATTTGCTTTAATTAATATCATGAGAAATTTGATGCTTGATAATTGTTTTGAGATATAAAGGTAGTAATATCATAATTGTGCTAGTTGAGTAATTTTGGAATTGAAAAATACATGCGTTGGAGTTTGTGATTCCCGTAGCATGCACGTATGGTGAACCGTTATGTAACGAAGTCGGAGCATGAGGTATTTTTTGATTGTCTTCCTTTGTGTGGCGGTCGGGATCGCACGATGGTTAACTCCTACCAACCCTTCCCCTAGGAGCATGCGTAGTAGTACTTTGCTTCGAGGGCTAATAAATTTTTGCAATAAGTATATGAGGTTTTTATGACTAATGTGAGTCCATGGATTATACGCACACTTACCTTTCCACAATTTTCTAGCCTCTTTGGTACCGCGCATTGCCCTTTCTCACCTTGAGAGTTGGTGCAAACTTTGCCTGTGCATCCAAACCCCGTGATATGATATGCTCTATCACACATAAACCTCCTTATATCTTCCTCAAAACAGCCACCATACCTACCTATCATGGCATTTCCATAGCCATTCTGAGATACATTGCCATGCAACTTTCCACCGTTTCATTTATCATGACATACTCCATTATTGTGCTTTGCATGATCATGCAGTTGACATTGTATTTGTGGAAAAGCCACCGTTCATAATTCTTTCATACATGTCGCTCTTGATTCATTGCATATCACGGTACACTGCCGGAGGCATTCATATAGAGTCATATTTTGTTCTAAGTATTGAGTTGTAATTCATGAGTTGTAAGTAAATAAAAGTGTGATGATCATCATTATTAGAGCATTGTCCCAAGTGAGGAAAGGATGATGGAGACTATGATTCCCCCACAAGTGGGGATGAGACTCTGGACTAAATAAAAAAAGAGGCCATAAAAAAGAGAAAAGGCCCAAATAAAAAAAATGATGAGAGAAAAAGAGAGAAGGGACAATGTTACTATCCTTTTACCACACTTGTGCTTCAAAGTAGCACCGTGATCTTCATAATAGAGAGTCTCTCATTTTGTCACTTTCATATACTAATGGGAAATTTCATTATGGAACTTGGCTTGTATATTCCAATGATGGGCTTCCTCAAATGCCCGAGGTCTTCATGAGCAAGCAAGTTGGATGCACACCCACTTAGTTTATTTTTGAGCTTTCATACACTTATAGCTCTAGTGCATCCGTTGCATGGCAATCCCTACTCCTTGCATTAACATCAATTGATGGGCATCTCCATAGCCCGTTAATTAGCCTCGTTGATGTGAGACTTTCTCATTTTTTTGTCTTCCCACATAACCCCTACCATTATACCTTATTCCACCATAGTGCTATATCCATGGCTTGCGCTCATGTATTGCGTAAGAGTTGAAAAGGCTGAAGCGCGTTAAAAGTATGAACCAATTGCTTGGCCAAAACCGGGGTCGTACATGATATGAATATTTTGTCTGGGGAAGATGGAGCATAGCCAGACAATATGATTTTGTAGGGATAACTTGCTTTGGCTATGTTATTTTGATAAGACATAATTGCTTAGTTAGTATGCTTGAAGTATTATTGTTTTTATGTCAACATTAAACTTTATCTTGAATCATATCAAATCTGAACATTCATGCCACAATAAGAAGGGTTATATTGAAATTATGTCAAGTAGCATTCCACATCAAAAATTCTGTTTTTTATCATTTACCTACTCGAGGACAAGCAGGAATTAAGCTTGGGGATGCCTGATACGTCTCCAACGTATCTATAATTTTTGATTGTTCCATGCTATATTATATTCTGTTTTGGACATTATTGGGCTTTATTATACACTTTTATATTGTTTTTGGGACTAACCTAATAACCGGAGGCCCAGCCCGGAATTGTTGTTTTTGCCTATTTCAGAGTTTCGCAGAAAAAGAATATCAAACGGAGTCCAAACGGAATGAAACCTTCGGGAACGTGATTTTCGGAACGAACGTGATCCAGAGGACTTGGACCCTACGTCAAGACTTCAACCAGGAGGCCACGAGGTAGGGGGCGCGCCTACCCCCCCAGGCGCGCCCTCCACCCTCGTGGGCCCCCTGTTGCTCCACCGACGTACTCCTTCCTCCTATATATACCTACGTACCCCCAAACTAACAGATACGGAGCCAAAAACCTAATTCCACCGCCGCAACCTTCTGTACCCGTGAGATCCCATCTTGGGGCCTGTTCCAGAGCTCCGCCGGAGGGGGCATCGATCACGGAGGGCTTCTACACACTACAAAAAAAATACACTTCCGTGATGGTACGTGTTTGTCACAGTAGGTCGCGTTTTCTGTCATGCATGTACATCCATGAAAAATTTATGACAGAATCAAGATAGTCATACCTGTTTTGCCATAGAAGTGTTCCATCACATTGCTAAAATTATCATCATGGAAGTGTCCACTTACATGTCGATAAATCGCGCATCACAGAAGTGCTTCCGTCAAGGGTGACCGACACGTGGCATCCACCGTAACGGAACGCCGTTAAGCTATCGGGTCGGGTTTTGGATCCGATAACCCGTTAACAGCCCCGACCAATGGGGATTTTCCACGTGTAAAATCATCATTGGCTGGAGGAAACACGTGTCGGGTCATTGTTGGGACAGATGTCATCCACTCATTGGACAAAAGGCGCCTATGATACGTCGACACGTGGCACGGCCCAACAGAGGCCCATTCCTATGAAAAGGCCGGCCCATTTGACTTGGTCAAAAGGTGGCGGGCCGGCCCATGGAAAGCCTGTTAACGGTCTGTTCGCTTATAGCCCATTTACAGCCCGCTAACCCAAGGCCCGTTACGCCCTATCCGAATTAGGCCCAGTAGCGTCATCTGGGCCATCCAATATGATTCCAGCTCGTTTTCACTTCTGGCCCATGTATGGCCCATGACGTCTTTCGGCCCATATGAGGCCCTATGTAACTCTTGGCCTATTAACGGCCCATGGTGAAACTGGCCCGTAATGAACAGTGTATCACTTTACACCCATTAACGGCCCGTGGTGAAACTGGCCCATAATGAACAGTGTATCACTTTATACCCATTAACGGCCCGTTATTCCGTTGGGCCGTTTCCAGCCCATGTTATCTTTCGGCAGGTAGCACTGACTGCTCAGAAGACCTTGTTTTCACTCCAGATTTTCCCATGACCAACTCAAATGGCTGATGCACAGGAAGAGTAGATGAATGTATAAACATCGTTGACAATTGGAATACATTATGGAAAAAAATATGGCACAATACAATTCACATATACGATGACTGGCTAAACAGGATGGCATTGCATGATTCACGTATATGATGCCTGGCTAAAGAAGATGGCATTGCATAATTCCCATATACTCCCTGCATTCCTAAATATTTGTCTTTTTAGAGATTTCAAATGGACTACCACATACAGATGTATATAGACATATTTTAGAGTGTAGATTCACTCATTTTGTTCCGTATGTAGTCACTTGTTGAAATCTCTAAAAAGACAAATATTTAGGAATGGTGGGAGTATGATATAGAAACCAAACAGGTGGCATTCACACAAAGCAAATCTAAACTAAGCTAATGACATATAAGATGTATAATGTAAGCAATGCAAGGCGCCATATGCATGATATGACCAACATCAGCATGCCAGGTTAGAGCAAACACCTCAGGTGGTAAACAGGTGTGGTCGGCTCCTTCTGAATCTCCATCTGAACAGTTATCTTCCTCTGGAATACAATCTGGAAATGCAGGAGGGGGGGCACTTCGCCCACCATGGAGCGGCGTCTGCATGACATTATATTCGCACACAACGGTCTTCTCTTTTTCTCTACATGTTCAGTACAATTGTGTACAATATCTGACATGCATAATAAAAAAATAGTTAGATTTTGTAAGGCCTAAGGGGTGCATGCAAAAATCAAGACTGATGGTACCAAACGAGTGGATGGATCCAAAACTAATGATAGCAGGTAGATTATAGCTTCAGTTTAAAAAGATAGACAATGGATCATCTATTGTTTGTTGCCCACCCAACATGAACCACATAGAAGACCCCAGATGAACCAGATAGTAGACAAATACTATTCGTTGCTGGCTCGATATGAGACCCATGGGCAATTCAAAACTCAAGATTGAACGATAAAGTAGCAGGTAATAATAACCGATGTATAACGTAAGCAAACACGAAATACTGCGACCTCTCTTCCGGAACTGTGTAGTCCTCAGGTTCATCTGCTCAGTCGATGATGGTAATGCAGTTGGCGTGGCTGCCGGCAACGGGGAAGATGATCTGAGGCAGCGAAAGGAAGTCTGCAAGGAAGATCTCTGCTGCAGTGAATGCTTCTGTCGATGGTGCACCTCAGGTGGGGTGGATGACGGCACGGCAGGAGCAGGACATAACACACAGAGTTTTCTTTGACGCCTATCTGAAAATGAAGTAAATCTGTAAGGGCTCCTTAGAATTGGAGGATTCTATAAACGCAGGGACAGGAAAAACACAGGAATAGGATAGGAATGCACGTGTAAAACAGAGCATTTGGAAACATAGGATTTCAGTCAACCTGGGTGTTTGGCTCACATGAATTGGAAGAACAGAGGAATGGAGAAACAAAGTGATGCGACGAGTGTACAACCTCTTTGGCATAGCCTTGTGGACCTCAGCATCATTGGGTTGGACGTGGAGGATGGTGATGATGCTGGTGTGACTGTCGGAGGCGAGGAAGAAGATCCGAGGCCTCTGGAAACTGCACCGAGGGTACTGCTCCGCTGTGATGGACGGTTTCGTCGTTGGAGCAGCTCCGCTAAGGTGTACGGCGACGAGGCTGAAGCATGACAAGACATACAACGTTAATCTGAAGTGGGACCCTAATATCATCTGCAATAGATGATGTAAAATACATCACCAAAAAGTGCTAGATGTAAAATGCATCAGCCGCACCACGGCCGCTCCGACAGATGCTGTTAGTACTGTTCACTCTGAACTTAACTGAAGAAAATGAACTTCACAGTCGAAACTGAATTTTACTGTCGAAACTGATTGAACTAGTAACAGAGCATTGCCATAGATGTTTAGGGCGTTCGAGCACTAGTAGCAGAGAAGCAGTGATCTAAATCAGAAGACGCTCGAGCAGGGAACGCTCTAGCAGAGAGCAAGTCGTGCAGTAGCACCGCGAGCGAGTGCTAAAGCAGCAACTCTTGTAGCTGCCGGAGGTCGTGCAGCAGCAGCGCAAGCGAGAGCAAGAGCAGAGCAGCAGCACGAACGAAAGCAGGAGCAGTGCAGCAGCTAACCGACAGGAAGAACAGAGCCGCAGCGCGAGCGAGAGCCGGAGCAGCTGCAGCTAGTGCCGTTGTGGAAGTCGTCGCCGAGGAAGCAACGACATGGGGGAGAGACGCCGTGGATGATGTGGCCGGCGACGGCGCCGTCGATGGAGACATGCCATGTCTGCTCCGTATCGAGCACCGGCAGCCCCGTGAGATCGAATAAAAGATAAAATGCAGCGGTGAGTGCAGAACCTCCTTGGTGGCGCCGAGTTGGCCTCGGCTTCATCGGAGGAATTGGTGAGGGTGTTGCGGTTCCGGTGGGGCAGGTCAAGACGGCGCTGTGGGGATTGAGGTGGCGCGATAGACGAGGCGAACATCGGGGCAGCTCCTTGGAGGTGGAGGACGGGGCGGCTGATCCGGCGGGACGACGAGATCGACAAGGGATCCTCATCCGGTGCGGTGGATGAGGGACGGCGAGCTGTTGCGGTGGACGACGTAGTCGGGGAAGAGTCTCCGGCTGGGCGGCGGTCGGGAGGCCGACGGAGGAGCGTGGGGTTCGCGGGTTTTGGCGGCCTCGGTGTATGAATGGGGGGAGCAAAGGGGGAGGGGGAGCCAAGCTTAGGGACGCGCTTGTCCGAAATGTAGGGTAAATTACCAGCGTACCCCCACCGGTCTTGACACCGCGACGTGGAGCTTCATTTCCGGCTGAGGGGTTGAAGGGGGATTTCGCGTGTCTGGGCCGCGGGAGCGATTTCGGATGAGGAGGGAGTTCTCGCGTGCGTCCAAATTTCGGGATAACAAGGCGCGGCGCGGGTTGAAGAAGCGGGAGTTTCAAAGCAGGTGAGAGAAAAGATACTCGAGCTTGAAAATTTCGGGATAACAAGGTGCGGATTCCTTGTTCAGCAGAACAAACTTAACGTGTAAAAAAACAATTCATACAAGACACAAGAGAGTCATGCCCCTTTTACTATTTTGCTATAGATGCCATTGAAAAAACTACAAGAAAAATGTAAAAAAAATCGGGAGAACAAGATTACCCTGCACAGTACCAAATCGATTCGCACTTCCCTCAACAACAATAATAAACAAATCAATTCCCACCAAAGAAAGAGTAATGTCCCTTTTTATATGATTACAGATGCCATGATCTCGAATTTCAATTTTTGAATCCACGTTATGTTGAATTCAAATATATCGTTAGGTGACCTTGCGGTTTATAATTGATGTAGTCGTACATTTTGATCTTCCATCATATATGAACATTTTACTCCACCATGTGAACATATATATTGTCGTCTACCATATGGGCTAAATTTGAATCAATTTTCCTTATTTGAATACGATTGTTGTCAAGTTATACAATAATTTAAATATTATCTTGATAACAAAAAACATACATATAGCAGTAATCATATTTCACTATGAACTACATGTACCATACGCTCTCCAATTCAAATATTTGTATCCATTTTATGTTGAATTCAAATCATAGTACATTATTGGTCTAGGTAGCGAGATGTTTGTGATAATCTAAACCCTGTTTTCATACGTATAATTTTTGGCTGAATTGGGACAAGTTTTGGTATAAGCCTCTTGCAAAACCGGAGATTCTCTCAACAAGCCTCGTGGTTCCGAGAGGGAACGTGTCACCTTTGTGTGCGAAACGATATACGTTGCCTCCCCCCTGATTTTATTTACAGAGGCAACATAGAACTATATGAGTGCCCTGTTAAATTTTGGAATTATTTCGGGTTCATTTGGCCTTTTTATACATTAATTGAGTTTCTGGACTTTTAATGTGCATAATCTAAATATGAATTGCATGCACATGCTCCGGTGCACCAAAGTGGGTTGAAAAATCACATGTGTGTCCTTGGTTGAATTTCTAGGTCCCATGGAAGAAATGAGAATGAAATTCAAACATCTGGGCGTCATGACTCGGCCGAGAACATCGAGAAACTTTGATTTTAAATTCATGTAAATCCAAAACTCGCCTGGAAATCATGAAACTTGGCATGGTGTCATGTCATGGCACTAACATGTTGTGGTAAAAAATTGGGCCGATTTGGAAGCTCGTGGTTCTAAGAGGGAACGTGCCACCTTTGAGTGTGAAACGATATACGCTGCCCCCCCCCCTTGAGTTTCTTAACAAAGGCAACATAGAACTACATTAGTGCCCTGTTAAATTTTGGAATTATTCCGGGTTCATTTGTCGTTTTTTATACATTAATTGAGTTTCTGGTAATTTAATGTGCATAAGTCAAATTTGAACTACAAGCACATGCTCTCATGCACCAAAGTTGGTTCAAAATTCACATTTGTGTCCTCGGGTGAATTTCAAGGTCCCATGCAAGAAATGAGAATAAAATTAAAACATCTGGGCATCATGGCTCGGCCGAGAACATTGAGAAACTTGGTTTTAAAATTCTTGTAAATCCAAAACACGTCTGAAAATCATGAAACTTGGCATGGATGTCATGTCATGGTACTACCATGTTGTGGAAAAAAATTGGCCGAATAGGAACAGATTTTGGTATAAGCTTCTTGCAAACCGAAGCTTCTAAGAAGGCTCGTGGTTCTGAGAGGGAACGTGCCACCTTTGAGTGCGAAACGATATACGTTGTCCCCCTTGAGTTTATTTACAAAGGCAACATAGAACTACATGAGTGCCCTGTTAAATTTTGGAATTATTCCGGCTTCGTTTGGCCTTATTTACACATTAATTGAGTTTTTGGTCATTTAATGTGCATAATTCAAATTTGAACTACAAGCACATGCTCCCGTGCACCAAAGTTGGTTGAAAAATCAGATTTGTGTCCTCGGGTGAATTTCTATTCCCTCCTTCCATCTATATAGGTCCTAATGCGTTTTTCGAGGCTAACTTCGACCAAACGCTAGAGCAATAATATATGGCATGCAACTTACACAAAGCATACCTTCAAATTTGTATGTCAAAGGAGCTTCCAATAATATAATTTTCATAGTATACATCTCATGTGCTATTAATCTTGTCAATAGTCAAAGGCTGTCTTGAAAAACACATTAGGCCCTATATAGATGGAAGGAGGGAGTAGGTCCCATGCAAAAAATGAGAATAAAATTCAAACATCTGGGCATCATGGCTCGGTCGAGAACATTGAGAAACTTGGTTTTAAAATCATGAAACTTGGCATGGTGTCATGTCATGGTAGTACCATGCCTGGTAAAAAAATTGGCCGAATAGGAACAAATTTTGGTATAAGCTTCTTGCAAATCGGAGCTTCTCTCAAGAAGGCTCGTGGTTCTGGGAGGGAACGTGTCACCTTTGTGTGCATAATTCAAATTTGAAATACAAGCACATGTTCCAGTGCACCAAAGTTGGTTGAAAAATCACATGTGTGTCCTCGGGTAAATTTCTAGGTTCCATGCAAGAAATGGGAATGAAATTCAAAATTCTGGGCATCGTGGCTGGGTTGGAAACATTGAGAAACTTAGTTTTTTAATTCCTGTAAATCCAAAACACGCATGAAAATAATGAAACTTGGCTTGGTGCCATGACATGGCACCAACATGCTGTGGTAAATTTGTAGTCCGATTTGCGAAGGCGCACACATTAACAATCAACAAGTGCTGTCACGTTACAATCGGAAACACAAGTATTATTGAAACCGTGGGCGTTCTACTTACTAGTACCATTTACGTGCCGCCACGCGTCCCCATTTTTATTAGCTAGGAGGCGCCGTGCAGGGTAGCTATTTGAGTACGAGAGGCGTGCGATCAGACCCTTGCGCATGCTTATCGGGAGGAGAGCCCTTTGACCTCCATCTGCCGTCCACCTCTCTCCCAAGGTCTCCATTAATGGCGCCCAAGCCTCTGTTTAATGGCGTGGCTATGTCTCACTCGACTGAGATTTAAGAGAGAAAAAAGAAAATCTGAAAGCACGGATCTTTATGTAAGATCCGACGGACCTATATAGCATCTACTGCGACTTATAGCAAGACTAATGAATATATAAGGACGATTAATTTTTTTTGATCAAAGAAGGGCTTGCCCCTTCCGATTTTCATTACTGAAAACCACCACAATTCACAAGAAGTTCAGCACAACTCGTTGAGAAACCACAATTCAAGGGGCGGAGGCACAAGGGGCAGTGGAGCACGGTGAGGTCCATCGAGACCTTAGAGAGCTCCATCGTCGGGTCCTGTTCGGTCCGCATGATCTCGCCCTCCTCGTGCACAACCATCTCTCGACTTGGGCCGGGGTATTACAAAGCTTTACCATCACATATTTTATACTACTTCAAGGTGCATTAAATCAACACATGCAAGTATCAAAAGGAGAGTCACGGCATGCATGCATGCGTTGTAATTAATGCATCGGTAAATGCAAATTATTGAAATATATCGAGTGCAGTGCTTTGATGTGTCGCGTCAACTCGTATATCAATGAGAAGTTTGATTATCCTCTCCCTCGCGGACTTAACTGCACCTGCCTTTGGCTGTATGACAGGTTGGCCACACACCTGTCGGGCCCACCTGTCATACACGCAAAGGTAGGAGCGTCCCTCCCTCGCCCATGAGCGTGGTGGCTGGCAAGACTAGGAGAAGATTTCGCTACACGCTCTCCCTCCCGCACGCGGTGGACATGCAGCAGTTCAATTGGTGTTAGATGGCCAGAAGCGTACTGTAGTACTCCTCCAGTGTAGTAGTACTCCATCATTGTTCGACTTCCCGAAGAGGCGAAGAGCCAAGCGCAGCCCGGACGCTCGTGTGGCAGTTTCATGTGTAGAGTAGTCTAGGATAGCGTGTACCGTGCCTGTAAGCTTAAAATTGTTGGGGTCGGCTCCATGCTATGTGGTTGTCTCGAAGTTTTTAAAAAAAATTAAAATAGTCTTCTGGCCCTACCTGACACCCTGGTGATTGTAGTTTGCACGCTCATCTGGTCAAGACAGGAATATATATTTTAATTTGTTTTTTTTCGACAAGGGGGGACTCCCCGGCCTCTGCATCAGAACGATGCATACGGCCACATATATTTTAATTTGTGGTGGGTAAATGTTAGAGGTTGCAGCAAATATATTGTACACTGCGGGTCTTTCAGCCAAGTTTAGAGGCAAGCATGTGGGGCCAGTGCTATGATGTGTCGCGTCAACTCGTACAACGAGGAGATGCTTGATTTTACTACACGCCTTCTCCCTCACCCATGCGCGCGGTTGCTCGCAAACGAGGACAGGCTTTTGCTTAGTAGTACTTCTACAACAAGCTATCCGTCCCGCTCGCGGTGGACGGACATGCAGCAGTGGATTCGACACTGTAGAAGCAGTAGTAGTAACATCATTGTTCGTCTTCTCGAAGAGGCGAAGAGCCAAGCGCAAACCGAACATTGCAGTTGCGAACATTGGAGCACGCATATAGCCAGGCTCTTGCATGAGACAAAATTGCTATGTGAGCCCACTATTGTACTAGTACGTACAACTACTTGCTAGTATAGCCCTGTAAACCAGAAAGGAGTATTTGCCCTTCTAGAGATTTCAACAAGTGACTAGACTACACCGAGATGGAGTACATATGGAGCAAAATGAGTGAATTTGCACCGTAAATAAATACGTACTAGTTCTATCGTTTTCCTCTCCGAGGTGCACAATACTGAGTATACTGACTAGTCTCTTTTTGACACGCATTTACGTTTTTTACACAGTACAGACGCAAGCGCTCATATACACGCGCATACACTCACCCCTATGAACGCACACACGCACGGCACTATCATCTTGAAATTTACGAAGTCACCATAAGCACCTCGTCGTCGACAATGTAGGAAAATTATGAGGGGGGTCTCTCCAACAGTGTTCCTTGGCTCGCACCTACCATCACGGTGGTCGAACTTGGAGTCATTCATCTGGTACACGTGGCATCTCAGATCTGGACACAAGGTGACGCGACCTCTCACTTCCTCCGCCATTTGAAGCGGCGCGCCGGTGGAGGGCTAGCATACTCCAATATTAGGTTGGCTCTATGTGATGTGGCAACTTCATATACTAACCGGATGCTGGCTATACTCCCTCTGTAAATAAATACATGGTGTATTGTTTTATTCCTATCGGCGAGGTAACTTAATGTCTTTTTGCTACTTAATAGGATTACATGCAATGAACTAACCACCGCATGTGATGTTTGGTAGTCTCAAGTCATTGAAAGCATGCACGGGCACGGAGGGGGACGCAGCTTCATTGACTTACTGCACCTGCCTTTGGGTGTATGACACGTGGGTCCAATGGGTGGCTGGCCAACCTGTCATACAACCAAAGGCGGGTGCAGTAGAGGGGCGAGGAGTAGATGGCCAACACGCACGTGAATTCAATGCAGTCTGCACTTCTCATATAAAGGCTCCCGCCAGTCCAATCTACGAAATCCTACGCACCTACGCACCTAAGGGCAAGAGTGATCACTCCAATCGCAAGATCAGTTGACTAGAAGCTAGACCCATGGAGGCGATGAGCGCGAGCATCAGCCGGCTGTGCCAGATGGTCCACGACGCCGACCTGCATCCTGGCACCGAGGAATGTCTCCAGGTAGTGCTTGAGGCCGCCAGGGCGAGGGGCCGCTTGGACGACAGCTTCGTCTCCTTGTTCGACGAGGTCCTCGTCGGCTTCCTCGACAAGTTCACCGTCGTCAAGAAGCTCGCGGACGACCTTGACATACGCCTCCAGCCCACGCGCCCAGGCTCTGCGATGCCTGCCACCCTCAATAGCCTCTATGGTGACAACCTCTTCGACGCACTGGTGGCCCTGCAACTACCCGCCGTCGCGCCAGAGAATGTCCACCTCGAGGTCGCGCTCGCCGCGCAACGCCTGGCGCAGCAAGACACCATCGACATAATCACCCACGTCTACGCGCAAATCGTCCACAAGGACTACTACATGCAAGAGGAGGACGATAGGACGCTGGCCTGCTTGGACCGCAGGGCAACCTTGGACGGCATTGTTTAGAAGCACGTTGAGCTTGCCGCCAACGCCGCTGCTCCTCACACGTCGGTTGGTGACACGGTGCTCTAGGGAGTGAGGATGTCGTTGATGGATCCGTATGTATCTTTATCTTTCCGTCAAATCCATGTAGTAGTATATGGTACTACTAGTAATTATCTTACCTTTCACATCAACTTCATAATTTTCCTACATACTCCATGCATGAACCGTGCCAGAACCAAACTTCTCATTACTCTAGGGAAAATCGTTATTTCTATCTATCGGTCGCCCCATGGAGCAGAACCAAAATTTACAAGTTACAAGTTCAAAAGGAAAAGCCTGCCGTGTTCGCGTCGCACCCCCACACGGTTTGTCCGGCACGCCGCTCAAGGGGGAATGCGTGCTGTGTTGCATTTTCACTTACAAGTGGGACCGCAGTTGAGCAAACCGACTATCGGCAAACCCCCACCCCACCCACCGCGTGATGGCTGAGAAATCAGGAGGGAGAACAGATGGCTGTAGCTAGCACGGACTCCATGAAAATTGGTGTCGGATGGGACTCGTGTGGGTGGCGTGTGCCGTACTGCTAGACATGAATGCTAGTTATGGCCCATGCCACCCCACTATATTGAGGTGCTGGTTACTCCACTATATCGAGTACGTAGAACAAATTTCCTAGAGTCTGTGCTCGGCCCTCCTCTATCTCTCTTCTCAGCCAGCCAGCAGACAAGCGGAGCCCATCGTCTGTTTGCTCATATGCGGTCCCACATGTCAGTGAAAACGCAAGAGGACCCACTGAACCTGCACATCTTTCACCTCGATGTGCTGGTGATGAAAAACAAATCCAATAAAGATCTTCAGTGGCCGCTTTTGGAGTTACTCAAGAGTAGTAAGATTCTATTTACAGTTTAACCCAAGATGCACATCACGTGGCTTCACCTACCACTCTATTTTCTTGCATGACACGACCTGGATGCTGGATGTCCCACGTGTCGGCAAAAGGAGGAAGAACTCGACCAAATCTTCGGTTGTGCTCTCGGATTAGACTAGTTGTGCTAACTTAAAATTTTATTGTGTAGAATGGATGCAAGTTTTGGTATTGGGAAGAAGAGTACAATGATATATTGATAGAGCACAATTTAGTAGATGTTCTAGCACTTTTAGCTAGCATAGAGGCTGGAGATGAGACTAGTGCACTTGTTGATAGAATAGAGGCTAGACACGTCTACTTCTTTACACTCGAAGAAGAAAGAAGCACGCAAGATCGAGCCTCCGCAGATCAACAATGAATGCATCGAGAAGGCACTAATCCAACTTACACGAGCAGTTATGGAAGTTGGATATCTTCTAAAATGTTTCTTGTGGTTCTTGTTTTCTTTGGTCTTGCTTTTCTAGTCAAAATTTTGGTGATGTATTTCCATGTACCAAAAAATCAATGATGAAAAAAAGATATGTGTTTGCAAAGAAAAATGTACGCGGCAGGGATGCGGTCGCGCGTTCGGCGCACGACCACCGCATCCGAGAAATGGCCCGGACACGACCCCATTGCCCTACCCAAACGGACAGAATCCGGGCAAAACAGAGGTCCGTTTGGGGTCGTGCGTTGGAGTTGGCCTTACAAGTGGGACCGCAGTTGAGGAAACCGACTATCGGCAAACCCCCACCTCGCCCGCCGCGCGATGGCTGAGTTAGAGAAACGACTAGGTTGAAGAGATTGTTGTAGCACGGACTCCACGAAATATGGTGTCAGATGGAAGTCGTGCTGGTGGTGTGTGCCGTACTCCTGGACGTGAATGCTTGTTCTGGCCCATGCCACCCTACTACTCCTAGTACTACTTATAGTAGTAGTATCGAGGATTCGAGGTGCTGGTTACGTACAGCGAACACATTAACATATGGCCCACCTCACACCGTGGCCAAATTTCCTGGAGTCTGTGCTAGGTCAAAAAGTGTTCTTTGTGAGGATGGGTGGCTGGTCTCAAGTTTAAAAATTGTTGTATTACGTACGTAGACGTAGAGATAGTGCAGCATGTGAAGCTAGTACAAATAGTGTACTATTGTTGATTGGCCTCATCCGATAACCTGTTGCAATGCACGTACAATTATGTATTCGGAAAATATTTTTTTGCCTCGTCGCAGCACCCACTCAGAGAAGCGACTCGATAGCCATTCATAAATTTAGTAAGTTTATCACAGGCATATCATTTTATTACATATAACAGGTCATCAACCCACAACAACAACGAGGATAGATTATAAATACTAAAGTTTTCATCACACAACAAATAACAAGCAATGAAATGAACTTCAACTCAACCAATCCTCGGCGTTGGAAACGCTTGCTTTGAACCACAAGTGATTCTCTGGGAAGGGCCAGCTATTGTAAATCTTGAGGCCAACGCAGGACTGATCATCTAGGCTAAAGCAGCCTACTATATCACGACCAGGGTAGGTAACCACCGAAATGTCCGACGTATAGATACAGTTGCTTCTCATAAATTGTAGTAACGTTGTGTCAACAGCAGCTGGATCGGCTTTCACCATCATTGGATAGTTTTGTCCAAGGAAGAGCGAGTTTACTCCAAGAGCGAGTTTACTCCAAGAGTACTAATAAATAACTTTGATGTGTCCCGTCAACTCGCAGAACGACGAGAAGCTTGCTTACTACGCCTTCTCCCTCGCCAACGCGTGCGCGGTGGCTCTCAACACGAGGAGAAACTTTTGCTTACCAGCGGTGGACGTGCAGCAGTTCATTTGGTGTCAGATTGCCAGAAGTACTACTGTAGTACCATCATTATTGTTTGACTTCCGGAAGAGGAGAAGAGCCAAGCGCAAGGTCACCTACTAACCTAGTACAGTACTACTATAGCCAAAGCTGCTCCACCTTTTTAGAGCATGGTTAATAAATATAGGCGGCTCTTGCAGCGGCACATCATTTAGAGCAAGTACTCTCTTCGTAGGAACAAAGGAAGTGAAACAAAAGTTGGAGTGGATGCTAGATTGCCAATTAAAAGATGATTACATAGGGAAAAAATCCTATAGCATTCTATCCTATGAATCAAACGACCAATGTAGGAAAATTATGAGGGGGGTCTCTCCAACAGTGTTCCTGGGCTCGCACCTAACATCACGGTGGTCGAACTTGGAGTCATTCATGTGGTACACGTGGCATCTCAGATCTGGACACAAGGTGACGCGACCTCTCACTTCCTCCGCCATTTGAAGCGGCGCGCCGGTGGAGGGCTAGCATACTCCAATATTAGGTTGGCTCTATGTGATGTGGCAACTTCATATACTAACCGGATGCTGGCTATACTACTACGGTACTCACACTCCAAGAAGTGACTCGAAAACCATTCATAAATTGAGTCTATGACGTGCATTCGCAACTGAAATGTACCATTCATTAAATACAACAAGTCATCAACACACAACGACAACGAGGATACATGTTGGATTATAGATTATTTCCAACAAAACATTCTAGAAAATACTAAAGTTTTCATCACACAACAAATTAACAAGCAATGAAATGAACTTCAACTCAACCAATCCTCGGCGTTGGAAACGCTTGCTTTGAACCATAGGTGCTCTGGGAAGGGCCAGCTATTTTCAATATCAAGAGCAACGCAGGACTGATCATCCAGGCTGAAGCGGCATATATCAGGACCAGGGTAGGGAACCACCGAAATGTTCGAGGTATAGATACAGTTGCTTCTCATAAATGGTAGTAACATTGTGTCAACAGCAGCTGGATCGCCTTTCACCATCATTGGATAGTTTGTTCCAAGACTATCAATACTGAACCAGGGAGAAGGTGTTTGCGCTAGCACACTAGTATCCGTCCTGAATACCATGCAACGGGTGTTGGAATAGGTTAGGAGAGGGCGACCATGGGAGACAACACCTGCTTCCTCAGTAGTAACAGTCTGAGTGCACTGTATACAGACAAGAAGAGGTGATAAGTTCTGCTCCTCCTCATGCTCGTGATCATCACCATCGTCATCTCCCCCTTGCTTATAAAAATTTTCAAGTATAGGTGGTGGAATGTTCACAGGACCTTGGAAACACAAGAAGAAGGTTAATTAGTAAAGGGAAACTTGCTAACCCGCATGCATGTGGATGAAACAATTATAATCATGGTGGAAGACAAACGTACCGAAACTACGAGGATCCCATGCAAAAGCAGTGCCACGAGTGGTGGCAGCAAACACAAGATCCTCGTATTGAATTGCATCACAGTACACATCCGTGTAAAGAAACTGATTTTTGAGCAATATCCATCCAGTCGAACCACGAAGGACGACAACAAGCTTGTCGAAGATAGCAACAACTTGATAGTTCTTGTAATTCCAAGAGCGGTTAGGAACTCGACAAATTGCTATCTTCAGTAGACGACAATCACCATGATCGTATTTGAACGTACGTAGATCATCTGTGTGCTCAACCTCAGGGCACTCGGAGATTTTTGGAAGTGGAATCCGCTGACGAGTGTACACATTCACAAGTTCCCACTCGCAAATGTACCCAATATAAACAACCCAATCTCCATTTGTGCCAGCCCAGGACTTACCCTTAAGCGATGGCATCTTGACATCACACGTATCATTATCAAGCGGCATCAACTTGCACAAGGCGAGGCCTCCATCGTCCGCGCCCATGCGAACAGGCTTATAGCGAAGAAGATAAGGGAGATCAAACCGCTCCTGGACCCTTGGGTTCCTTGTAATGATGTTATTAGTTGAGTCGAGAATGGGCTTGAACGAACCTGCCATGCTAGCCGAGGTGATGACGTCACACCGATCAATGAGTTCCCCCACGACGTCATCTTTCAGATCGGGGCAAGAATAATGGGGTCGTTTCCGGCTTGTTCCCTCCATGGAGAAGACGATCGAACAATGGCAGAAGGAAGGGTGAAGGCAAATGGAGGAGGGAGGAAGAGCGTGCGATAGCAGTTCCAAATCGAGAGGGAAAGGCGAAGAGTTGGTGCCAGTTTGCCACGGTACACGAAGAGGCGCCCCGGCCTACACGTCCTTTCGGAAATTGTACAAAAGGACTCGTCGTCGTCTCACTGACATATTGGAACGGGACCACATGTCAACGAAACATCGTGTGTAATTTCTCGTGCAAAATGCGATCTGGCCACATTGGCCCGAGGTGCCGCATTATTTCTCGACTTTATTTTTTTAATGGCGTGCCGTTCAGTTTTGAAGCACGACTAACTGGTACTATTTGCAGAGAAAATATAAACTACTCTACCACTACTCCACCTCTAGTACTAGTATTATAAAAAAGATATATAGGCTGGAGCTTCAGAGCTTTCTTGCAAAGGGCTGCCCACTTGCTTCTGACACTATCACCCTCTCTCCAGATCTAAAAAAGACGACCTCTCTCTCCCTCCTCACCGGTGGTCATAGATCCGCCGGGGAAGAAAAGGACGTGCAGTGTTGACGCACTCGTCGTCGGCGAGCGAGGTCAAGCACTGACGACAAGGCCGTCCTCTCAGACCTAGCGCCCGCGCGGGATGGCCTCCGTCCCCAAGCTCGCTGTCGTAGTGCGTGTGGAGGACGATGACCACGAGCGAAGCCACTTCCCGCCGACCCTCAGGTATGCTACCTCTTTTCGAACCATACCCTTGTTCTATTGCCCCATCTGCCATGTCGCTGCATGTGGATCTTTTTCCACTCCACCATCTTCCCAATTTGCTATCCTCTGCTCTGCTGGTCACGCAGATGAAAACCTTAATTTGCACTATTAAAGGAAACCCTACTTCATGCAGACTAATCCATGTCTGGGTTGAATAAGGAAAGGAAGGGAGACTGTACTGTCCAAGGGAGTAGGCATTGAACCCGCATCTAGGTTGAGAAGGGGAAAATCAGTAGCTAAGGAACGAGTCTCATGTCTCTTGGTTGAAGAAGGGTAGAAAGGCATGACAACGCAATAGAGAATGACCAGGTCGATCGGTTTGTTGTCCTCACATAGGAAAAAGGTGGCTAAAAATAACAAAAATGGGACGTAATCCACATATGCTGCCTGGATATTTGTTGCTCTGGGCAACCATACCTCCCTCACCACTCTATGCGTTCGTGGAGGTACATCGTACTGGTGCGCCCACTGTCCGACTGGGCCTCGCATGCTCTTAGTCTAACTTTTTTGATGTTAGTATAACGCCAGCAGTCAAGTCAAGCAATGCTACTGCTAAAGTGATGCCACATTTAACTAATGCCACACTCAGTCTAATGCCACCGATAAATTTAAGCAATGCCATTTAATGTCACTGGATTATTTCAGGGTTTAGCTGTTGATTGTGGATGTATTAAAGACTTTTCAACTAAGGCATTCTAATGATGTTGCACAGCCAGTATACCAACGATGAAACTTGTTACTACCTTCAGATCTTTGCACTGTTAATGCTTATAGATTACATACCTCACTTTCATGAGATAAGTTAATTTTTTTGTACAGTGTCACCAAAATGCCAAGGTTGATGTCATTTTATTTTGGTTAAACTGCACAAAAAATTATGAAGACAAAAGGAAAGGTTAAGAGTGGGCACCTCCTCCTCCGGCTGTTCTCTTGATTCGTTCGATCAAGTTTTTATGTTTGATCGATTATCAAGATTGGGATAGCAATTTTTAAGGCCCCCCGAGTTCGAAATGATATTTACCTTGGAGGTACATGGTTTGCAATTTTTTATACTGTCATTAGTTAATAATTCTAGTTACCTTCAGACTTTTTTATTTGGTTTAATGCTCATGCACAGCTAGTATACCAATGCTGAAACGTGTTACCTTTACATTTTGTATTGTTAATTCTTATAGAAATCTTCCAGTGCCAGAGTTTATTGAAATATGTTCAGTAAAACCATTGTACTGTACCCTATAATAAAATAACTACTCTACTGTTGCACTAGCCACTGGATTAGTGTATATTTGTAGTATTTGAAATTTTGAATGGTGTTGCATTAGCGTATGGACATAAATAAAGGGTGGCAAGCTTTCCCAAATATGTGCTCAAGAAAACTACTACCTATTTTTCTAAATACTAGTAGACGTTTGGGTACTTTAAACTGAACCGCAAAAACCTCTTATATTAAGGAACAGAGGGTGTAGAGTTCACTCAAATTATCCCGGTAAAGCTAGTCACACCTTTGTTAAAATTAATGTTCATTATGTTATCGGAGGAGGTCTATAAGTTTGTCTCTAATGCCTGTCGACTACATACCTGACATCATGATGTAATGTTAAGTCATTTCCTTTTGTACAGTGTCACTGAATTGTCAAGGCGGTGATGGCATTTTATTTTAGTTGAACTACACAAAATATGCTTAAAAGAAGAGGAAAGGTCGGGAATCGATCATTCTTTCAGAAAGAACTATATATGCCCTTCTGACATCAGCCTCTGTTGCCTTATTTATTCCTTCAAAAAGGTGGTTAGAAACAGTCTTGCTACCTTTTCCCATTAAGAAATTGGAATGCTTATATTTGTGAGTCTATGCTTCAACTAGTGCCACTGTTATAGTAATCACCCTTTCAATATCTATGCAAATAGGGATGCTCGAGTTTAGTGGAACTGCACAAAAAGTCCAACTGGTTCAACATTAGGAGCATGTTTTCTCCCAAACCTTTATATCCAATTCCTGGCACTATGAGCTGTTCATTAAAAAGGTACATGGTTTGCTACTATCTTGCTACTCTTTTTGTATTGTCATTAGATAGTAATACTAGTGGTTTGCATGTGAATTTATTGGCAGGGTGGACCTACATTGGAGGTGCAGGACATGATTCAATGACTGGATGCTCAATTTCGGTTGTATCGATTTCACCTCTTCCATCACTGCGAACATGGATATCCTTGGTTTGATGAAGAATAGGCGCTATATTTCTGCTCTGAACAAGAAAATCAATTCAGTATGAAATTGTCCAGGGCAAAACATGACTGTATCAAATTGTCCAGTGCAAAACATGACAGATCTAAGCGGAAGAGACATGTTTAAACCGAAAATACAAGGTGGGGTATATGTTTACTAGCTGCTTGATATTTGTGCAGACAGAGATGTCTGCCCATTGCTATTTAGCAAACACACAAAGTGACCGCAATTTTGGTTGAACTGCACAAGAGAATAGTATAGTCACTGCATGCAGTGCCATTTGAAAATAGACACGGAAAGATTGGATAGTCACTTCATGGACTGCAGAAAAGTAGTACTGTACTATTTATTGGCCAACACTAGGTGCTTCATTGCTTTGGTCTGATTATACAATGGGCATCATTTTGCCTAAGTTAATGTTTGTATTCCGAAAATAGTCTCGCCGTGTGATCAAGAGAAGACCAAATCATATTGCAGTGGATGTTCCTCCATCATGTGTGGTTCATTCCCATGGTTCCAGCTGTTGGTGAAACCACTTACGTTTGCAAGAGGAATTGTAGACTTCACAAACAAATTTGTCATTCAGTCTGTACTGAATGTTGGCCAAGAGAAGCATCCATGTTAGTAGGAAGAACATATCTTTTTTCTAGATCTTTGCTTTTGGAGCTACATATTTGTATATGATCTGTTAATCATTGAGATGCATTAACATGTTGATCTTATGTATGGGAATCATACTAGTTGGTTTTAGTTGTGGCTGATCTTTGCTTTTGGAGCTACATATTTGTATATGATCCGTGAATCATTGAGATGCATTAACAGTTCCTTATATCTGTTCGCTCAGTGTTTACAAGTTACCGATCGATCACTAGCTAGCCTACTAATGCGCTCCTGGCTGTTTTAGTTGCGACGCAAGATCCGAAGTGGCAGTTTTTTGAATAGAAATGCCTACCTCTGAAGAAATTGACAAGCTGCTCTGAAGAAAATGCCATGCGAACCTGAAGAAACTGTTAGCAAAAAACGTTCGCAAATGCCTTATCTCCCAGCTAAACTTCATCAATTAATGCCCTCGGCTGCGACTCATTGCATGCTGCTCCGCGTACTGGCTGTGAGCGATTTTGAGTGCCCGCATGCAGCCGGCCGTAATTAAGGCAGCTAACTGATGCGAAAAAAGATGTGCTTTAATTGTTGTGGGCCTTTTAAATCCGTGGAATCATTATTGACAAGGAGGGAGATGATTCGAGTGCACTCGTTTGACCGTAAGGCCGGCCTCTAGTTTTCCACGGCAAGCTGGCGCGCTAAGCCATGCCTGCTTCATTATGCATTGAATTCCGATGACCGTCGCGCTACCTTCCGCTTATAAGTACTGTTTCTCGGCCTTCTATGGTGGCACCGTGACCCAACTCGCCCTATCCTCATAAGCCCCCACCGGCCCGACGTTGCTCGCCACTTATCCTCGCTCTCGCCACGTCCGCCATGCCCCCGCCCGTCCGCGATAGGCGTGGCCGGAGGCGGTCACCGCCGGAACTAGTGTTCGGTTTTTCACCGGAAGGCAGACGGAGCGAGGATTCATTCTATCGGTCTTTAGATGGCAATGCGGAGATCGAGGACTTGTTGGAGCACGACCGCCTGGCGGAGGAGCAGGAGTTGTTGGAGCGCGACCGCTTGGCGGATGAGCAGCGTATCACCGATTTGCGCCGCCAGCGGGACATGGAGCAGCAGCGCACCTATGCTCTGAGTCGCGAGCAGAGCGCCCGCACGTGGGCCGACTACGTGGAGGCTGGCGCCCGGCAAATAGCCCTGGAGGCTGTCGGGCACGCACGCGTTCGCGACGCCAATTTTTACTACCAGCTCGTCAAGTGGGTTTCCCGCTTAGAAGCCGAAGCTTCGGTGGACCACGCCGGCATGGAAAGGGCCAATGCGCGTGAGCAACGCGCCCTATCGCACCTCTGGCAAGTCCGAGGCGAGGCGGAGGACGCCGGTGCCGGCGTTTAGTGTGTACCGCAGATGGCGGCCGGCATCGTCTAGTTAGCTAAGAGTAAGTTAGTACTTGTACGCTACTAGAGTAGTGGAAGTAGATAGTTAACTTGGCTATGATGGTTATCAACGTGGAAGTTCAGTACTCTATATGTGGATCAGACCTGTTACTTTGCTCTGAATGTTGAACTTTTCGTTTGAACATATGGAATGGGCTTTTATTTTTTTTAATGGGTCGTATTTGTCCTCCACGGGTTTAGAGGCTGACTTGTGGGCCTACCAAGTTGACGCGTACACAACCAGGAGATGATTTTATGTGGAGAGGATGACAGTAGGGACCCGCCAAGGTCATGGCAGTACGCAAGCAAAGTGCCTCCTTATTTCAATCCAATAAAAAAATGGCTCCTCGATTTGATTTCTGACATCTGGGTCCCATGCCATTGTCAACGTAGTCAATAAACGAGAGGGTTGCACAATGAGCGGCTGACATCAGGGACCCAGCAGCTCGCCCAGTTATTTTTGTTTTGGGTTAATTTGATAAATGCCACTCCAAATCTGGTGTTTCTAAGAAATGCCATTGCAATTTCCAAACTTTGAAAAATGCCATTTCATGCCATCCCCAGTGGCATTTTTCGAAGTCTGGAGTGGCGTTTTTCAAAGTTTGCAAATTGCAGTGGCGTTTTCCAAAGTTTGCAAAAATTGCAGTGGCATATTTCAAAGTTTGGAAATTGCAGTGGCATTTTTATGAATCGCCATATTTGTTGTGGCATTTATCTAATTTGTTTTTGAGATGGAAGCAGGGTGTCAACTGGGCTGTGCGGGGCACTCTGGCATGTCTAGACAACCTTCTCTTTTATGTTTACCACAGACCAGCCCAGTAGTTTTTTTTCTTTCTGAAAATGGCTAGCCCAGTTTTTTTGAAATTTGCCAAGTAAGTCGCTTTGTCAGGCCTATTGGGCTGCAAATCTTTCAAGACAAGGACAGCTTCATTCGGCTGGACGAGAAAATGGCCTATCAGTAATGAGAAATGGGCTGTACATTTTTAAAACACATCAAACCGGCAATTACTTTCAAACTTCTTTTTTTCATCTCAAGATTTTAAATTACTTTAATTTTTATGCGTGGACAATTTGTTGGATTTTATATTGATATACATTTATTTTTAAAATCAGTTTGAATGTGACTCGAAATTTCGAGATTAAAAACAGTTCGGACCGCACCGAAATATGCAACATTTCGTATAATTTTTTAACCGTGGCCACAATATGGGCTATAATGCTAACAAAAAGAATATGGGCTCCAAAAAAACCTTCAGAATTAGCAAATGGGCTGTAAATTATTAGAAATAATGGCAGATGGGTTGTATGCTGTTTTCCACAGATTTGAGGCTTTCCTAAAAAAAGGTTGACGCACAAGCAGTGACTGTTGGATGTCCATCCAACGGCCATCGTGCTTCTTCAATCTCTGCTCTTCCTGCTCCAGCCGCTCAAACAAGCGCCAGCGGGACTGCCTGCTCCCTCCTCCCCGCGGCCGGCTGTGCTGCCGCGCAGGCTTCACCGCCCCACCGTACTCCCATCGCTGGCCTAGCCATCCCTCTACTCACCCACACCTGTTGTTATTCTCCGGCGACGGCAGACGAACCAGTAAACCCTCGTATAGTCGTACTCCCCTCCACGTGGGAAACAACTATCGAGTCTTCCCTGCCTCCGTGTCGTTCCCTTCCTAAGCCTCGCCGTCGTCCACCGCCCTGGTGCTCCCAGCGTGGCCTGGTCAACGTGGTCAACGACCGACATGCATCTGAAGTGGACTGTACGTGGAGAGGCTGACAGTTGGGTCCACGGCCGCACGCAAGGAAATGCCTCCTTATTACGCGCAAAATAATGATTGCTCCACCTGACATCTGGGACCCACCGAAAGGGCCTCTGTATTTCGCGAAAAAAACATTACCGCCGCTGACAGCTCGGACCCACCAGCTATATCTTCGCACGCAAGGAAGTGCGTCCTTATTACGCACAAAAAAATGAATACTCCCCCTGCTAGCTGGGACCCAGTATAGTGGCAGGCTGACTTGTGGGCCTACTAAGTTGACGGGGATGGAGAGCTTTGTCAACTTAGTCAATATGCACGATTCTAGCTCCAGTGACCGTATGATGTCCATCCAACGGCCGTAGTGCTTCTTCAACCTCTGGTCTTGTTGCTCCAGCCGCCCAAAGCAGCGTCGGTCGTGCCGCATGCTCCTGCCTCCCGTGGCCGGCTATGCTGCCGCAGAGAACTCGCCGCCCCCTACTATTCCCACCGCTGGCCAGGCCCTGCGGCGACGACAGCCTCACACCGCAGCCGAACCAGTGAACCCTCGTACTCCTCTCCGCGCGGGCTTCCACTGCCGCGTCTTCCCCGGCTCCGCGTCATCCCCTTCCTAGGCCTCGCTGTCGTCCACCGCCCTGGTGCTCTCGGCATGGCGTGGTCAATGTGGTCAAGGAACGGCTTCCATAGGACGTGGACTATACATGGAGAGGCTGACAGCTGGGTCCACAGCCGCAGCAAGGAAGTGCCTCCTTATTACGCGGAAAAAAATTATTCCTCCACCTGACAGCGGGGACCCACCGGACGGGCCACCGTATTTTGCAAAAAAAATGTTTCCCCCTAACTGCGGGGACCCACCAGCTACATCTTCGCACGCAAGGAAGTGCGTCCGGGCAAAAAAACGATTCGCCCCCCTGACTGCTGGGACCCACCAGCTACATCTTCGCAGGCAAGGAAGTGCCTGACAGTCGGGACCCACCTGGTCGAAGCGTACGTAGCACTGTCATTCTGGTCGCGAACGTGTACGTACATATTGGTCGATGTAGAGGCGCGCACGTGTCGTAGTAGAGGCGGGCACGTAGCATGTACATGTACGTACAGCGGCCAGTGTGCAAGAAAGAAAATACGGCCACGTACGTACATACGGGCAAGGTCTCGAACGCCTACTCGTGCATACGTACGGCCAGGGCTCGTGTGCATGGCTGGGTCGGAACGGAGAAACAGCGTCGTCGTCGTGTTCATGGGGAGCCAACCGGCTGGGTTGGAACGGAATGCGTCGTCGTGTTCATCGAGAGGGCTTGGACGGAACAGCCGATGGAAACAAGGCCTGGCGTACCGCAGAACGGAGGAAACGGCCTTGTGTTCGACCGGCCACGTTTGAAACGGGATCCTGTTCATCGGGAGGGGTCTGGCGTACTGCAAAACGGAGGAAACGGACCTCCTACGGTCGAAACGGGGGTCCTGTTGATCGGGAGGGGTGTGGCGTACCGCAAAATGGAGGAAACGGACTTGTGTTGGAGCGCTACGGTCGAAACGGGGGTGCTGTTCATCGGGAGGGGTGTGGCGTACCGCAAAACGGGACTCCATGGGACACTGTTCATCTCCACCGTCGACCCCCTCCAGCCTCCACGGGCTACTGTTCATCCACCGTCGACCTCCTCCAGCCTCCACCTGCGACTGTTCATCCACGGGTTCCTGTTCATCCAGCCTCCACCACGCGCTACTCCACCAGCTACTGTTCAACCAGCCCTCTCCACGGGCTCCTGTTCAACCACCCCTCCACGGGCTACTGTTCATCCAGCCCTCCACCGTCTACTGTTCATTCTGCCCTCCACGGGGTGGTCCTGTTCATCCTGCCCTCCACGGGGTCCTGTTCATCCAGCCCCAACCGGCTCGATCGATCGGGGTCATGTTCATCCAGAGGCAACACCACGGGGTCCTGTTCATCCACCCCCACCGGGAACTGTTCATCCAAACCCCCCAGCAACACTCACTGTTCATCCAGAGGCAGCATCGATCGGCTTCAGTTAGCAGCAGTAGCGAAGGAATCGCTCGATCGGGTTCAGTTAACAGCCATCGATCGATCGCTCGGGTTCAGTAACGCGTAGCCTGCAGTGCAATCGCTCGGGTTCAGTTAGAGTCCAACGCCTCGCTCGGGTTCAGTTAGAGCCAATGCCTCGCACACACGTGCGTACGTGTACGAGAGAAACGTGCATCGCTCGACCCCAGACCTCCCACCATAATTCGGAACTCCCCAAAATTTTCCTTGCCCTCGCTTCTACCACGGTTTTTTCTGTCATGGACGGCCCAAAGAATGTCATGCAGCTGCATCTCCGGCCCGCCAGGACGAAAAGCCCATTTTCTGTCATGATTTTTTGTCATAGAAGTAGGAGCCCACCACATCTATGATGATACCGGGTTTTGTCACAATTATCGTCATACAAGTGTCATATGTATGACAGAAAAATTTTCATTCGGCCCAAAATGTCACGGATGTGTCTTCTTTTTGTAGTGACATCAACACCATAGCCTCTCCGATGATGTGTGAGTAGTTTACCTCAGACCTTCGGGTCCATAGTTATTAGCTAGATGGCTTCTTCTCTCTTTTTGGATCTCAATACAATGTTCTCCCCCTCTCTCGTGGAGATCTATTCGATGTAATCTTCTTTTGCGGTGTGTTTGTTGAGACCGATGAATTGTGGGTTTATGATCAAGTTTATCTATGAACAATATTTGAATCTTCTGAATTCTTTTATGTATGATTGGTTATCTTTGCAAGTCTCTTCGAATTATCAGTTTGGTTTGGCCTACTAGATTGATCTTTCTTGCAATGGGAGAAGTGCTTAGCTTTGGGTTCAATCTTGCGGTGTCCTTTCCCAGTGATAGTAGGGGCAGCAAGGCACGTATTGTATTGTTGCCATCGAGGATAACAAGATGGGGTTTATATCATATTGCATGAGTTTATCCCTCTACATCATGTCATCTTGCTTAAAGCGTTACTCTGTTCTTATGAACTTAATACTCTAGATGCATGCTGGATAGCGGTCGATGTGTGGAGTAATAGTAGTAGATGCAGGCAGGAGTCGGTCTACTTGTCTCGGACGTGATGCCTATATACATGATCATACCTAGATATTCTCATAACTATGCTCAATTCTGTCAATTGCTCAACAGTAATTTGTTCACCCACCGTAAATACTTATGCTCTTGAGAGAAGCCACTAGTGAAACCTATGGCCCCCGGGTCTATTTTCCATCATATTAATCCTCCAACACTTAGCTATTTCCGTTGCTTTTTATTTTGCTTTTATTTTACTTTGCATCTTTATCATAAAAATACCAAAAATATTATCCTATCATATCTATCAGATCTCACTCTCGTAAGTGACCGTGTAGGGATTGACAACCCCTTATCGCGTTGGTTGCGAGGATTTATTTGTTTGTGTAGGTGCGAGGGACTCGTGCGTGGCCTCCTACTAGATTGATACCTTGGTTCTCAAAAACTGAGGGAAATACTTACGCTACTTTTCTGCATCACCCTTTCCTCTTCAAGGGAAAACCAATGTAGTGCTCAAGAGGTAGCAGTGCTCCATCCCGCACCCCCGTGGCGCGACTACCTCGAAGTCGGCACCGCGGGCGACATCTCCATAGCGGCTCTCCCCCAGTGCGAGGCCCCTTCGGAGGCGGCGTCCATACCAGCCGGATCTGCTGTTGCTGCTCCGGCTCTTGCTCGCGCTACTACTGCTCTCCCCCTCGCTTGTGCTGCTGCTCTACACCGATTTAGCTACACTTTAGTCGACTGAATCGACTTTTGGGTCAGTCAATTTTCAGGGGGTATGGGGGCTCGCCGGAGTTAAGGAAGAACCACCCTCAGCGGGGAGGGGGCTCGCCGGATAGGTACCCCACTATCTATTTTAGGGTTCAGAGTGGGGGCGGTGGTCGCCGGCGGTGGAGGGGCGCGGTGGTGGGGCGGTGGCGTGGGAATCGCCGGAGAAAAAACTCGGCGCGGGGGGGCTTCTAGAGGGCTGGCCGGGGCGGCGGCAGACCGGCGGTGGGGAGTGGTTTCGGGGCGGCGAGGCGACGCGGGAGCACCGCCGGCCGCGGGCGGCGGGGGCCGGCGGTTCGGCCGGTGGTGGTGGGCGGCTCAGGAGGGTGCAGGTTGAAGATGAACCGCAGGCCCTCCCTAAACTACATGTGAAGTGCCTCTCTGCTACCATTGCATTCAGTTTCGAGAGTAACATTCAGATTCCACAGTAAATTTCAGTTTCGACAGTCATTCAGATTCCACAAAAATTATAGATACGACAGAGGCGTATGAGCATCCCCAAGCTTAATTCCTGCTCATCCTCGAGTAGGTAAATGATAAAAAAGTTAATTTTTGATGTGGAATGCTACCTAGCATAAACTTTATCATATGTCTAGGCATGGCATGAGTATTAAGACAGGAGTGATTCAAATCAATAATCTATAATTTGACATAAAGACATCAATACTCAGGCATCCCAACAAACAACCATGTCTTTCAAAATATCAACGCTAAAGAAAGCTATCCCTACAAAATCATATAGTCTTTTCATGCTCTGTCTTCTTAACACAAAGTATTTATCATGCACAACCCCGATGATAAGGCGAGCAATTGGTTCATACGTTTTAACGCGCTTCAGCATTTTCAACCCTCACGCAATACATGAGCGTGAGCCATGGATATAGCACCACGGGTATGATGATAGGGGTAAATATAGAGAAGGCGAAAACGTAAGAAAGTCCCACATCGACGTGGCTAACCAACGGGCTATCGAGATGCCCATCAATTGATATCAATGTGAGGAGTAGGGATTGCCATGCAACGGATGCACTAAGAGCTATAAGTGTATGAAAGCTCAACATGAAAAGTAAGTGGGTGTGCATCCAACTTGCTTGCTCATGAAGACCTCGGGCATTTGAGGAAGCCCATCATCGGAATATACAAGCCAACTTCTATAATGAAGGCGAGCTTGAGGGCCGTCAGAGCCTCCTTGGTGTCTCCTGCCACGGTGAGGACATCGCTGCTCCCCGGCATCTTCATGAGGTTGTAGGCCGGATGGGTCGCTGGCATGAACTGAGCCAGGGATGGGTACCCAAGGATGGCGTTGTATGGGAGGCCGATACGGGCGATGTCGAAGTCGATCAGCTCGGTGCGGTAGTTGTCGCGGGTGCCGAAAGTCACGGGAAGGCGGATCTGCCCTAGGGGGCTGGTGGAGCCGCTGCCGACCCCGTAGAAAGGCTTGGTGGGATGGAGCCGTACATGCGGCACGTGAAGCAGACGGAAAGCCTCCACAGAGAGCACATTGAGGCCGGCTCCGCCATCGATGAGGGTCTTCGTCACGGCAACGTTGCAAATGGTGGGTGTGTAGAGCATTGGGAGCGCGCCCGAGCCAGCAGTGGTAGCGGGGTGGTCCTCCGAGTTGAAGGTGAGGTCGGCTTTGGGTGCCGCCCATCCTGGAGGGCCCCCTGCTGCACAGAGGTGGTGCCGATCTGACGGAAGAACTGCTTGACATGGCGGTCCGAGGGCGGTGTTTGTGAGCCACCGAGGATGGGTGAGACGGCGACTGGCGCTGCCGCCGCAAAGCGTGTGACAAAAAGGCCGCGCAGCTCTTCCCAAGAAGCCACAGAGGATCCTGGCAGGTTGAGCAGCCAGGCGCGCGACACACCAGCGAGGGCCATGGGGAACCAGTTGGCCATGACCTTGTCATCGCCTCCAGCCTCCAGAACGGCCTCCTCGTACGCCAGCAGGAAGGCCGATGGATCCGCCGCGCCGTCATAGCGGGGCGGCATCTCCGGCCGGAACTTGGGGGCAGCCACTGCACCCTCCATAAGGCGCGGGTGAGGGCCCTAAGCCCCAAGGCGTCGTCGCGGGCGTCCGTCGGTCCAGTCGGAGGAGCGGTGCCGGCCATGGGGGTCGAACGAAGAGGTGAAGCCGGCGGAGGAGCGAAGCTTCGGCGCACCCCTACCTGGCGCGCCAAATGTCAGATTCTGGGTTCCTGGAAACCCTTGAGGTTCGAACATTGGGGTGCGCACGAAGATCTCTCTCTCCCTAGCTTGCTCCCACAACGATCTAAAGGCCTAGCCCGCCGAACCCAAGGAACAAGAGACGCAAGAGTTTATAATGGTTCGAGCCACCATTGTGGTGTAATACCCTACTCAAGTGTGGTGTGGTGGATTGCCTTGTAGGCTAGGAATGAACACGTACAAGGGATGAACAGCCTCCTGAGGAGAGGTGTTCTTGAGCTCAGTGAGCTGGTGAGTGTGAGGGCGATCTGAATGATCCGTCCCCTCGCTATGGTGGTGGCTAGTCCTATTTATAGAGGCCCTGGTTGTCTTCCCAAATGTTAGGCGGCAAGGGATCCGACAACAGCTAAGTTTGAAGGGAGACAACTAGTACAAGATATCCTGACAAAAGGTGGTCTTCGCCTGCCAAAGGCTCTGGTGGTGACGCCGCCGTGGGCTCCGCGGTGACCTCCGTCCTGCTGGTTTTGGTCTCATTACACCGATATGGAAACCTTTGCCCGATGCCTCGGGACTCCTCGCCTGCGCTTGCCCCTTTAGCACCAAAGAGGAAACTGGTACTCTGCGCCCGCTGGCGCCCGCCTGGCCTTGATCGTCATGGCTCACATCACATGAACCTCGCGACGTGCCCCTCCGCCTTGATATCCCCGCTCTTCGGGAGCCAGCCTTGCGAGGCCGCTCCTGAGGAGGTCTTGTGTCGTCCGCCTCGCGAGGCTTGGCCCCTCGCGAGGGCCTTGAGTGGTTGCTGATGAAGATGGGCCGTACAAGGCCACCGGCAGAGCCACGCCCTGGGCCGCAGGCAGGCAAGTTTGGTTACCCCTGTTCCCAGGACGCCGACATAGTGTAGTTTGGAGAATTCAAAAGGATAATAGGACTATCATGAGTGGGTGCAATAGTAACAATTCCATTCTTAATATAAGGAACAATAGCAAGTTCATCTCCATATGCATAATTCATATTGGCATCATTGCCACAAGCATCAAGTTCATCAAAAAGGGATATTTCAAATGAATCGGCGGGATCATACCAATTATCATAGCATTCATCCTTCGGTAAGCATGAAGGGAATTAAATAATGTATGAGTTTAAGAGTTACTCTCATTAGAAGGTGGGCGCGGGTAGCTAATCCGCTCTTCCTCCTTTTGTTCTTCGCTCTCCTCATCATCTTTTTCATCCAATGAGCTCATAGTTTCATCAATTTCTTCTTCCATAGACTCCTACAAATATTAGTCTCTTCTTGGACAGTGGAGACTTTCTCAATAAATACATCAACATCGGAATTGTATTTGTAATTATCATAGCAATATTTAAGGATGGAAAAAAAATTAGGTCTATAAACACTACTGTAGGATGGTCCAAACGTGACACTATGATCAGAGACCCTTCGACGAAACTGTGTGCAATGCCATAATCGCAAACGGTGGTGTAAAAAAACTGTCAAAAAGGTGCAAAGTGTTTGCGATGATGGATGCATCAAACATGGTTCGGATTTTAGTTGCGTGTGCGATGCAGGGCATACGGTTCAGCTCAATTAACTGTTTGGGATGAGGAGGAACAAAAGAAATGGGCAGCCAGATGAAGGCATGTGCGATATACAGCATACGGTTCACTGGGATGAACTGTGTGTGATTAGGCAACACAATGGAAATGGTTCAACTGAACAGGATGTGTGTGATACGGTCCGTAATCTGAAATGTGTGCAAAGACCAATAATAACACAGACGATTGCTGCTAATGTACTGAAATAAACATCCAATTACATAAGTGACTATACAGATAATTCGCACACACCTCAATAAACAATTTTATGCATTCTAAAGTAGGAGAAACGATCGTCTAGTCATCTACTTCTTGTGACGCTCCCACCACTACTATGTGGCTCGATCCCTCGTCTTTGTCAGGAAGAAGACACTTCCTCATGTCAACGATCCGCCTGTACATCTCGTAGCTTGTGTACGCGTCCATGGCCGCGTACTTGACATGTTGTTCATCCAGTCTCTTATGCCACACACTGTGCCAAGTGTTCTTGTCCTTATTGCTCTAATTCTTCATCTTCGCGTAGTAGGGGTCGATGATGGCCGAGGCAAGGTCAACCAGGGAGTTCAGTTTGTTTTTGTCGCTGCCCCAGACCTTGTAGTGGTGCTAGATGTTGACAAGATTCGTGCATTTCAACTCTGAAACCTTGAGCGCTTTTAGATCGTTGGTGGTGTCCACCGTAGCGAAACTGTAGTCGGAGCTGTTGATAAACCTGGAGAAACGCTCACAAGGCCTTGTGGCAAGCTGGAAGTGGTAGACGAGGACGTCATGTCGCACGCACAACTGGGCGACGACAACCTTCTGATCGTGCCCAGCACGAACGATGGTGTACTCGAGGTCGAAGCCGACCACTCGGTACTTGTCCTCGGAAAGGAACTGCTCCATAGTTTGGATGGAGCTCTCCACCGAGACTGGATCATTCGTGTACACCACCGAGAGGGCCTCCCCCCCCCCAACCACGTGGGTGTCCACTACATGATGCGTGGTGAACTGCCTGCCGTTGTCGTCGTCGGCCGCTAGGAGTGCCATTGGAGCCACGGGGAGCGCCATTGGAACCGCTGGATGTCCTCGTTGTATGTGTCCTCGTGGGTGTGCATATTGTGTCGTGTCAGACGAGAGTAGAAGGTAAATGGCCGCAGGAATAAAAGGGGGCCGGGCGGCGTGGATTCTCGGTGCGTCCGCATGGCAGATTTTGTAGTGGGTAACTGCACCGTCGCGCCGCGCCCGGCGCAACCGCTTGCACACGAACGTGCGTGATCGTGCGCCGGCCCCAAACACTGGCAGCGCGCATGGAGGGACAAGGGCAGAGCACCCGGAGGAACGCAAGAGCAGAGTGCACCGCGGCCGCCTGAACCGCAAGCAACCACACGCATAAAGCAGTTGAACACGCAGGAAATGGTCGCCTACATGCCGGCCGACAGTTGCGTCGCTGCGTAGAGATCGGCCGTGTGGTACCACCTCCATCTAGTCTATAGTCTCCTTTATATTCCGTGCCATACTTTGCCCTCAAATTTAACCAACAAAACATTAATGCATGTTTTAAAAATTATATAATTGGAATCTATGTTCAAATACAAATCCAACTATATAATCTTTGGCGACATGCATTCGTATTTTATTAGTTAAATCATACTTATAAACCAGGATGGTGGTATAGTAGGTAATTAAATCACAAAAGTTTTTTTATTAACCGTATGTGTACGTGGCCTTTCGTCCTCCTCTCGCACGTCTTGTCACCCCACTGCCGCAGACGGCTTACAGCGCAAGCTTGCATAGCGCGCGGGGCGTTCTTTTTGCCAAACAGTGGCGCCAATGAATCGTCGGTGAGCCCGTTCCCACGCAACCTCGCAGGTTCCCGTGCAAGCTTCCCGCCCGACTCGGTGAAATCCCCCAAAATCCCAATGCTTACCGGCCTGCTATAAAAACCCTCACGGTCGGCGAGTCCTGCGTCGCATTTTCCCCTCCTTCCCTGTAGCTTATCTCGTCTGCTTCTCCCACAATCGCCAATGGCACCGGTCCGTCGTCGTCGCTCAGCCACTCTGCCGTCATCAGAGGACAGCTCCAGCTGTGAGGCTACACTGCGGCGGTGGCGCAGTCCCGGGCGTAGTGTAGTGCACGTGGCATCCCTGTTGGGTGTGCACGGAACACCCACCACACGCTCCGCCGCCAGCGCCCGTCGGCAGCTGTTGTCGGCCGCCGTTGCCGCCACACCACCGCCGAAAGCCAGGGCCATCGCCCGCTCCGCCGTCGCGGCTCGAAGGCGGGAGGTGGCCGTCATGGCCGCCACCCCACTATCGGCCACTGTGGCCATCACCCGCTCCGCCACCGCGGCCCGAAGGCGGGAGGTGGTGGTCATGGCCGCCACCCCGTTGTCGGCCGCCGTGGCCGCCAGCGCACCGTCGACCGCGGGGGTCATCACCCGCTCCGCCCCCGCCGCCCGAAGGCAGGAGGCGGAGGTGGATGCCCGCACGTGCGTCAGCGACCTTGCGCGCTACACCGAGTTCCTGCGGGAGGAGGAGGAGCACCTCGTCGAGCACGCAAAGAGCCTTACCACCGCCGTGGCCACGGCACACGCCGCCTCAGAGGTGAGGAATCAAGAGATCTACGAGGAGAACCACCGCTTCGAGAGGGGTCGTCTGGAGCGGCAGAGGGCGTTCGAGGTGAGTGTCGTTGAAGCTGCATTAGCGGCAGGCACCGCATTGCGGTTGCCCAGCTCGTCGGTAGGCTCCTCCTCCTCCGCTTCTTACTAAGCACGCTCGGCAGAGGAGAGGCAGCCGGAAGTAGTACAAAGCCCCTCCGCAGTAGTAGTACTGGTAGTAGTATTTAGGGGCTATTTTGTTCAGTTCATCTGACTATAGATGTGGTGGAACTGTACAATGTACTTAAAATTAGCTAGTATATATAGTTGAACTAGCTATTTCAGTATGTGGTTGGCAACAATTGGGGAAAATTTTGGTCGGTTCAGCTGTCAAGTTGAACTGTTTGTATAAATTAAGAACGACTGCTTAATCTATGTTGAAATATATGCTTAATTACTGAATTTTAGTTGCAAAAATTAGATACTGCTAGTGATTTTTAGCTTCATATTTCGACAAATCGCAGTGTTACAAGGATTGACAAATCTTACCAAATTGTTTGTACGTGGTTGCACACGGGTCATCCAAAACAACTGTTTGCGTTGAAGGGTTGCACAAATCCTGCGCTGCTCTGACTTTGCATACGGGTGTTCTATCTAAAACGTTTGCGACCAAGAGCTGCAAAAATCCTGCTCGACACATTTTCTCTTGGCTTTCTGGGGAAGCTGTCGGTTTGCATACGGGTGTTCTAACTAAAACGTTCGTGATGAGTGTTTTATATTTAAAAAGTGAATTAAACTGCGGCTTGGGCGCCATTAATGGAGAGGATGCGAGCAAGGCGGGCGGCCATGGAAGTCAAAGGGCTCGCTTCCCAGTGAGCCTGCGCAGCGTACAGCTCGCACGCTTCCCGGTGAGCCTGCGCACTCGAGGACAACTTGCACACCTCTCGGTCAGCCTACACACCGGACGGTGCTCGCACGCCTCCCGTTTAGTCAAGGTCAAGCAGCTGCCCGCACGGCACCTCCTACAGCCATTAAAACCAAGACACGTGGCGTTACGTGAATGGTTAACAGAATTTTGGATTTACTAGAATTTAAAAACCAGGCATCTCAATGTTTTGCCGGCAATCAACGGTGCCCTGGTGTTTGAAATTCATTCCCATTTCTTGCATGGGACCTAAGCATGCACGCCAGGACACAGATTTGATTTTTCAATCAATTTATATGCACTGGAGCATGTGCATGTAGTTCAAATTTGAATTATGCACATAAATGCATTGAAAACTTAGTTAATGCATAAAAATGTCCAAACGAACCCCGAAAAATCACAAAAATTCACACAACACTCCTGTTGTTCTATGTTGACACGAGAAAAATATTTGAAACCAATAAGAGGCAATGGATATTGTTTCGTCCCCAAAGGTGGGACGTTCCTTACCGAAAACCATCATGCTTGTTGTCAGAAGCTCCGGTTTGTGAGAAGCATATACCCAAACCTGCCCCAAATGGGACAAAATTTGTACAACGGCATGTTGATGCCGCTCCATGAGAGCATGCCAAGTTTCATGAATTTCAGAAGAGTTTTGGATTTACTATAATTTAAAAACCAGGCATCTCAATGTTTTGCCGGCAATCAATGGTGCCCTGGTGTTTTAATTTCATTCCTATTTCTTGCATGAGACCTAAGCATGCACCCAAGGACACAAATTTGATTTTTTTTCGACCAATTTATATGCACTGGAGCATGTGCATGTAGTTCAAATTTGAATTATGCACATAAATGCATTGAAAACTTAGTTAATGCATAAAAATGTCCAAAAGAACCCCGAAAAATCACAAAAATTCGCACAACACTCCTGTTATTCTATGTTGGCACGAGAAAAAATTTGAAAGCAATAAGAGGCAATGGATATCATTTCGTCCCCAAAGGTGGGACGTTCCCTACTGAAAATCATCATGCTTGTTGTGAGAAGCTCCGGTTTGTGAGAAGCATATACCCAAACCTGCCCCAAATGGGATAAAATTTGTACCACGACATGTTGATGCCGCTCCATGATAGCATGCCCAGTTTCATGAATTTCAGACGAGTTTTTGATTTACTAGAATTTAAATACTAGGCATCTCAATGTTTTGCCGGCAATCAACGGTGCCGTGGTGTTTGAAATTCATTCCCATTTCTTGCATGGGACCTAAGCATACACCCAAGGACACAGATTTGATTTTTCGACCAATTTATATGCACCGGAGCATGTGCATGTAGTTCAAATTTGAATTATGCACATAAATGCATTGAAAACTCAGTTAATGCATAAAAATGTCCAAACGAACCCCGAAAAATCACAAAAATTCACAGAACACTCCTGTTGTTCTATGTTGACATGAGAAAATTTTTGAAAGCAATAGGAGGCAATGGATATCGTTTTGTCCCCAAAGGTGGGACGTTCCCTACCGAAAACCATCACGCTTGTTGTGAGAAGCTCCGGTTTGTGAGAAGCATATACCCAAACCTGCCCCAAATGGGACAAAAAATTTACCACGGCATGTTGATGCCGCTCCATGATAGCATGCCAAGTTTCATGAATTTCAGACGAGTTTTTGATTTACTAGAAATTAAAAATCAGGCATCTCAATGTTTTTCCTGCAATCAACGATGCCCTGGTGTTTGAAATTCATTCCCATTTCCTGCATGGGACCTATAAGCATGCACCCAAGGACACATATTTGATTTTTTAACAAATTTATATGCACTGGAGCATGTGCATGTAGTTCAAATTTGAATTGTTCACCTGAAATGGCTAGAAAACCAATTTAATGTATAAAATGTTCAAACGAACCCTGAATAATTCCAATTCTTTTACGACACACATATAGTTGCATGTTCACTCCAGATAAAAGGTCTAGCCATTCAAACACCGTCCATTGCCGCCGTGACCCCATTATGTAATTCAAATCAAGATGAAAAATCAAGTAGATCGCACACAGTTTATTATCAGCAACCGTGCGAGATGCAGCACAAAATATCCTGGAGCACCGTCGGTGTATAGTACGCCTATGGCTTACGCGAGAAGGTGTGTCGGCTACAGTCCACAGCCGGCGTCTCAAGCACACTAGCTCGCTCCCCAAATATCATATCACTGTGCAATCCTCGCCAGTGAAAGATGGGCACGTGGACCCACGTCGTGAGGGCAACTTCGGTGGCCCACTCCGGCGAGAGCACGGCCGAAGCCGCCATGCGCGTTCTAACAAGGTACATGCGCGTGGCCGCAATCTGCGACCGGGCGGCAAAGGCGGCCCAAACGGCTGTTGTTGCTTCTCAGGTGGCGGCAACAACATCTGCCTCGGGGATAGCAACTGGCGAGAGTGGCACAGCAGCTATCCATTCCACAGCAACGGCCTTAGCCCTGATGGAGGCCGCCCACGACCATGTCGAGGCCGCCCACGCCCAGCTCCTAGCGGTCACTGCACAAATCGAACGAAGCTTCTCCGACAACGGTCGGCAACCCACGGCCGAAGAGCTGGCAATCGCCGCGAGCGTTCGAGCAGCCGTCCGTTCCCCCGCCGCATACCTTGCGACGACGGAGCCCGTCCAAGCCCAGATCGTGTCCGCCCATGCCCAGCTCATGGCGGCCTTTTCCAAAGAGATGGCGGACGCGGATGGCGAGATGCTTGCCGAGTATGGTGCAATGGATGCCATGGGGCCCCTTCCCCAGGAGACCGTCGGGCGCAAGCTGGACATGGAGGCGGCGGCGGAGATCGACGAGCACCAGCCGTAGTAGTACTCTTTGTTGTGTTTAATTAAGAGCACCAATCTTTAATTTGTTAGAGTAATGTTTAGGTCAGCTAGCTTTGTTTAATTGCTGAACTTGCTCGATTAAGAAGTGTGGGTGTGTTGTAGTCTCCTTTGTGTACCCAAATTATGCAATGACGTGGATGACCACTGTAACCATGGAAATTCGAACCAAAACTTTGGACGTTCAAACTCATCACACACGTGTTAAGCTATCTGAATCGTTTGTGATGTCCACATATCGTACACAGTTCTAAATAAGGGACCGTGTCGGATGACACTTTGCGCGCTAGTTTTTTCGCTGAAGCGATTCCAAATTTTCGGCTTCCGCGGAAATATCTACCTCCCCGCCCCTCCCCCTTACCAAAAGCCACATTTCCCTTGCTTCCCCCTTCCTTTCCAAGTTGAAACCTTCACTCCTTGCTTGCAGCGCCGCCTCCTCGTCGGCGACCCTCCTTCAAGCTGCTCGGCCTCCTCTATCCAGGCAGGTAATCCACACCTGACTCCCATCCTCCTCCTTCCACATCTCACATGCCCCGACCACCGGCACGAGCGCGACACCTTCCGCCCAAATCACCGACCCCTCCACCAAATAAGCGCCGGCCTAAGCCATGGTGCACGCAGTATAGCCAGGACCTCAAGGAGCATTTGGCTGCAGAGAAGCAAATCGCGGTCGCACGCGCAGATGAGGTCGCGATGGCTGCCATTCGTGCCGACCCCCCAGATCTTGAAGGAGCACCTTGCCATTTGCTAGCTACGCCGGTTAAGCATGCTCGGTTTTCCCGTTGTGTGTGCTGCTCCTGCCTTTCCTTCACGAATTCTAGTGAATTGTACTATCTAATTTTACCATGCAATCTGTTGCTCTAGTGTATATGTTCTATATGTCATGCAGTGTGGTGCTCACTTATTAACTGTTTTGTTAATTAGTTGTCGTCTTCAGTTAACTGTTTGGTTCAATTCTGCAAATGTGATGTTCAATTCTTCAGGCTGCAATTTTGTATTGTCTTCCATGTGAGAAATAAATCGAATTTCTCTTTACAAAATTGTGGGTGCATTCTGTTATTGTATACCATGTGAGGAATAAATTGAATTTGGTTGTAGTAAATACATGAGAAACAAATACAATTGCTGCAATTGGTTGTAGTTAACTGTTTGGTTAACGGTCTGATCTTTTATTAGGATTATGTTATATTGTGCAATGTGATGCTCAATGAATGTTTGGTTCATTTGTTGTGGTGTTTAGTTAACTGCTTGGTTCAATTCTGCAATGCGATGTCCAATTGTCGTGGGTAGAATTTTGTATTGTTGTGCATGTGTGGAATAAATCGAATTTGGCTGGTTTCTCGTGTGGCTTGAATTAATCTGATGAATCTGCAATGTGATTATTTTTCATCAACATATTTTACTGATAGCATGCGAACCTTTACTTAACCTGATGACTAACTACCTTATATGTGTTGCAGGGAAACAATGGGAAGCACTGAGGTTTACAATCGAGGTTAGCACGTGCCTGGTCCGTTGTCTAATAGCACATTATTGTGCAATTGCAGGAACCATTCTAATATTTAGGTTTTTAACAATTTGGTCTTGCACATGTAGGTCCTGCTGTCTGAGGTTTTGACCCACTGTTCGACCCTTTTCGCATATGGGGAAATGACTTGTCCATGAATATCAATCAAATCAAGAAACTCAGAAAGATTGTTAGGATAAGGAAATTAGCGACAAAAAACAACAAGATCTTTGTCTGCACAATGAAGATGACATCAGTTCACTACAAGATGGTACTAACTGTTATACCTTGCCTTTTTTTATTCCTTTGCCCCATTTCCAATATAGAGAAGATATTTATGCACATCCTTGTTTTCATGCCTTTCCAAAGCAGTTCACTGATGATTACCTCTCAAACCACCTCTATGGTCAGGAGGAGAGGAAGGTTTTTATACAACACCCATGGTTCAATATTGAAGTGTTCCTGAAGAGGATGAAGGACGGACGGTCAATCATCCACAGGCACTGGCCTAAAGTTGCAAAGACCTTCAACATGAATGAGGTCTCAATATTCGCCTTCCGCTTCAACAGTTTTCCAGATGAGATGCCTAGGTCTATATACCGTCTATGATGCTAATTTCGAAAGGTTCTACATGTTGCATGTGGAACTTGCTGCTGGTGCAGTTGTGTAATGGGGTAGCTGAGTGCTGAAGCTATATCATGTTGTACTCTGATCTATTTGAATTATGAAATTCTGCTTCCTTAATATGGAAATGAAATATATTGTGTGCTTAATATGAAATGTCAGTTAGATTAATAAATGGATTATGAATAATCAGATAATTAGCCTGCTAATGGAGAATTTGCCTGCTAATTGGGTTTTGCTATTGCAAACGGTTGTTGAAAAAATACCATGGGCGATGACCTCAGGCAACGCACACAGTTTATAGGAATAAACCGTGTTGGATCAATGAACAATCACACACGACTTTCTCTTGAAAACTATTTGCATTAGGCCACCTTGCGCAAACATTTACCACATAAAAATTGTGTGTGATGGACAGCCTTTGCCACTCAGTTTCTTCTACGGACCGTGTGTGATACATTCAATAACGCGAACGATTTAACGGGAAAATTTTTGTGTGATGTACCTGTGAACTGAAACGTTTTCCTTGGAGTGACTGTGTGGGATATGCATACGAACGGAAACGTTTAGCGGGGACTGACTGTGGGATCTACTTGCGACCGGAAACAATATTGCCGTATAATTGTATTTTTTAGATCTACTATAAGTATTTCCGTATTTGAGCGCTCGCCGGTCGCACACGACCTCATTTTGCCGAACGTGTGTGCCAGGAGGGTGATACGTCCATTTTGCATCATGCTTTTATATCGATATTTATTGCATTATGGGCTGTTATTGCACATTATGTCACAATACTTATGCCTATTCTCTCTTATTTTACAAGTTTTACATGAAGAGGGAGAATGCCGGCAGCTGGAATTCTGGGTTGGAAAAGGAGCAAATATTAGAGACCTATTCTGCACAACTCCAAAAGTCCTGAAACTCCACGAAAGTCAGTTTTGGAATATATTAAAAATATTGGGCGAAGAAAGCACCAGAGGGGGGCCACACCCTGTCCACGAGGGTGGGGGGACGCCCCCTACCCCCTGGGCGCGCCCCTGCCTCGTGGGCCCCCTGGTAGGCCTCCGGTGTGCAACTTTTGCTATATGGAGTCTTTCACTCTGGAAAAAATCAGAAGGAAGCTTTCAGGACGAAGCGCCACCGTCTCGAGGCGGAACCTGGCGAAACCAATCTAGGGCTCCAGTGGAGCTGTTCTGCCGGGGAAACATCCCTCCGGGAGGGGGAAATCATCACCACCGTCATCACCATCGATCCTCTCATCGGGAGGGGGTCAATCTCCATCAACATCTTCACCAGCATCATCTCATCTCAAATCCTAGTTCATCTCTTGTATCCGATCTTTGTCTCAAAACCTCAGATTGGTACCTCTGGGTTGCTAGTAGTGTTGATTACTCCTTGTAGTTGATGCTAGTTGGTTTATTTGGTGGAAGATCATATGTTCAGATCCTTTATGCATATTAATACCCCTCTGATTATGAACATGAATATGATTTGTGAGTAGTTACGTTTGTTCCTGGGGACATGGGAGAAGTCTTGCTATAAGTAGTCATGTGAATTTGGTATTCGTTCGATATTCTGATGAGATGTATGTTGTCTTCCCTCTAGTGGTGTTATGTGAACGTCGACTACATGACACTTCACCATTATTTGGGCCTAGGGGAAAGCATTGGGAAGTAATAAGTAGATGATGGGTTGCTAGAGTGACAGAAGCTTAAGCCCTAGTTTATGTGTTGCTTCGTAAGGGGCTGATTTGGATCCATGTGTTTCATGCTATGGTTAGGTTTACCTTAATACTTCTTTTATAGTTGCGGATGCTTGCAAGAGGGGTTAATCATAAGTGGGATGCTTGTCCAAGGAAGGGAAATACCCATGCACCGGTCCACCCACATATCAAATTATCAAAGTAACGAACGTGAATCATGTGAACATGATGAAAACTAGCTTGACAATAATTCCCATGTGTCCTCGGGAGCGTTTTCCTTTCTATAAGAGTTTGTCCAGGCTTGTCCTTTGCTACAAAAATGATTGGGCCACCTTTCTGCACCTTGTTTACTTTTGTTACTTGTTACCCGTTACAAATTACCTTATCACAAAACTATCTATTACCGATAATTCCAGTACTTGCAGAGAATCCTTACTGAAAACCGCTTGTAATTTCCTTCTGCTCCTTGTTGGGTTCGACACTCTTACTTATCGAAAGGACTACGATAGATCCCCTATACTTGTGGGTCATCAAGACTCTTTTTTGGCGCCGTTGCCGGGGAGTGAAGTTTGGTAAGTGGAATTTGGTAAGGAAAAATTTATATAGTGTGCTAAAATTTACTGTCACTTGTTACTATGGAAAGTAATCCCTTGAGGGGCTTGTTCGGGGTATCTTCACCCCGACCAGTAGAGCACAGAGTTGCTCCTCAACCTGCTGAACCTACTGAAAATGTTTACTTTGAAATTCCTTCAGGTATGATAGAGAAACTGCTAGCTAATCCTTTTGCAGGAGATGGAACATTGCATCCCGATTTGCACCTAATCTATGTGGATGAAGTTTGTGGATTATTTAAGATTACAGGTATGCCCGAGGATGTTATCAAGAAGAAGGTCTTCCCTTTTTCTTTGAAGGGAAAGGCATTGACATGGTTTAGTCTATGCGATGATATTGGATCATGGAACTACAACCGATTGAAATTGGAATTTCATCACAAGTTTTATCCTATGCATCTGGTTCATCGTGATCGTAATTATATATATAATTTTTGGCCTCGCGAAGGAGAAAGCATCGCTCAAGCTTGGGGGAGGCTTAAGTCAATGTTATATTCATGCCCCAATCATGAGCTCTCAAGAGAAATTATTATTCAGAATTTTTATGCTCGGCTTTCTCTCAATAATCGCTCCATGCTCGATACTTCTTGTACTTGTTGTTTTATGATGAAGACTATTGAATTCAAATGGGATTTATTGGAAAGAATTAAACGCAACTCTGAAGATTGGGAACTCGACAAAGGTAAGGAGTCAGGTATAACGCCTAAGTTTGATTGTGTTAAATCCTTTATGGATACTGATGCTTGTCGTGAATTTAGCACTAAATATGGACTTGACTCTGAGATAGTAGCTTCTTTCTGTGAATCCTTTGCTACTCATGTTGATCTCCCTAAGGAGAAGTAGTTTAAATATCATCCTCCCATTGAAGTAAAAGTAACCTATTAAAGTTGAAGAATAAAGGATCATGCTAAAGCTTCAACTGTGGTTCGCATGAGTAATACTAGAACACCTATACCCCCTAAGCAAATTAAAGTTGAACCTAGTATTGCTATTGTTAAAGATCTCTTGGTTAATAATATTGATGGGCATGTTATTTACTTCTGTGATGAAGCTGCTAGAATTGCTAGACCCGATACTAAAAATAAACATAGACCTGTTGTAGGCGTGCATGTTATTTTTGTTAAAATAGGAGATCATTGTTATCATGGCTTATGTGATATGGGTGCTAGTACAAGTGCAATACCTCATTCTTTATACGAAGAAATTATGCATGATATTGCACCTGCTGAGTTAGAAGATATTGATGTTACTATTAAGCTTGCAAATTGAGATACTATTTCACCAGTTGGGATTGTTAGAGATGTTGAAGTCTTGTGTGGGAAAGTTAAATATCCTACTGATTTTCTTGTTCTTGGTTCCCCACAAGATGACTTTTGTCCCATTATATTTGGTAGACCCTTCTTGAATACTGTTAATGCTAAGATAGATTGCAAAAAGGATGTTGTTACTATTGGTTTAGGGGATATGTCTCATGATTTTAATTTTGCTAAATTTCATAGACAACCCCATGATAAAGAATTGCCTAGTAAAGATGAAATTATTGGTCTTGCTTCTATTGCTGTGCCTCCTAATGATCCTTTAGAACAATATTCGCTAGACCATGAAAATGTATGTTTATGAATGAAAGAAGGGAAATAGATGAAGTATTCTTTAAACAGGGACCTATTTTGAAACACAACTTGCCTGTTGAAGTTCTAGGGGATCCTCCTCCACCCAAGGGTGATCCCGTGTTTGAGCTTAAACCATTACCTGATACTCTTAAATATGCTTATCTTGATGAAAAGAAGATATATCCTGTTATTATTAGTGCTAACCTTTCAGAGCAGGAAGAAGAGAAATTATTGAAAACTCTGAAGAAGCACCGTGCTGCTATTGGATATACTCTGGATGATCTTAAGGGCATTAGTCCCACTCTATGCCAGCACAAAATAAAATTGGAGAAAGACGCTAAACCGGTTGCTGATCACCAACGACGGTTAAATCCTAAGATGAAAGAAGTGGTAAGAAAAGAAATACTAAAGCTTCTGGAGGCAGGTATAATTTATCCTGTTGCTGATAGTCAGTGGGTAAGTCATGTCCATTGTGTCCCTAAGAAGGGAGGTATTACTGTTGTTCCTAATGATAAAGATGAATTGATCCCACAAAGAATTGTTACAGGTTATAGAATGGTAATTGATTTCCGCAAACAAAATAAAGCTACTAAAAAGGATCATTACCCTTTACCTTTTATTTATCAAATGCTAGAAAGATTATCCAAACATACACACTTTTGCTTTCTAGACGGTTATTCTGGTTTCTCTCAAATTCCTGTGTCAAAAGAGGATCAAGAAAATACCACTTTTACTTGCCCTTTCGGTACATTTGCTTATAGACGTATGCCTTTTGGTTTATTCAATGCACCTTCTACCTTTCAAATATGTATGACTGCTATATTCACTGACTTTTGTGAAAAGATTGTTGATGTTTTCATGGATGATTTCTTCGTATATGGAACTTCTTTTGATGATAGCTTAAGCAACCTTGATCGAATTTTGCAGAGATGTGAAGAAACTAATCTTGTCTTGAATTGGGAGAAGTGCCACTTTATGGTTAATGAAGGTATTGTCTTGGGGCATAAAATTTCTGAAAGAGGTATTGAAGTTGATAAAGCTAAAGTTGGTGCTATTGAAAAGATGTCGTGTCCTAAGGACATCAAAGGTATAAGAAGTTTCCTTGGCCATGCCGGTTTTTATAGGAGGTTCATTAAAGACTTCTCAAAAATTTCTAGGCCTCTGACTAATCTCTTACAAAAAGATGTTCATTTTGTCTTTGATGATGATTGTGTAGAAGCATTTGAAATACTTAAGAAAGCTTTGATTTCTGCACCTATTGTTCAGCCACCTGATTGGAATTTACCCTTTGAAATTATGTGTGATGCTAGTGATTATGTTGTAGGTGCTGTTCTAGGACAAAGAGTTGATAAGAAATTAAATGTTATCCAATATGCTAGTAAAACTCTAGAGATTGCCCAGAGAAATTATGCTACTACTGAAAAAGAATTTTTAGCAGTTGTATTTGCTTGTGATAAGTTCAGACCTTATATTGTTGATTCTAAAGTAACTGTTCACACTGATCATGCTGCTATTAAATATCTTATGGAAAAGAAAGATGCTAAACCTAGACTTATTGGATGGGTTCTCCTACTACAAGAATTTGATTTGCATATTATTGATAGAAAGGGAGCTGAGAATCCCGTTGCAGACAACTTGTCTAGGTTAGAGAATGTTCTTGATGACCCACTACCTATTGATGATAGCTTTCCTGATGAACAATTAGCTGTCATAAATGCTTCTCATACTGCTCCATGCTATGCTGATTATGCTAATTACATTGTTGCTAAATTTATACCACCTGGTTTCACATATCAGCAAAAGAAAAAGTTTTTCTATGATTTAAGACATTACTTCTGGGATGACCCACATCTTTATAAAGAAGGAGTAGATGGTGCTATTAGACGTTGTGTACCTGAGCATGAACAGGAACAAATCCTACGCAAGTGTCACCCCGAGGCATATGGAGGACACCACGCTGGAGATACAACTGCACATAAGGTATTGCAATCCGGTTTTTATTGGCCTACTCTTTTCAAAGATGCCCGTAAGTTTGTCTTGTCTTGTGATGAATGTCAAAGAATTGGTAATATTAGTAGACGTCAAGAAATGCCTATGAACTATTCACTTGTTATTGAACCATTTGATGTTTGGGGCTTTGATTATATGGGACCGTTTCCTTCCTCTAATGGGTATACACATATTTTAGTTGTTGTTGATTGCGTTACTAAGTGGGTAGAAGCTATTCCAACTAGTAGTGTTGATCATAACACCTCTATTAAGATGCTTAAAAAAGTTATTTTCCCGAGGTTTGGAATCCCTAGATACTTAATGACTGATGGTGGTTCACATTTTATCCATGGTGCTTTTCGTAAAATGCTTACTAAGTATGACGTTAATCATAGAATTGCATCTCCATACCACCCACAGTCTAGTGGTCAAGTAGAACTGAGTAATAGAGAGATCAAATTAATTTTGCAAAAGACTGTTAATAGATCTAGAAAGAATTGGTCCAAGAAACTTGATGATGCATTATTGGCCTATAGAACTGCATATAAAAATCCTATGGGTATGTCTCCGTATAAAATGGTTTATGGAAAAGCATGTCACTTCCCTCTCGTATTAGAACATAAGGCATATTAGGCCATTAAAGAGCTCAGTTATGATTTCGAACTTGCCAGTGAGAAGAGACTATTTGACATTAGCGCACTTGATGAGTGGAGAACCCAAGCCTATGAGAATGCCAAACTGTTTAAAGAAAAAGTTAAAAGATGGCATGACAAAAGGATACAAAAGCGCGAGTTTAATGTAGGTGATTATGTTCTGTTATACAACTCTCGTTTAAGATTTTTTGCAGGAAAAATCCTCTCTAAATGGGAAGGTCCTTACGTTATCGAGGAGGTCTATCGTTCCAGTGCCATAAAAATTAACAACTTCGAAGGCACAAATCCAAAGGTGGTGAACGGTCAAAGAATCAAAAATTATATCTCAGGTAATCCCATAAATGTTGAAACCAATGTTATTGACACCGTAATCCCGGAGGAATACATAAGGGACACTTTCCAGAATGTTTCAAACTCTAAAAAGGAATAGGTATGTGGTACGGTAAGTAAACCGACTCCAAAACAGTTCTAATAGCAAGTTTTCTCCGTTTTGGAATATTTAAGAAAATAGGAAAATAAGTAGTCCGAAAAGGACACGAGGCATCCACGAGGGTGGAGGGCGCGCCCTACCCCCTTGGCGCGCCCCCCTACCTCGTGGGCACCTCGTGTGCTCTCCGGACTCCGTTTTCTTGCACGATACTTCTTTTGGTCGGTAAAAATTAATTATATAATCTCCCAAAGGCTTTGACCACCATACCACGTGAATATCCCCTGTTTGTGTTTCGAACTGTTTTTCTGACAGATCTAAATCACCATGACGTCTTCAAGTGCCCCAAGGACAAGTTCTTCGAGAAGGTCATCAACCCCTACCTCGCAGAGGTGCTGCGACACCCTCAAACCATTGAGATGCGTGAGGGGTTGCTGCACATCCGCGATGTTGAGGGACCAAAGAGGAGCGGAAGCATGGAGACAAGACTCGAAGCAATGGAGCAACAAGTTTTCAAGTGCCAGGAGATGGTGGAACGAGGACTTGACGCCAACCACATGATGATCGTGGAGTTCACCAACAACCACGAGCTAGATGCCAAGAACATTGGGGAAACCATCTTCAAGCTTCACGAGAAAATCGAGCACCTCCAGGCCCAGATCTATGACCTGCAAAACCAAAACTATGAGTATGAATATAGATTCAAGAGGATGAGTTTGGCTGAAGATTTGAGGATCCCGGAGACTCGATCATCCTTTTATGATGGTGCGCTTATGCCTTGGAAGATGGACGGCAAGCCTGCATCATCAACAACTCCATCATCACCACCTCCGAAGAAGGAGACATAAACACATGGGTATGGGCACTCCCCTTAGCAACTGCCAAGCTTGGGGGAGGTGCCCCGGTATCGTATCACCATCACACTTCTTTCTTTACCATTTTCCTTAGTTCGACCCTTTTGATAATATCTTGATCTAGTAGAATAAAGTTTCAGTATGATCTAGTTTTGAGTTTTGCTTTATGATCCTTCTATGTAATCGAGTCCGTGAGCTATATATAATAAAGATTAGTCTTGAGTCGAGGGCTTGGTTATCTTGCTACGATCTTGACGGAATAAAAGAAAGAATTAAAGAGAAAATATTGATCTTATGGAGAGTAATGACTTCATTTAAAGAGTATGATGAATAAAGGTTGTTGAGAGTTGACAAACATAGTTTTGGTCATCGTTGCAATTAATAGGAAGTAATAAAGAAAGAGATGTTTTCACATATAAATATACTATCTTGGACATCTTTTATGATTGTGAGCACTCATTAAAATATGACATGTTAAAAAGTTGATGTTGGACAAGGAAGACAACGTAATGGGTTATGTTTTCTTATATCTGAAATAAAGTATATTGTCATGGATCATCCAACATGTTGAGCTTGCCTTTCCCCCTCATGCTAGCCAAATTCTCTGCACCAAGTAGAGATACTACTTGTGCTTCCGAATATCCTTAAACCCAGTTTTGCCATGAGAGTCCACCATATCTACCTATGGATTGAGTAAGATCCTTCAAGTAAGTTGTCATTGTTGCATGCAATAAAAATTGCTTTCTAAATATGTATGATCTATTAGTGTGGAGAAAATAAGCTTTATACGATCTTGTGATATGGAAGAAATAAAAGCGATGGACTGCATAATAAAGGTCCCTGTCACAAGTGGCAATATAAAGTGACGTTCTTTTGCATTAAGATTTCGTGCATCCAACCATAAAAGCACATGACAACCTCTGCTTCCCTCTGCGAAGGGCCTATCTTTTATTTTTTGCTTTATGTCTTATGCAAGAGTCGCGGTGATCTTCACCTTTCCTTTTTACACTTTATCCTTTGGCAAGCACATTGTGTTGGAAAGATCCTGATATATATATATATATATATATATATATATATATATCCAATTGGATGTAAGTTATCATAAACTATTATTGTTGACATTACCCTTGAGGTAAAAGGTTGCGAGGCAACATTATAAGCCCCTATCTTTCTCTGTGTCCGATTAAAACTCCATACCCATAAGTATTGCGTGAGTGTTAGCAATTGTGAAAGACTATGTAGCGACCAGACCTCAAATGGCCTGTGCTGCTGTGCACCAGTGTCATCCCTGGATCAGTAATGCTGACACGCACAGTACAAATGGAGGATTTATAACAGAGTAGCAATCACACACTTATTACATCGAATATCTCCAAAGAGATTAGTATAATAAACATGGCTTAAGGCCATCTAATAACGATAACAGCGGAAGACTTGGAAGATAAGTGAGTCCATCAACTCCAGCGGCATCACTGAGTATAAGACCACGACCTAAGGCACCTTACTCGTCGTCTGAAAAGTCTGCAACATGAAACGTTGCAGCCCGGAAACGGGTCAGCACATAGAATATGCTGGCAAAGCAACACATAGAGAGCAATGAACAATGATAAGGCTATACTATATGCATATATGGCTGGTGGAAAGGCTCTATGGTTACAGTTTTTGCGAAAAGCCAATTTTATCCTACTGCAAAGGAATAAATTTTATTTAACTATCATGGTGGTTGAAACATTGAGAAGGTACCTCCAACTCAATCCCAATTAAGTAACATCATTAACCCAACAAAATTAATTATAAGTATCACGGTGATGAGATTCAAATGATAATCCAGGTACTAGATACTCAAGTTGTCCATAACCGGGGACACGGCTAATCATGATCAGTTTGTACACTCTGCAGAGGTTTGTGCACTTTTCCCCACAAGACTCGATCGCCTCCGCTTGATTCTCGCACTGCCTGATGTTTGAGAAACGGATGACCGAGACACAGTCTTTCAGAAACAGTCACTCTCTACTCTGGATGGACCGGTACACCTACTTTCCCCTACATCTGCTAGTCCACCTCTTCAAGAGATCCTGTAACCTACTCAGCTATGCTAGAGCCCATAATAGCTTGCGGCTGCACACGGAAGTTTCTAGCATGAATAATCTTATGATCCCTTTGAGCCTGGGTGGCGGACCTTATACATACAGACAACACTGGGTTCTCCAGGTGCCTCAATCCACCCAGATGTGAGTTTTTAGTTGCCACCTTAAGTTAAACCATTATTAACAATCTCACATCTGTCATGAATGTCTCTCAAACCCAATCCACGTCTACGAGCATAGCATGGCATTGATAAAAGCAACGTAGAAGTAACTCCCAAGGGTTTGATAGATAAAACAGGTAATAGGTACTACCTCAACTACTTCCCAATACCCACAGTTTAATTAGATCCTAATCATGCAATGTGTTTGAGGAAATAGATCTAATGCAATAAAACTGGGTATGAACGGGGTATGATCAAAGTGTTACTTGCCTTGCTGATGATCCGCAAAACCTAGCGAGTCGAAGTAACAAGCGGCACACTCCGGGTACTCTATCGCAAACAAACAAGCATACAATCAGTACTCATCTAATGCACAGGTAAAACTCGAAAGAAAGATCCAACCAGAAAGTTCAACTTAAGAACTCCTGTTTGCAAAAAGAATCAACTCGAAAGAAGCAACGAAAGTCAAACGGCGAAAGAAAGAAACTTCGTTTGCTAATCTGGATCTAGGTCAAATTTTACTGTAGCAAAAACTTGTTTGAGTAGGTTAAATGGAAAGAGAATTTCGAGACGAAACTCTTGGCGCTTGAATCGCCTGATTCCGATAAACGAGCGAGAAGATAAACAGATTCGAAAATTCGATCGGAAATCGAATCTGAGAAAATAACGAGAAAATCCGACGAAAAAGAAAAACGGACGAACGGTTAAATAACGGACGTTCGTTAACAGAGAAAAACCGACGAACGCGTTCGTTAAAACGAACGGTTCGGTGAACGCTCGTGAAATAAGAAAACCGAAAAAAAACCGATCTAGGGTTTTTTTTAACAAAAGGTTTTTTTTCACAGAAAACCGGTCAACACGAGATGGCCGGCGGCATACCTCGTCGGGCTACTCCGGCGAGGGCTCCGGCGGGCGGGGCTCGGCGGCGAGGGGTGCGGGGCTCGGGGGGCTCCGGCTCGGGGGCTCCGGCTCGGGGGGCTCCCGGCGGCGGGCGGCGGCTAGATGTGGCGGCGGCGGCGTGCTCCTCCGGCGGCGGTGACGAGAGAAACGGAGAGGGGGGGTATATATGCAGGGGGGTGCGGCGGCTTGGGGAAGGGGGCGACCGGGGCGGCGTGCGGGCGGCGGACTCCGGCGGCGGCTCGGCGTGCGGGAGGAGGAGAGGCGACGCGGTGGGCCGTCGGCTGGGCTCGGCCCAGTCGGCGCGGCGCGTTTTTTTTTTTTTAAATATGTTCCATGGAAAATATTGCGTAGAAAAATAAATAAAAATCAGAAAAATATGAATTAAATTTTTCCCCGTCTAGTTAGAAAATCTAGAATAGGGTGAACATTTTTAAAATCAAAAATAAATATTTTGAAAACATGCATATTTTTTAAATGCAATAAAATTGCAAATAAAATCCAATTAAATTCCAAATAATGATTTTAACATTTTTCCTCCAGTATTTCAATGTTTTGGAGAAGTCATATTTTCTCCTCTCGTTTATTTAATAAAATGAATATTTTTCCGGAGGGAAAATAATTAAAAATCCCAATCCTCGTTTGAAAAATCAAATAAGAAAATTCGAGAAAATCCCCAACTCTCTCCGAGGGTCCTTGAGTTGCTTAGGATTTATCGAGGATTTGTCAAAATGCAACAAAACATGATATGCAAATGATGATCTATGTATAACATTCCAAATTGAAAATTTGGGATGTTACAAACCTACCCCCCTTAAGATGAATCTCGCCCTCGAGATTCGGGTTGGCTAGAAAACAGGTGGGAGTGGTTTTTCCGTAGATCTTCCTCTCGCTCCCAGGTGGCCTCATCTTCTGTGTGGTGACTCCACTGGACTTTGCAAAACTTGATAACCTTGCTGCGGGTAACTCGGCTGGCATACTCGAGAATCTTAACTGGCTTCTCCTCATAGGTCAAATCACTTTCCAACTGAATCGCTTCCAGTGGCACAGTATCTCTCAGTGGTATCTCAGCCATCTCTGCGTGGCACTTCTTCAACTGCGAAACATGGAATACATCATGAACTTCAGACAATCCTTCGGGCAATTCCAGCTTGTAGGCAACTTCTCCCATACGTTCCAACACTCTGTATGGTCCGATAAAACGAGGCGCTAACTTTCCCTTAACTCCAAAGCGCTTTACTCCTCGTAGTGGTGATACTCGAAGATACACTCTGTCTCCGATTTCGTGAACTGTCTCCTTGCGTTTAGAATCAGCATAACTCTTCTGCCTGGACTGGGCTACCTTGAGCCTATCGCGAATCAACTTCACTTTCTGTTCAGACTCCTTAATCAAATCTGGTCCAAACAACTGACGGTCTCCAACTTCGTCCCACAACAACGGTGTTCTACACCTCCTTCCGTACAAAGCTTCGAAAGGGGCCATCTTCAAACTGGTTTGATAACTGTTGTTATAAGAAAACTCCGCATATGGCAAATTGTCATCCCAACTTGATCCATAATCTAGCGCACATGCTCTCAACATGTCCTCCAAAATCTGGTTGACTCTCTCGGTCTGTCCATCTGTCTGCGGGTGAAATGCTGTACTAAATTCCAGCCTGGTTCCCAATGTTTCATGTAACTGCTTCCAAAACTTCGAGGTAAATTGGGTTCCTCTGTCTGATACAATGGTCCTCGGAACTCCATGCAAACATACTATCCTGGTCATGTATATCTTTGCCAACTTAGCACTGGTGTAAGTGGTCTTCACTGGAATGAAATGAGCCACTTTCGTCAAACGGTCGACTACAACCCATATCGAGTCATAGCCTGAACGGGTCTTGGGTAATCCTGTGATAAAATCCATGCCTATTTTATCCCACTTCCATTCGGGTATCGGCAATGGTTGTAGCAATCCTGCTGGCTTCTGATGCTCTGCCTTCACTCTCTGACATACATCACAAACTGCTACAAACTCCGCAATATCCTTCTTCATTCCGGTCCACCAGAAAGTATTCTTCAAATCCAAATACATCTTGGTATTCCCTGGGTGAATCGAGTACGGTGAATCATGGGCTTCTTGCAAAATCAACTTCCTGATCTCCGGATCATTTGGCACATATACGCGGTCCTCGAACCATAAGGTATCGTGCTCATCCTCACGAAATCCCTTGGCTTTTCCTTTGCTCATCTTCTCCTTTATCTCTTCAATCTCCTTGTCTGTCTTCTGAGCTTCTCTGATCCTTTCCATCAAGGTAGACTGAATCTCCAATGTCGCTAAATAGCCTCTAGGGACTATCTCCAAGCATAGCTCACGTATGTCCTCGGCTAACTCCTGAGGTAACTCTCCTGTCATGAGGGTGTTGACATGACTCTTGCGGCTCAACGCGTCTGCTACTACGTTAGCCTTTCCGGGGTGATAATGCAATCTCATATCATAGTCTTTGATGAGCTCCAACCATCTCCTCTGTCTGAGGTTTAACTCCTTCTGCGTGAAAATGTACTTCAAACTCTTGTGATCCGTGTACACCTCACAATGGTTTCCGATGAGAAAATGTCTCCATGTCTTCAATGCATGCACCACGGCTGCTAATTCCAAATCATGCGTAGCATAATTCTTCTCATGGGGTTTAAGTTGTCGTGAAGCATACGAAACAACTCTTCCTTCCTGCATAAGCACTGCTCCAAGTCCTCGACGAGAAGCGTCGCAATAAACTTCATAGTCCTTGCGTTGATCTGGCAGAATCAACACGGGTGAGGTAACCAATCGTTTCTTCAACTCCTGGAAACTAGCTTCACATTCCTCAGTCCAATTAAATTTGGTGTCCTTCTTCAATAGCTCAGTCATGGGCTTAGCAATCCTTGAGAAATTCTCGATAAATCTCCGGTAGTATCCTGCGAGTCCAAGAAAACTCCGGATTTCTCCAACTGTAGTGGGCGATTCCCAACTTGTCACTGTGTCAACCTTGGCAGGGTCTACTGCTATTCCTTCTCCAGAAATAACATGTCCAAGGAATCCAACTTCCTTCAACCAAAACTCACATTTGCTGAACTTGGCATATAACTGATGTTCCCTGAGCTTCTCAAGTACCAATCGTAAATGCTCCTCATGCTCTTCTTCATCCTTGGAAAAGATTAAAATATCATCAATGAACACCACGACGAACTTATCCAAAAACTCCATAAACACTTTGTTCATCAGGTTCATGAAATAGGCCGGTGCGTTAGTCAGTCCAAATGACATAACGGTATACTCATACAATCCATATCTGGTGGTAAATGCTGTCTTGGGTATATCCTGCTCTCGAATCTTTAACTGATGGTATCCTGATCGTAGATCGATCTTGGAAAATACTTTAGCTCCTTGCAGGCGGTCAAACAAATCATTGATCATCGGCAGTGGGTACTTGTTTTTGATGGTCACTTCATTCAATCCTCGGTAATCAACAACCATCCTTAGTGATCCATCTTTCTTCTCTACTAGAAGTACTGGTGATCCCCAAGGTGACGAACTTGGGCGAATATAGCCTTTATCCAGTAACTCCTTGATCTGCTTCTTAATTTCCTCCAAATCCTTTGCGGGCATCCTGTACGGTCTCTTAGATATTGGCCCTGTGCCTGGCAAAAGTTCAATCAAAAACTCAATGTCTCTATCTGGTGGCATGCCTGGCAACTCTTCTGGAAATACATCCGGATAATCCTTCACCACTGGTACTTCCTCCTGTACAACTCCTGATAAGGAATTCACTTGAGTCCTCTTCGGCATATGCCTGGATACATACTTGATCCTTTTTCCTTCCGGGGTGGTAAGCAAAATAGTCTTGCTGGCACAATCGATGTTTCCTCCATACAACGATAGCCAATCCATTCCCAAAATCACATCCAAACCTTGCGATTCCAAAACAATGAGGTCTGAGGGGAAAACATGCCTTCCAATGGCCAACGGTATCTTAAAACATCCTTGGGTGGCCATATACTCTGCTCCTGGCGAGGTTACTAACATGGGGCTTTTGAGAACTTGGGTGGACATCTTAAACTTGTTTACGAATCCCCTTGATATGTATGAATGCGATGCACCAGTATCGAAAAGAACAGTTGCAGTAAATGACTTAACCAAAAACTTACCTATTACTGCATCAGGCTGAGCTTCAATCTCCTCCACGCTCACGTGGTTCACATGTCCTTTGTTGAACGGGTTCGGCTTCTTCCCAGAGCTTCCATTGCCGTTTCCATTTTGGGCTTCGGGACAATCAGTTGCATAATGTCCCGTCTTCTGGCACTTGAAACAAGTAATGTGACTTAGATCTCTCTTGGTTGGGGTAGATGGGTTGGTGCGGTTCTGTCCGTTTCCTCCTCCATTCCCATTACCATTCTTGGAGCCATTATGGTTGTGCGAACTACCTCCTCCATGGGTATGCTGAAACTGTCCTCCCGGCTTCGGGGTAAATCGTGGCTTCTGCTGGGCTCCAGAATTATACTTCCCTTGTCCATACTTCCTCTTGCGGTTTTCAATCTGCTGTTGCTTCCCTTCTATCATGAGAGCTCTATCTACCAGCTCTTGGTAGTTGTTGAAAGTTGCTACCATCAACTGCATACTCAGCTCATCATTCAATCCTTCCAGAAACTTCTCCTGCTTGGCTGCATCCGTAGCAACGTCATCTGGTGCATAACGTGCTAACTTACTGAAATCTTCCACATACTGGCCTACGGTGCGTCCTCCTTGGCGTAGGTTGCGAAACTCACGCTTCTTCATAGCCATAGCTCCTGCTGAAACATGAGCTGTACGGAAAGCTTGCTGAAACTGGTCCCATGTGACAGTGTCAATAGGGTGCGTGGCTGTATAATTCTCCCACCATGATGCTGCGGGTCCATCAAGCTGATGTGCGGCAAAACGCACTCTTTCCGCATCTGTGCATCCTGCAGTGGTTAACTCCCTTCCAACTTTGCGGAGCCAATCATCTGCAACAATCGGCTCGGTGCTACTGGAAAACACCGGCGGGTTTAGCCTTAAGAAACGGGCTAAGTGGTCAACAGGTGGTGGTGGCGGTGGGTTGTTGTTGTTGTTGTTGCCTTGGTTCTGAACTAACACTTGCATCAGGGCATTCTGTTGCTGAATCAACTGGGTGATCTCTGGCGGGAAAACAAATCCGGGGTCGCGTCTCGGAGGCATCTGATAGGTTTAGAAAAGATGAGAATTAAGAATGGAATGAGGTCTAGAGAGAAAACACTACCCATATGCTCATGAGACAAATTCAATCAATATCACTCAATCAATCCAAACAAGGCAAAACAATCGATCTAACTAGCGTTACAAAGTGCTTGAGCTATACTACTAAATGGGGGAAAAACTACTACTGATATGGTAGTCTACTAAAATTCTGATCCGTTGAAGACTCCATGATGTCTGCTCCAGCTTCATCAACCCATTCCTCTTCACTTGGTTCCGAGTCGGTGTCGTCGATGATGATGTAGTTATCCGGACAAGTGCATTTGTCGACTTCTGCTTTTGGCACTGGATTTCCCACGAATGTTCCAATCTTATTCTCCAGGTCGTCAATCCTCCCAACTAGTGCGTTGATTTCTTCCAAATAGTCTTCGCGTGTAGTCTTGAGTTCTTCTTGGAGTTCCTTGATCTTCGTGAATGCCTTCTTCAGTTCTACCTTGTCCGTGCACATCTGGTTCTCCTGGCGTCGAATATGTTAGTTCTGCTCCTGGATGAAAGCTGCAATTGATCCATCCTTCTTGGTCTTGATCATCTCCCATTGCGCGTCTCGACGTCCACAAATTTGATAAATTGTATCCTTAAGCTCCTGGTGATAGACTTCTCCAATGCGTCCCATGGCGATATGTGCGGCCATGCTCTTCCCTAAACTCCAAGTTGGTGCTTCGAAAACCAATCTTATGGGTTCCGTAATTGGCGCAAACGTTCTTCCTGGAATGATAACTTGAATCTTCCAGCTCTCCTCTTCAGGTAATGTAGCGTTGTAGGTTCCGGTGACGCTTGGTATTCCTATGTTCAAGTACTTGGTGACTTCCTTCAAATGTCGTCCAAATGGCGTGTCTTCATCTGGTTGCATGAACTTGCTCCTTGCATTCGCCATTCCTAAAAGAGTAGAAAGTGGAGAGGGGTCAGAAATGAGAAGAGAGAAGTTTTCTAGGGCTTAAGCTTAGTGGTCGTGTCCTATAGTCAGCGTGTGCTCTGATACCAACTTTGTAGCGACCAGACCTCAAATGGCCTGTGCTGCTGTGCACCAGTGTCATCCCTGGATCAGTAATGCTGACACGCACAGTACAAATGGAGGATTTATAACAGAGTAGCAATCACACACTTATTACATCGAATATCTCCAAAGAGATTAAGTATAATAAACATGGCTTAAGGCCATCTAATAACGATAACAGCGGAAGACTTGGAAGATAAGTGAGTCCATCAACTCCAGCGGCATCACTGAGTATAAGACCACGACCTAAGGCACCTTACTCGTCGTCTGAAAAGTCTGCAACATGAAACGTTGCAGCCCGGAAACGGGTCAGCACATAGAATATGCTGGCAAAGCAACACATAGAGAGCAATGAACAATGATAAGGCTATACTATATGCATATATGGCTGGTGGAAAGGCTCTATGGTTACAGTTTTTGCGAAAAGCCAATTTTATCCTACTGCAAAGGAATAAATTTTATTTAACTATCATGGTGGTTGAAACATTGAGAAGGTACCTCCAACTCAATCCCAATTAAGTAACATCATTAACCCAACAAAATTAATTATAAGTATCACGGTGATGAGATTCAAATGATAATCCAGGTACTAGATACTCATATTGTCCATAACCGGGGACACGGCTAATCATGATCAGTTTGTACACTCTGCAGAGGTTTGTGCACTTTTCCCCACAAGACTCGATCGCCTCCGCTTGATTCTCGCACTGCCTGATGTTTGAGAAACGGATGACCGAGACACAGTCTTTCAGAAACAGTCACTCTCTACTCTGGATGGACCGGTACACCTACTTTCCCCTACATCTGCTAGTCCACCTCTTCAAGAGATCCTGTAACCTACTCAGCTATGCTAGAGCCCATAATAGCTTGCGGCTGCACACGGAAGTTTCTAGCATGAATAATCTTATGATCCCTTTGAGCCTGGGTGGCGGACCTTATACATACAGACAACACTGGGTTCTCCAGGTGCCTCAATCCACCCAGATGTGAGTTTTTAGTTGCCACCTTAAGTTAAACCATTATTAACAATCTCACATCTGTCATGAATGTCTCTCAAACCCAATCCACGTCTACGAGCATAGCATGGCATTGATAAAAGCAACGTAGAAGTAACTCCCAAGGGTTTGATAGATAAAACAGGTAATAGGTACTACCTCAACTACTTCCCAATACCCACAGTTTAATTAGATCCTAATCATGCAATGTGTTTGAGGAAATAGATCTAATGCAATAAAACTGGGTATGAACGGGGTATGATCAAAGTGTTACTTGCCTTGCTGATGATCCGCAAAACCTAGCGAGTCGAAGTAACAAGCGGCACACTCCGGGTACTCTATCGCAAACAAACAAGCATACAATCAGTACTCATCTAATGCACAGGTAAAACTCGAAAGAAAGATCCAACCAGAAAGTTCAACTTAAGAACTCCGGTTTGCAAAAAGAATCAACTCGAAAGAAGCAACGAAAGTCAAACGGCGAAAGAAAGAAACTTCGTTTGCTAATCTGGATCTAGGTCAAATTTTACTGTAGCAAAAACTTGTTTGAGTAGGTTAAACGGAAAGAGAATTTCGAGACGAAACTCTTGGCGCTTGAATCGCCTGATTCCGATAAACGAGCGAGAAGTTAAACAGATTCAAAAATTCGATCGGAAATCGAATCTGAGAAAATAACGAGAAAATCCGACGAAAAAGAAAAACGGACGAACGGTTAAATAACGGACGTTCGTTAACAGAGAAAAACCGACGAACGCGTTCGTTAAAACGAACGGTTCGGTGAACGCTCGTGAAATAATAAAACCGAAAAAAAACCGATCTAGGTTTTTTTTTTAAACAAAAGGTTTTTTTTACAGAAAACCGGTCAACACGAGATGGCCGGCGGCATACCTCGTCGGGCTACTCCGGCGAGGGCTCCGGCGGGCGGGGCTCGGCGGCGAGGGGTGCGGGGCTCGGGGGGCTCCGGCTCGGGGGGGGCTCCCGGCGGCGGGCGGCGAGGCAATAGCGGGCGGCGGCTAGATGTGGCGGCGGCGGCGGTGACGAGAGAAACGGAGAGGGGGGTATATATGGAGGAGGGGGGTGCGGCGGCTTGGGGAAGGGGGCGACCGGGGCGGCGTGCGGGCGGCGGACTCCGGCGGCGGCTCGGCGTGCGGGAGGAGGAGAGGCGACGGGGTGGGCCGTCGGTTGGGCTCGGCCCAGTCGGCGCGGCGCGTTTGTTTTTTTTTTAATATGTTCCACGGAAAATATTGCGTAGAAAAATAAATAAAAATCAGAAAAATATGAAATAAATTTTCCCCGTCTAGTTAGAAAATCTAGAATAGGGTGAACATTTTTAAAATCAAAAATAAATATTTTGAAAACATGCATATTTTTTAAATGCAATAAAATTGCAAATAAAATCCAATTAAATTCCAAATAATGATTTTAACATTTTTCCTCCAGTATTTCAATGTTTTGGAGAAGTCATATTTTCTCCTCTCGTTTATTTAATAAAATGAAATATTTTTCCGAAGGGAAAATAATTAAAAATCCCAATACTCGTTTGAAAAATCAAATAAGAAAATTCGAGAAAATCCCCAACTCTCTCCGAGGGTCCTTGAGTTGCTTAGGATTTATCGAGGATTTGTCAAAATGCAACAAAACATGATATGCAAATGATGATCTATGTATAACATTCCAAATTGAAAATTTGGGATGTTATAGACTAAATGATAGTTGAGTATGTGGACTTGCTGAAAAGCTCTTATATTGACTCTTTTCGATGTTATGATAAATTGCAATTGCTTCAATGACTGAGATTATAGTTTGTTAGTTTTCAATGAATTTTCTGATTCATACTTTACATTGTGAATAGATTGTTACTTTAGCATAAGAAATCATATGAATATATATATATATATATATTTCTGTTACAAGAATGATCATGATGACCTCATGCCCGTATTTTATTTTATCGACACCTCTATCTCTAAACATGTGTACATATTTTTCGTTATCGGCTTCCGCTTGAGGACAAGCAAGGTCTAAGCTTGGGGGAGTTGATACGTCCATTTTATATCATGCTTTTATATCGATATTTATTGCATTATGGGCTGTTATTACACATTATGTCACAATAATTATGCCTATTCTCTCTTATTTTACAAGGTTTACATGAAGAGGGAGAATGCCGACAGCTGGAATTCTGGGCTGGAAAAGGAGCAAATATTAGAGACCTATTCTGCACAACTCCAAAAGTCCTGAAACTCCACGAAAGTCAGTTTTGGAATATATTAAAAATATTGGGTGAAGAAAGCACCAGAGGGGGGCCACACCCTGTCCACGAGGATGGGGGCGCGCCCTACCCCCTGGGTGCGCCCCCTGCCTCGTGGGCCCCCTGGCAGGCGTCCGGTGCCCATCGTTTGCTATATGAAGTCTTTCGCCCTAGAAAAATCAAAAGGAAGCTTTCAGGACGAAGCGCCGCCGTCTCGAGGCGGAACCTGGCGAAACCAATCTAGGGCTCCGGCAGAGCTGTTCTGCCGAGGAAACATCCCTCCAGGAGGGGGAAATCATCACCATCGATCCTCTCATCGGGAGGGGTCAATCTCCATCAACATCTTCACCAGCACCATCTCATCTCAAACCCTAGTTCATCTCTTGTATCCGATCTTTGTCTCAAAACCTCAGATTGGTACTTGTGGGTTGCTAGTAGTGTTGATTACTCCTTGTAGTTGATGCTAGTTAGTTTATTTGGTGGAAGATCATATGTTCAGATACTTTTTGCATATTAATATCCCCTCTGATTATGAACATGAATATGAGTTGTGAGTAGTTATGTTTGTTCCTGAGGACATGGGAGAAGTCTTGCTATAAGTAGTCATGTGAATTTGGTATTCGTTCGATATTCTGATGAGATGTATGTTGTCTTCCCTCTAGTGGTGTTATGTGAACGTCGACTACATGACACTTCACCATTATTTGGGCCTAGGGGAAAGCATTGGGAAGTAATAAGTAGATGATGGGTTTTTAGAGTGACAGAAGCTTAAACCCTAGTTTATGCGTTGCTTCGTAAGGGGCTGATTTGGATCCATATGTTTCATGCTATGGTTAGGTTTACCTTAATACTTCTTTTGTAGTTGTGGATGCTTGCAAGAGGGGTTAATCATAAGTGGGCTTATCCAAGGAAGGGCAGTACCCAAGCACCGGTCCACCCACATATCAAATTATCAAAGTAACGAACGCGAGTCATATGAACATGATGAAAACTAGCTTGACGATAATTCCCATGTGTCCTCGGGAGCGTTTTCCTTTATATAAGAGTTTGTCCAGGCTTGTCCTTTGCTACAAAAAGGATTGGGCCACCTTGCTGCACCTTGTTTACTTTTGTTACTTGTTACCCGTTACAAATTACCTTATCACAAAACTATCTGTTACCGATAATTTCAGTGCTTGCAGAGAATACCTTACTGAAAACCGCTTGTCATTTCCTTCTGCTCCTCGTTGGGTTCGACACTCTTACATATCGAAAGGACTACGATAGATCCCCTATACTTGTGGGTCATCAGAGGGCATATCCCCGACGGTTTCTGGGTCGTGTGGGAAGGACCCCCCCCCTATCGCCCACACTCACTTGGCGGTTCCAAATGCCGTCGCGGAAAGGGGTTAAAACCCGTTTGTTTAGAACCGACGCGCACCAGTGAAACATCATCATCAAAAGCTTCATACTTAAAAAACAAAGATTCAATTTCATAAGCACCGTTAAAAGCAACAAATTCTTCTATTCGTTCCACGATCATTATGCTAAGCTAACGGATGGGTCCTTTCCATCACATCATTCTCCTAGTGATGTGATCCCATTCATCAAATGACAACACATGTCTATGGTTAGGAAACTTAACCATCTTTGATTAACGAGCTAGTCTTGTAGAGGCTTACTAGGGACACTGTGTTTTGTCTATGTATCCACACATGTATCAAGTTTCCAGTTAATACAATTCTAGCATGAATAATAGAAATTTATCATGATATAAGGAAATATAAATAACAACTTTATTATTGCCTCTAGGGCATATTTCCTTCACTCTCCCACTTGCACTAGAGTCAATAATCTAGATTACAATGTAATGATTCTAACACCCATAGAGTCTTGGTGCTGATCATGTTTTGCTCGTGGAAGAGGCTTAGTCAATGGGTCTGCCACATTCAAATCCGTATGTATTTTGCAAATCTCTATGTCTCCCTCATTGAATTGATCACGGATGGAGTTGAAGTGTCTCTTGATGTGTTTGGTTCTTTTGTGTAATATGGATTCCTTCACCAAGGCAATTGCTCCAATATTGTCACAAAAGATTTTCATTGGACCCGATGCACTGGTTATTACACCTAGATCGGATATGAACTCTTTCATCCAGACTCCTTCACTCGCTGCTTCCGAAGCAGCTATGTACTCCGCTTCACGCGTAGATCCCACCACGACGCTTTGCTTGGAACTGCATTAACTGACAGCTCCACCATTCAATATAAATACGTATCCGGTTTGTGACTTAGAGTCATCTAGATCAATGTCAAAGCTAGCATCAACGTAACCATTTACGACGAGCTCTTTTTCACCTCCATAAACGCGAAACATATCCTTAGTCCTTTTCAGGTACTTCGGGATGTTCTTGATCGCTGTCCAGTGATCCACTCCTGGATTACTTTGGTACCTCCCTGCTAGACTTATAGCAAGGCACACATCAGGTCTGGTACACAGCATAGCATACATGATAGAACCTATGGCTGAGGCATAGGGAATGACTTTCATTTTCTCTCTATCTTCTGCAGTGGTCGGGCATTGAGTCTGACTCAACTTCACACCTTGTAACATAGGCAAGAACCCTTTGTTTGACTGATCCATTTTGAACTTCTTCAAAACTTTATCAAGGTATGTGCTTTGTGAAAGTCCAATTAAGCGCCTTGATCTATCTCTATAGATCTTGATGCCTCAATGGCGAGCAACCATATATATGTGCATATATCAGTTGAATACGCAAGGAAAAGGTGTCCACAGGCCCAGCACGCCGACGGACGCGAGCAGAGCGCGTCGCGGCGCCTAACAGCGAGCGCATCACGCTACGGCGCCTAACGGCGAGCGGAGCTTGCCGAGGGACGCGAGCAGAGGCCGGCACAGTGATAGATGGCAAATAAGACGAACCGTGCGAGCGATGTCGGAGACATCAAGCACGAATCAGATTAGAGTTGCGTGTGCGATACGTGGCATACAGTTGATCCATCCGAGCTGTTTGTGATGGAATAAGCCGTGTGTGTTGCGGGCAACCGCTTGCTGGTATATAACCTTAAATTTAACCAAAAAATTGTTAATGCATGTTACAAAAATTGTATAGCTGGAAACTATATTCAAATATGACTCCAACGACATAATCTTTGGCGACATGCATTCGTATTTTATTAGTTAAATCCTACTTATAAACCGGGACGGGGGTATAGTAGGTAATTAAATCACAAACATTTTTTTTGTATTAACTGTATGTGTACGTGTCCTTTCGTCCTCCTCTCGCACGTCTTGTCACCCCGCTGCCGCAGAAGGCTTATAGCGTAGGCTTGTGCAGCGCGCGGGGGCGTTCTTTTGGCCAAACGGTGGCTCGAAGTGGCGCCAATGAATCGTCGGTGAGCCCGTTCCCGCACAACCTCGTAGGTTCAAGCGCAAGCTTCCCGCCCGACTAGGTGAAATCCCCCAAAATCCCAATGCTTACCGGCCTGCTATATAAACCCTCACGGCCAGCGAGTCCTGTGTCGCATTTTCCCCTCCCTCCCTGTAGCTTATCTCGTCTGCTTCTCCCACAATCACCAGTGGCACTGGTCCGTCGTCGTCGCTCAGCCACTCCGCCGTCATCAGAGGACAGCTCCAGCTGGGAGGCTACACCGCGGTGGCGGCAGTCCCTGGTGTAGTGTAGTGCGCGTGGCGTCCATGTTGGGTTTGAGTGGAACACCCACCACACGCTCCGCCGCCGCTGCCCGTCGGCAATTGTTGCTGGCCGCCGTTGCCGCCACACCACCGTCGAAAGCCAGGGCCATCTCCCGCTCTGCCGCCGCGGCCCAAAGGCGGGAGGTGGCCGTCGCGGCCGCCACCCCACTGCCGGCCACCGTGGCCATCACCCACTCCGCCACCGCGGCCCGAAGGCGGGAGGTGGTGGTCGTGGCCGCCAGCCCACCGTCGACCGCCAGGATCATCACCCGCTCCGCCACCGCCGCCCAAAGGAGGAAGGCGGAGGTGGAGGCCCGCACGTGCGTCAGCGACCTTGCGTGCTACATCGAGTTCATGCGAGAGGAGGAGGAGCGCCTCGTCGAGCATGCAAAGAGCCTTACCGCAGTCATGGCCACAGCACACGCTGACGCAGAGGCGAGGAATCAGGAGATCTACGAGCAGTTCGGCCACTTCGAGAGGGATCGTTTGGAGCAGCAGTGGGCGTTCGAGCTGGCAAGCCTCGCTGAACGTGCAGCAGCGGCAGGCACCGTATTGCATTTCTCCAGCTCATCGGTAGGCTCCTCCTCCTCCTCTGCCTCTTACTGAGCGCACTCGGTAGAGGAGAGGCTGCCGGAAGTAGCACAAAGCCCCTCCATGGTAGTAGTAGTATTCAGGGGCTATTTTGTTCAGTTCATCTGACTATAGATGTGTGGTGGAACTGTACAACGTACTTAAAATTAGCTAGTATATATAGTTGAACTAGCTATTTCAGTACGTGGTTGGCAACAATTGGGGAAAAGTTTGGTCGGTTCAGCTGTCGAGTTGAACTGTTTGTATAAATTAAGAACAACTGCTTAATCTATGAATGAAATCTATGCTTAATTACTGAATTTTAGTTGCAAAACTTAGATAGTGCTAGTGATTTATAGTTGCATATTTTGACAAATCGTAGTGTTACAAGGATTGACAAATGGCAGTGTTACTAGATCAACAAATGTCAATCTTTCCAGTTTGACAAATGGCAACATACCCAATATGACAGATGCAAATCTTACCAAATTGTTCGTATGTGGTTGCACACGGGTCATCCAAAACACCCGTTTGCGTTGAAGGGATGCACAAATCCTGCGCTGCGAATTTTCCCTCGACTTAAAGGGGAAGACCATAGCTCTCAATTTCCATACGGGTGTTCTATCTAAAACGTTTGCAATCAACAACTGCAGAAATCCTGCTCGGCACATTTTCTCTTGGCTTCCTGGGGAAGCTGTTGGTTTGCATACGGGTGTTCTAACTAAAGGGTTTGCGATCAAGAGCTGCACAAATCCTGCTAGGCACATTTTCCCTTGGCTTCCTGGGGAAGTTGTCGGTTTTCCATATGGGTGTTCTAACTAAAACGTTTGCGATGAGTGTTTTATATTTAAAAACCGTATTAAACTGCGGCTTGGGTGCCATTAATGTAGAGTATGCGAGCAAGGCGGGCGGCCATGAAAGTCAAAGGGCTCGCTTCCCGGTGAGCCTGCGCGGCGTACAGCTCGGACGCTTCCCAGTGAGCCTCCGCATTGGAGTACAGCTCGCACGCCTCCCGTTTAGTCAAGCACTCAAGCACCTGTCCGCACGGCACCTCCTAGCCATTAAAAGAGTGAGGCGTGGCGTCACGTGAATGGTTAACAGAACGCACACAATTTAAATTATACAAAATGTTTGAGATGTTATAGTGGCAGCTATCTGTTTCAAAATGCCTTTGTTGGTTGTTATTCGAGTGCGCCTTCTCTCAAAATGGACACGAAAAATACCACAGCATGTCGGGTGCCATTCCATTATAGCATGCCAAGTTTCATGAATTTCAGACGAGTTTTGGATTTACTAGAATTTAAAAACAAAGTATCTCAACGTTTTCTCGGCAATCAACAGTGCCTTGGAGTTTGAAATTCATTCCCATTTCTTGCATGGGACATAAGCATGCACCGAAGGACACCGATTTGATTTTTCAACCAATTTATATGCACTGGAGCATGTGCATGTAGTTCAAATTTGAATTATGCACATAAAATGCCTAGAAAACCCAGCTAATGTATAGAAATGTCCAAATGAACCTCGAAAAATTCCAAAATAAAACACAACACTCCTGTTGTTCTATGTTGACACTAGAAAAAATTTGAAAGCAATAAGAGGCAACAGATATCGTTTGATCCCCAAAGGTGGCACATTCCCTACCAAAACCATCACGCTTGTTGTGAGAAGCTCTGGTTTGTGAGAAGCTTATACACAAACCTGTCCCAAATGGGACAAATTTTTTACCACAGCATGTTGATGCCACTCCATGATAGCATGCCAAGTTTCATTAATTTCAGACAAGTTTTGGAATTACTAGAATTTCAAAACCAGGTATCTCAATGTTTGCGGCCAAGTGACGGTGGCAGGCTGTTTGAAATTCATTCTCATTTCTTGCATGGGACATAAGCATGTAACCAAGGACACAGATTTGATTTTTTCAACCAATTTATATGCACTAGAGCATGTGCATGTAGTTCAAATTTGAATTATGCACATAAAATGCCTGGAAAACCCAGTTAATGTATAAAAATGTCCAAACAAACCCCAAAAATTCCAAAATTAAACACAACACTCCTATTGTTCTATGTTGACACTAGAAAAAATTTGAAAGCAATAAGAGGCAACAGATATCGTTTCGTCCCCAAAGGTGGCACGTTCCCTACCGAAACAATCACGCTTGTTGTGAGAAGCTCTGGTTTGTGAGAAGCTTATACCCAAACCTGCCCCAAATGGGACAATTTTTTTACCACGGCATGTTGATGCCGCTCCATGATAGCATGCCAAGTTTCATGAATTTCAGACGAGTTTTGGATTTACTAGAATTTAAAAACCAGGTATCTCAATGTCTGCGGCCGAGTGACGGTGGCAGGGTATTTGAAATTCATTCAATTTCTTGCATGGGACCTAAGCATGCAACCAAGGATATAGATTTGATTTTTCAGCCAATTTATATGCACTAGAGCATGTGCATGTAGTTCAAATTTGAATTATGCACGTAAAATGCCGGGAAGACCCAGTTAATGTATAAAAATGTCCAAATGAACCCCGAAAAATTCCAAAATTAAACACAACACTCCTGTTGTTCTAAGTTGACACTTGAAAATTTTTCAAAGCAATAAGAGGCAACGGATATCGTTTTGTCCCCAAAGGTGGCACGTTCCCTACTGAAACCATCACGCTTGTTGTGCGAAGCTCTGGTTTGTGAGAAGCTTATACCCAAACCTGCCCCAAATGGGACAAAAAATTTACCACGGCATGTTGATGCCGCTCCATGATAGCATGCCAAGTTTCATGAATTTTAGACGAGTATTGGATTTAGTAGAATTTAAAAACCAGGTATCTCAATGTTTGCGGCCGAGTGACGGTGGAAAGGTGTTTGAAATTCATTCCCATTTCTTGCATGGGACCTAAGCATGCAACCAAGGACACATATTTGAATTATCAACCAGTTTATATGCACTGGAGCATGTGCATGTAGTTCAAATTTGAATTATGCACATAAAATGCCTGGAAAACCCATTTAATGTATAAAAATGTCCAAACGAACCCCAAAAATTTCCAAAATTAAACACAACACTCCTATTGTTCTATGTTGACACTGGGAAAATTTTGAAAGCAATAAGAGGCAACGGATATCGTTTTGTCCCCGAAGGTGGCATGTTCCCTACCGAAACCATCACGCTTGTTGTGAGAAGCTCTGGTTTGTGAGAAGCTTAAACCCAAACCTGCCCCAAATGGGACAAAAATTTTACCACGGCATGTTGATGCCGCTCCATGATAGCATGCCAAGTTTCATGAATTTCAGACGAGTTTTGGATTTACTAGAATTTAAAAACCAGGTATCTCAATGTTTGCGGCCAAGTGACGGTGGCAGGGTGTTTGAAATTCATTCCCATTTCTTGCATGGGACCTAAGCATGCAACCAAGGACACAGATTTGATTTTTCAACCAGTTTATATGCACTGGAGCATGTGCATGTAGTTCAAATTTGAATTATGCACATAAAATGCCTAGAAAACCCAGTTAATGTATAAAAATGTCCAAACGAACCCCAAAAAATTCTAAAATAAAACACAACACTCCTGTTGTTCTATGTTGACACTAGAAATTTTTTAAAAGCAATAAGAGGCAACGGATATCGTTTCATCCCCAAAGGTGGCACGTTCCCTACCGAAACCATCACGTTGTTGTGAGAAGCTCTCGTTCGTGAGAAGCTTATATCCAAACCTGCCCCAAATGGGACAGAAATTTTACCATGGCATGTTGATGCCGCTCCATGATAGCATGCCAAGTTTCATGAATTTCAGACGAGTTTTGGATTTAGTAGAATTTAAAAACCAGGTATCTCAATGTTTGCGGCCGAGTGATGATGGCGGGGTGTTTGACATTCATTCCCATTTCTTGCATGGGACCTAAGCATGCAACCAAGGACACAGATTTGATTTTTCAACCCGTTTATATGCACTAGAGCATGTAAATGTAGTTCAAATTTGAATTATGCACCTGAAATGCCTACAAAACCAAGTTAATTTATAAAAACGTCCAAACGAACCCTGAATAATTCCAATTTTTTTGACGACGCACCTATAGTTGCATGTTCATTGCAGATGAAAGTTCTAGCAATTCAAACACCATCCTTTGCAGCTGTGACCCCATTACGTAATTCAGGACAAGACGAAAAATCAAGTAGATCGCACACAGTTTATTATCACCAACCGTGTGAGATGCAGCACAAAATATCTTGGAGCACCATCGGTGTATAGTACGCCTATGGCTTACGCGAGAAGGTGTGTCGGCTACAATCCACAGCCGGCGTGTCAAGCACACTAGCTCACTCCCCAAATATCATTTCACTGTTCAATCATCGCTGGTGAAAGATGGGGACGTGGACCCGCATCGTGAGGACAACTTCCGCGGCCCACTCTGGCGAAAGCGCGGCCGCATCCTCCAGGCGCGTGCTAACAAGCTTCATGAGGGCGACCGCAATCTGTGTTCGGGCGGCCAAGGCAGCCCAAACGGCTGCTGTTGCTTCTCAGGCGACGGCGGCAGCATCTGCCTCGGGGATAGCAACTGGCGAGAGCGGGACATCAGCTGTCCGTTCTGCAGCGGCGGCCTTAGCCCTGATGGAGGCCGCTCATGACCATGTCGAGGCCGTCCATGCCTAGCTCATGGCGGTCACCGCACAAATCGAACGAAGCTTCTCCAACAACGGTCGGCAACCCACGGCCGAACAGTTGGCAATCGCTGAGAGAGTTCGAGCAGCTGTCCGTTCCTGCGCGGCACACCTTGCCATGACGGAGCCCGCCAAAGCCCAGATCACGGCCGCCCACGCCCAGCTCGTGGCGGCCTATTCCAAAGATACGGCGGATGCAGATGGCGAGATGCTTGTGGAGTATGGTGCAATTGATGCCATGGAGCCCCTTCCCTAGGAGACCGTCGGGCGCGAGCTGGAGATGGAGGCGGCGGCAGAGATCGACGAGCACCAGCCGTAGTAGTACTCTTTGTTTTGTTTAATTAAGAGCGCCGGTCTTTAATTTGTTAGAGTAATGTTTAGGCCAGCTAGCTTTGTTTAATTGTTGAAGTTGCTCGATTAAGAAGTGTGGGTGTGCTATAGTCTCCTTTGTGTACCCAAATTATGCAATGACATGGATGACCACTGTAACCAGGGAAATTCGAACCAAAATTTTTGACATTCAAACTCATCACACACGGGTTAAGCTATCTGAATCGTTTGTGATGTTCACATATCGTACACGGTTCCGAATAAGGGACCATGTCTGATGACACTTTGCGCGCCAGTTTTTTCGCTGAAGCTATTCCAAATTTTCGGCTTCCGCAGAAATGTCTACCTCCCCGCCCCTCCCCCTTACCAAAAGCCACATTTCCCCTGTTTCCGCCTTCCTTTCCAAGTTGAAACCTTCACTCCTTGCTTGCAGCGCCGCCTCCTTGCCGGCGACCCTCCTTCACGCTGCTCGGCCTCGCCTATCAAGGCAGGTAATCCACACCTGACCCCCATCCTCCTCCTCCTTCCACATCCCACATGCCCCGACCGCCGGCGCGAGTGCGACACCTTCCATCCAAATCACCGACCCTTCCACCAAATAAGCACCGCCCTAAGCCATGGTGCACGCAGTATAGCCAGGATCTCAAGGAGCATTTGGCAGCGGAGAAGCAAATCGCGGCCACACGCGCGGATTAGGTCGCGATGGCTGCCATTCGTGCCGACCCCCAGATCTTGAGGAGCACCTTGCCATTTGCTAGCTACGCCGGTTAAGCATGCTCGGTTCACCCGTTGCGTGTGCTGCTCCTGCCTTTCGTTCACAAATTCTAGTGAATTGTGCTATCTAATTTTACCATGCAATCTGTTGCTCTAGTGTATATGTTCTATATGTCGTGCAGTGTGGTGCTCACGTATTCACTGTTTTGTTAATTAGTTTTCATCCTCAGTTAACTGTTTGGTTCAATTCTGCAAATGTGATGTTCAATTCTTCAGGCTGCAATTTTGTATTGTCTTCCATGTGAGAAATAAATAGAATTTATCTTTACAAAATACATGAGAAACGAATACAATTGCTATATTTCCAAGTTGTCAAGCATGCTTGGTTTGGTTATACGTTGTGCAATGTGGTGCTCAGTTAACGTTTGGTTCATTTGTGTTGTGGTGTTTAGTTAACTGTTTGGTTCAATTCTGCAATGCGATGTTCAATAATTGTGGGTGCATTCTGTTATTGTATACCATGTGAGGAATAAATTGAATTTGGCTGTAGTAAATACATGAGAAACAAATACAATTGCTATATTTCCAAGTTGATAAGCATGCTTGGTTTGGTTAACTGTCTGATCTTCTATTAGGAGTATGTTATATTGTGCAATGTGGTGCTCAGTTAATGTTTGGTTCATTTGTTGTGGTGTTTACTTAACTGCATGGTTCAATTCTGCAATGCGATGTCCAATTGTTGTGTCTGCATCCTGTTATTGTATACCATGCGAGGAATAAATCAAATTTGGTTGTACTAAATACATGAGAAACAAATGCAATTGCTATATTTCCAAGTTGTTAAGCATGCTTGGTTTGGTTAACTGTCTGATCTTCTATTAGGAGTATGTTATATTGTGCAATGTGGTGCTCAGTTAATGTTTGGTTCATTTGTTGTAGTTAACTGCTTGGTTCAATTCTGCAATGCGATGTCCAATTGTCGTGGGTAGATTTTTGTATTGTTGTGCATGTGAGGAATAAATCAAATTTGGCTGCACTTAATACATGAGAAACATATACAAGTGCTATATTTCCTAGTTCTTAATCATGCTTGCTTTGGATAAATGGGTTTTCCATGTGGCTTGAATTAATCTGATGAATCTGCAATGTGCTTATTTTTCAACATATTTTACTGATAGCATGCGAACCCTTACTTAACCTGATGACTAACTACCTTATATGTGTTGCAGGGAAACAATGGGAAGCACTGAGGTTTACAATCGAGGTTAGCACGTGCATGGTCCGTTGCCTAATAGCACATTATTGTGCAATTGCAGGAACCATTCTAATATTTAGGTTTTTAACAATTTGGTCTTGCACATGTAGGTCCTGCTGTCTGAGGTTTTGACCCACTATTCGACCCTTTTTGCATATGGGGAAATGAGTTGTCCATGAATATCAGTCAAGTCAAGAAACTCAGAAAGATTGTTAGGATAAAGAAATTAGTGACAAAAAACAACAAGATCTTTGTTTGCACAATGAAGAAGACATCAGTTCACTACAGGATGGTACTAACTATTATACCTTGCCTTTTTTATTCCTTTGCCCCATTTCCATTATAGAGAAGATATTTATGCACATCCTTGTTTTCATGCCTTTCCAAAGCAGTTCACTGATGATTACCTCTCAAACCACCTCTATGGTCAGGAGGCGAGGAAGGTATTCATACAACACCCACGGTTCAATATTGAAGTGTTCTTGAAGAGGACGAAGGATGGACTATCAATCATCCACAGGCACTACCCTAAAGTTACAAAGACCTTCAACATCAATGAAGGCTCAATGTTTGTCTTTTGCTTCAGCAGTTTTCCGGATGAGATACATTTGTCTATGTACCGTCTATGATGCTAATTTTGAAAGGTTATAGATGTTGCATGTGAAACTTGGTGCTGGTGTAATTGTGTAATGGGGTAGCTGAGTGCTAAAGCTATATGATGTGGTACTCTAATGTATTTCAATTATGAAAATGAAATATATTGTGTGCTTAATATGACTGCAATTAGATTAATAAATGGATTATTAATAATCAGATAATTAGCCTGCTAATTGGGTTTTTCTATTGCAAACGGTTATTGAGAAAACACCGTGTGCGATGCATTCAATAACGCACACAGTTTCTAGGAATAAACCGTGTTAGATTAATGAACAATCACACACGACATCCTCTTGAAACCTGTTTGCGTTAGGCCACCTGGCGCAAACGTTTACCACATAAAAATTGTGTGTGATGGACAGCCCTTCACACACAGTTTCTTCTACGCACCGTGTGTGATGCATTCAATAACGCAAACGATAAAATCGTTAATACCATGTGCAGTGGAAACGCTATAACAAACGATTTAACGGGGAAAATTGTGTCTGATGTACTTGCAAACATAAACATTTTCCTTGGACCGACTGTGTGGGATGTATATACGAACGGAAACGTTTAGCGGTGACTGACTGTGTGGGGTGTACTTGCGACCGGAAATGATTTCACCTGTATAATTGTATCTTTTTGAGCTCTACTGTACGTATTTCCGTATTTGAGCGCTCGCCGGTCGCACACGACCTCATTTTGCCGAGCGTGTGTGCCAGGAAGGCATATCCGCGATGGTTTCTGGGTCGTGTGGGAATGACCCCCCTATCGCCCACACTCACTAGGCGACGGTTCCAAATGCCATCACGGAAAGGGGTTAAAAACCGTTTGTATAGCACCTCGTTGTACTAGTGACCCGCCAGCCACCTTTATGCAAAACTAGTTGCATGTCTGTCCGTGAAACCGGTCTCATGAACGTGGTCATGTAAGGTTGGTCCGGGCCGCTTCATCCAACATACCGCCGAATCAAAATAAGATGTTGGTGGTAAGCACTATGACTATCACCGCCCACAACTCTTTGTGTTCTACTCGTGCATATCATCTACGCATAGACCTGGCTCGGATGCCACTGTTGGGAAACGTAGCATGCAATTTCAAAAAAATTCCAACACTCACGCAAGATCTATCTAGGAGATGCATAGCAACAAGAGGGGGAGAGTGTGTCCACGTACCCTCGTAGACCGAAAGCGGAAACGTTTGTTAACGCGGTTGATGTAGTCCAACTTCTTCTTGTTCCGACCGATCAAGTAACGAACGTACAGCACCTCCGAGTTCTGCACACGTTCAGCTCGATGACGTCCCTCGAGCTCTTGATCCAGCAGAGTGTCGAGGAAGTAGATGAGTTCCGTCAGCACGACGGCATGGTGACGGTGATGGTGAAGTGATCCACACAGGGTTTCGCCTAAGCACTATGTGAATATGACCAGAGGCGTAAACTGTGGAGGGGGCGCCGCACACGCCTAAGAATAGTTGATCTATGTTCTAGGCGCCCCTCCCCACATATATAAAGGAGGGAGGGGGAGAGAGGCATCCCTAGGCGCGCCCAAGTATGAGGAATCCTACTTGGGCTCCTAGTCCAAGTCGGCCTCCCCCCTTTCCTTTTACCGGAAGGGGGAGAAGGGAAGAGAGGGGGAGAAGGAAAGAGGGGGGCGCACCCCCTCCTCCTAATCCAATTCGGCCTCCTTCCTTGGGGCGCCACCCCTATGTGGGCTGGTGTGCTTCGTCCTATGGCCCATATCTTCCCCCGGGGGGTTCCCGTAACCCCCCCCCCCCCCCCCGTACTCCGATATGTACCCGATACATTCCAGAACACTTCCGGTGTCTGAATACTATCATCCAATAAATCAATCTTTACCTCTCGACCATTTCTAGACTCCTCGTCATATCCGTGATCTCATTCGGGACTCCGAACAACATTCGGTCACCAAATCACATAACTCATATAATACAAATTGTCATCGAACGTTAAGCGTGCGGACCCTACGGGTTCGAGAACTATGTAGACATGACCGAGACTCTTCTCCGGTCAATAACCAATAGCGGAACCTGGATGCTCATATTGACTCCCACATATTCTACGAAGATCTTTATCGGTTGAACCGTTATGACAACATACGTTATTCCCTTTGTCATTGGTATGTTACTTGCCCGAGATTCGATCGTCAGTATCTTCATACCTAGTTCAATCTCATTACTGGCAAGTCTCTTTACTCGTTCTGTAATACATCATCCCGCAACTAACTCATTAGTCACATTGCTTGCAAGGCTTATTATGATGTGCATTACTGAGAGGGCCCAGAGATACCTCTCCGATACTCGGAGTGACAAATCCTAATCTCGATCTATGCCAACCCAAGAAAACACCTTTGGAGATACCTGTAGAGCATATTTATAATCACCCAGTTATGTTGTGACATTTGATAGCACACAAGGCATTCCTCCGGTATCCGGGAGTTGCATAATCTCATAGTCAAAGGAATGTGTAGAAGTCATGAAGAAAAGCAATAGCAATAAAATTTAACGGTCATTATGCTAAGCTAATGGATGGGTCTTGTCCATCACATCATTCTCCTAATGATGTGACCCCGTTCATCAAATGACAACACATGTCTATGGTTAGGAAACTTAACCATTGAGGGAGTCCTGGATTAGGGGGTCCCCGGGCGTCCGGGCTGTGTGATATGGGCCGGACTGATGGGCTGCGAAGATACAACATAGAAGGCCTTCTCCCGTGTCCGGATGGGACTCTCCTTTGCGTGGATGGCAAGCTTGGCGTTCGGATGTGAAGATTCCTTTCTCTGTAAACCAACTCTGTACAACCCTAGGCCCCTCCGGTGTCTATATAAACCGGACAGTTTAGTCCGTAGAGGCAATCACAATCATACAAGCTAGACATCTAGGGTTCAGCCATTACGATCTCGAGGTAGATCAACTCTTGTAACCCCTATACTCATCAAAGTCAATCAAGCAGGAAGTAGGGTATTACCTCCATTAAGAGGGCCCAAACCTGGGTAAACATCGTGTCCCCTGCCTCCTGTTACCTTCGATCCTCAGACGCATAGTTCGGGACCCCCTACCCGAGATCGGACGGTTTTGACACCGACATTGGTGCTTTCATTGAGAGTTCCTCTATGCTGTCGATAGAAGGTTCGATGGCTCATTCGATCATCTACAATGATGCTATTTTAGGGGAGACTTTCCTCCCCAGCCAAATCTTCATATTCGGCAGCTTTGCACTGCGTGCCAATTCGATTGGCCACCTGGAGCAGATCGACAGCTACGCCCCTAGTCATCAGATCAGTTTCGGGAACCTAAATTATGTCACTAATATCCGTGGAGACTTGATCTTCGAGGGGTTCGCGGCCGCGAACACGACACTGGCCCTAGATCCGGAGCAGACTACTAGATCCGATGACGGGAGTTTAGAGCCCGCCGGACTCTCTGCAGTTATGGAACTTGCTAGCAGAGATCCGGAAGGGACTGCGTCATCGGCAAAACCGAAGACGAGTCGGGCTCCCCTTGTCCCCAAAGTGCCGGACTCTCCCTCGGACTTCAAATCCGGACTCTCGAGGTCCGCATCAAATGGGCACGGCCAGGAGGCTTTCACCCCGGTCAGCCCTGCGGACTCTCGTTTCTCTGTCCAAACCTCGCTCCTAAACGAGGCTCTGGACTTAATGCGATCCCTCGCCATTACAGAGGAATCGCTTCCGAATTATGCCCAGCCCGGACTAGGGGCTGAGAGCGGGGAATTTTACGCCCCACCGACCACCCACTTCATAGCCACTATCGAAGATTTAACCGACATGCTGGACTACGCCTCCGAAGACATCAACGGCATGGACGACGATACCGGAGACGAACAAGGCCAAGACCCTCCGTTTACCGGACGTTGGACGGCCACCTCCACATATGATGTGTACATGGTAGACACACCCAAAGAGGATAACAATGACGACAAGAAGGATCTGATTGAGGACAAGCCTGCTGAAGCACCTCTGGAGCGTCGACGTCAGCGGTGCCGCTCAAAATCGCGTCGTGAAAAAGACACCAATACCGGCACCGGAGACAATAACACTCCGGAGAATGCCGAAGACCCCGAAGCCCCTGTCGAGCCAACATCCGAATAGGATGATTGGGAGGAAAGGCAAATTAACCCCGACGATCCGGTCGGGAACGAGGACTCGGAGGATAGTAATTACCTACCAATCTCCGAAGAGGATGTGAGCCTCGGCGACGAAGACTTCATCGTGCCTGAGGAACCCCTCGAGCAAGAGCGCTTTAAGCACCGGCTAATCGCCACTGCGAGAAGCCTGAAAAAGAAGCAGCGGCAGCTTCAAGTTGAACAGGATTTACTCAATGATAGATGGACTAATGTCCTGGCAGCCGAGGAATACGGCCTCGAACGCCCAACTAAGAGTTACCCGAAGCGCAAGCTACTACCACAATTTGACGATGAGGCCCTTGAGCCAATACCGCCAAAGCATAAAACTGCTGACGAACCCGACCGCCCACCACGTGGATGGGACAGACCGGCTACTCACGCCGAACACCAGCCCGCGCCACCCCGCCATCAAGGCAAGGAGGCAACGGCCCCGGGCTATACCTATGACCTACGCAAGGACCTGGACAATAGAGCCGGTAAGACAAGATCAGTCTATGGATCGAGGGGGCGTGCTCCAACGCGAGAGGACAGCCATCAGGCCTGGCGTGACAGACACAACCTCACCCGGGCCGAAAACCGCATCTGGACTTCATCCGAACTGCGCTGCGACATCGCCCGATACAGGGGCGCCGCACACCCCTTATGCTTCACTGACGAAGTGATGGAACACCAGTTCCCAGAAGGGTTTAAACCCGTGAACATAGAATCATATGATGGTACAACGGATCCCGCAGTATGGATCGAAGATTTTCTTCTCCATATCCACATGGCCTGCGGTGATGATCTCCATGCCATCAAATACCTCCCGCTCAAATTAAAGGGACCAGCACGGCACTGGTTAAACAGCCTCCCAGAAAATTCTATTGGCAGCTGGGAAGACTTGGAGGATGCCTTTAGAGACAACTTCCAAGGAACCTATGTTCGGCCTCCAAACGCCGATGACCTTAGCCACATAGTCCGGCAACCCGGAGAATCAGCCCGGAAACTCTGGACCAGGTTCTTAATTAAAAAGAACCAAATTGTGGATTGTCCGGATGCCGAAGCCCTCGCTGCCTTTAAACACAGCGTCCGAGACGAGTGGCTCGCCCGACACCTCGGCCAAGAAAAGCCGAAGTCCATGGCAGCCCTTACCGCACTTATGACCCGCTTTTGCACGGGAGAAGATATCTGGCTAGCTCGTAGAAGCAATAGCACCAGCGACCCTGGAACTTTTGAAGCCAGGGACGGCAATGGCAAGCCACGACGCAACAAGCACAAGCGTCGAAGCAATAACGAAGGTACCGCAGACACGGCGGTCAACGCCGAATTCAGTGGCTCTAAACCCGGTCAGCGGAAGAAGCCATTCAAAGGAAACAGAGATGGTCCATCTGGTTTGGACAGAATACTCAATCGGCCTTGCCAGATTCATGGCACCCCCAATAAGCCTGCTAATCATTCCAACAGAAACTGTTGGGTCTTTAAACAGGCCGGCAAGCTCAACGCCGAACACAAAGGGAAAGGGCCGCCCAACGAGGACGACAATGAAGAGCCTTGCCCACCGAACACAGGGGGACAGAAGAAATTTCCCCCGAGGTCAAACGGTGAACATGATCTACGTTACTCACATCCCTAAGGGGGAGCGCAAGCGCGCGAAGGGACGTCTACGCCATAGAGCCAGTCACCCCAAAATTTAATCCATGGTCAGCCTGTCCGATCACCTTCGATCGCAGAGACCATCCGACCAGTATCCGTCATGGAGGTTCGGCTGCATTGGTCCTCGATCCAATTATCGACGGATTCCACCTCATGCGAGTCCTTATGGACGGCGGCAGCAGCCTTAACCTGCTTTATCAGGACAATGTCTGCAAAATGGGCATCGACCCATCAAGAATCAAGCCCACTAAAACCACCTTTAAAGGAGTAATACCCGGTGTAGAAGCCCGCTGCACGGGCTCAATAACGCTGGAAGTGGTCTTTGGTTCGCTGGACAACTCCGCAGCGAAGACTTGATCTTCGACGTCGTCCCTTTTCGCAGTGGTTATCACGCACTGCTCGGGAGAACCGCCTTCGCCCGCTTTAATGCGGTCCCGCATTATGCTTACTTGAAGCTCAAAATGCCTAGACCCGCGGCGTTATTACAGTAAATGGAAACACGGAGCGCTCCCTCCGTACTGAGGAGCATACCGCGGCCCTTGCAGCCGAAGTGCAGGGTGGCCTTATTGAGCCGAAAACTAAATCGGCAGTCAAGCCCCCGGACACTGTCAAACGGGTCCGGTCTACCCTACAAATTGACAGTCCGACTCGTCCAGAGCTAGATTAGCAATTCTGCCTCGGACAAAGCCCCAACCTGATAGCGGCATACGTACCACGCATACATAACTACGCACTAAAGATACCATGGGCAAGGTCGGAGGAAGGTAAACATAAGGTGCACGGTACGGCTCGACCCTATCCGGACATTCATATTTTCCACCTTTTTCTTCTTGTTTTTATTTTTCAGGTTCTTTACAACCCACATCAATTTTTGGTGGTAACAAGGGCCCCTTTCTAGGCCCCTTATGCATACTTGATTATTGATCCTCTCAAAGGATCATACACCAAGGCGAAAAGCGGCGCCGACGTGCGGCAGAGTGTCCAAAGGATCTTCAAGATCATCTTTTCAATTTTAGGACCTGTATACAACTTCCCCTTGCTCTCGGCATGTAAAATTGCCGTGATGCTTATCGCATCTTCTGACAATATACGTGTTGACGTACCAATCAGACTATAATGGAAACAGTTTCACCCAACCTTGTTTGGTATCGGCTTATTTCTTAATCTGTTTTCCCCCCTTTTACGTCAGATTGGCATATACACCTTGGTATGACTTAAATCACCAGGGGCTCTATTCAGCCATATATATTTGCGAAAACAGAAAAGTCTAAACACTCTCAGAGTAGATTTCGGCGTCCCGAATACTGCGTTATATGCATCGGCTCCGAATCATGTCTTTGGTCAATAGTTGGGTTGCCTGGCTCCTGTGTTTGCTACCTTTTGTTCCGCTAGTTCGGCTAAGATAGTAAAGGGAGAACTACTGCGATTGTGTTTCTGGTTCGTCCGGTCAAGCACCTCAGTAGAGAAAGCCAAAAACTGACTGTCATGATGCGGCGAGAGCTGGTCAGCAATTCGGCGACTTACTAAATCTCTAGCGATTTCTTCCGTATTACACGAAGGACTGGCTCTTTCCAGTCACGCACTTAAGGCATCCAAGTCCGTATAGCCGCATACGCACCAGGGGCTACCTTACAGTCCCATTGTCAAACTCCTATGGCTAAGAGAAAGTGCTAAAGCCGCATAGTCTGATTACCTGGTTCACTACGTAAATCACCTCCTTCATGGACCAAGACGTTGGGTCAAGAGTGATTACACGTTATCCCGAACACCCCCGTAGTATCTACGTGGGGGCTGAAGCCGACGACTGGCAAACTTTCAGAATAATAATATACGGCTGCATAGGAGGAAAGTAGCTCAGATAAATGCATAAAATATATTACACAGCCTTGGTTTATAATACATTGTCTGGGTAGTCCGGATACATTTATTCAAACATGATATCCTTCGAGCATTGACCCTCTATCAAATGGTAGTGGCCTTCATTTTCGCCTAGTGCATCTTGACACGAGTAAAAGCCATCCGCGCACCTTCTATGCATGCCGAGCGCTTCACCACCTCTACTCGGGGCAAGGCATCGCCAAGCCGCTTGACCAGGCTGAAGTAACTGCTCGGAATGGGTCCGGCTGGCCATAGCCAGACTATGATGTCCTTCATGGCCAAACCGGACATCCTATGCAGCTCCGCCAGCTGCATCATCTGATTGTTCAGTAGCGCTGGCCGCTCCGGCGCCAAGTACTACGACCAGAAGAGCTTCTCCGTCGCGTTCCCGTCTTGGGCCCGGAAATATTGGGCGGCATCAGCAGCACTCCTCGGGAGATCCGCAAAAGCGTCTGGAGCACTCCACAGTCAATTTAGCAAAGCATATCTTCGGCCACCGAATATAATCTATAAAAGAAAAGGCTTACCAAGCGCTATCTTTTCGGCTTGCTTGATCTCCTCACGAGCCGCCCGGGACTCGGACCGCGCCTCCTTCGCCTCTTGAAGAGCCTTGGAGAGTTTGGCCGCTTGAGCCTTGTTACTCTCCTCCAAGGACTCACACTTGTTGGCGGCCTCCTGGAGTGCTCGCCTCATACTAAAGGCGGGGGGCCTTTTCGGCCTCCGCATCCGCAGCCGCTTTCTCTGCGGTAGCTTTGCTTGCCCTCGCCTCCTCCTTGGATTCGGCAAGGGCACTCTTGAGGGTCTTGACCTCGGTCGTGTTGCCTACAATCATTTACATAGTAGCGTGAGCTTAAACTCTGAGTTCGCATTATAATCTAGGCTTGTAAGGGATCTTTTTAAAGCATAGCTTGGGCCTCATCGAACCGCTTGTTAATGCGGTCGATTTCATCATCATCTAGTTTCAGTTTTCGCTGGAGTTCGGAAACCTCCACATCCCTAGCTGAAGCCGCCAATAGTGAAGCTTGTTTTTTCAAATAGATAAATGCGTTATACCCAGCGACGATTTGATCCTCTGTCCGGCTCAAGCCAAACAGTCTCAGGGGATACTATCTATACACAGGCATATTATTACACATGCAAAAGTGGCTAAGAATATTAAATCGCATACCTCAAAGCCTGTTAGCAGGCTGGTAAAAGCTTCGTTCAGCCCGCTTTTTGCAGACTGAACCTTCTCAACCACTGTACCCATTAGGGTACGGTGCTCTCCCACGACGGAAGCACGTTGAAGTGCTTCCCTCAATGTATCCGGCGCCTCCGGATTGATGGAGGTCGTCGCCGGAGTCGGAGCTCCCCCTCCTTCAAAGGGGGCTGCCCACTCGATTTCGCAACCACATGGGTCTCCGGAGTCGTATTCGGCTGAGGGTCGGACTGGTCCGGGCCCCCGTCATCAGTTTCCATGGGGGTTGTGCCCCCCCCCCATGTTTTCGGCAGCCGAGGCATTACCCTCTGGCGCCGTTTCTGCGGCCTTCCGCACCTCTCCCTGGCCCGGAGAGGTCCTCTAGGACAACACCTCGGTGTCGTACGCAGCATGAGGCAGAGAGGCTCGCGGAGGCGTTTCACTCTCCATCATCTCCGGCGCCAAAGAATTCCCCGAAGACGATGATTGTTGGGGGAGATCACGGGCCGGACTGAAACACATAGATAATATGTCATCCTACAATTTATAAAAAACCGGATATAGGTATCTTTGAATACTTACGACTCGACCTGGGGTGCCACTCAGGGACGGCTTCGGCGTCCGATTCCGAATCGTCCGAAGGGGAGATCTTCCCCTTCTTGGACGTCTCCGCCTCTAGGTCCACGGAAGCCCCCCTTTTCTTCTTTCCCCCCTAAGGGGAGAATTGCTCTCCTCCTCTTCCTCTTCATCTTCATCTCTCGTGGGAGGAGAGAGCTTCGGTATCTTTGGACCCTATGTCCGAAGTACCTTTACAGCGAAGGCCACTTCTGGCCTTCTTGCCCTTCTTCTTGGCCTTCTTCTCCGGCGCCTGGTACGGCGCCGGAACCAGCATCTTCGTCAGAAGAGGAATAGCTGGGTCTTCGGGCAGTGGAGCCGGACACTTGATCCGCTTCGCCTTCTTCGTCCAGCCCTGAAGGATGAGGGGAAGGCTTAGCATACTCCTTGGATCTACAAGTTGAGGATATGTTTGGAAATCTGAAAAACTTACTGGAGTAGCCGGATGAGCGCATCGAGGCCGAGGTCTTCGGTCGTTTTCGGCCACGACTTCTGGGCCTTGAAAAGCAGCTTCCAATATCTTCGTGCGTTGTGCCAAAGAACCGCTGCAAGGTCCGGGGATTGGCCGGATCAAACTCCCACATATGGAGAGTCTGGCGTTGGCAGGGGAGAATCCGGCGAAAAAGCATCACCTGGATCACGTTGGCAAGACTGGTGTTCTTCTCCATCATGCTCTTAACGCGCTTCTGCAGCGTCATCACCTCGTCGGACGACGCCCAATCCAGGCCCTTGTTAATCCATGATGCAAGCCGCATTGGAGGACCGGATTTGAACTCGGGAGTGGCGGCCCATGTGGCATCACGGGGTTTCGTGATGTAGAACCACTCCTGTTGCCATCCCTTCACGGTTTCTACGAAGGTCCCCTTAGGCCAGGTGACATTGGGGAGCTTGCTCACCATGGCGCCGCCACACTCCGCGTGTTGACCCTCGACCGCTTTCGGCTTCACGTTGAAGACCTTGAGCCATAAGCCGAAGTGGGGGAATGCGGAGGAATGCCTCACACACGACGATGAACACGGAGATGTTGAGGAAGGAATTTGGGGCTAGATCGTGGAAATCTAGCTCGTAATAGAACATGACCCCGTGAACGAAGGGGTGGAGGGGAAACCCTAGTCCGCGAAGGAAGTGGGGGATGAACACTACCCTCTCATTAGGCTCTGGGGTGGGAATGATCTGCTTTTTGGCAGGGAGCCGGTGGGCGATTTCTGCGGCTAAGTACCCCACTTCCCGGAGTTCCTTGATGTTCCCCTCCGTGACGAAGGAGGCCATCCACTTGCCCTGCACTCCAGATCCGGACATGGCTGGAGTGTTTGCTAGGACGGAAAGGATTGAAACTTGTGCGCTGGAGCTTGAGGGTGGATGGGCTGAGGAGGAAGAAGGCGTGGGGTAAACAGATGGATCCTTATCTTCTTATAAAGGCAGTGAATATCGAGCGTCCCCCCATGAGCCTTAAAACTCGCCTATTCCCAAGGGGTCATGCAAACGGCACGGTTGGATTACTCAAACCCGTATTGATGAGAATCCCGCAATAAGAGGACACGATCTCTGCTTTGACAAGACGTGTCAATGAAGACTGCGCCTCGAAACGTGAAGCGGGAGGCTGAAAAACGGTTCGAAATAATAATAATAAGGCCAGGACATAACGTCTCGCCGGAAAAGCTGTCAATAGATGTGACTTGTTTTGTTTAACTATTTTGCCCTTGTGGTTCAGGGTTATAACTAGGAATAATTAGATTTATGCCCCTAGTTGTGTCCCACTCGTCTGTTTTACCCCTAATTTCCAAAAGTCACCGGTTCTGTCCAAGTCACTTTGCTCCTCTTATGCTTTTGCCCTTTGACCGTTTGACCTTCAGTTTGAAAACTTCATAACTAATTCATACTAAATCAGAAAAATGCAAATAAGATACCAAAATGTTCAGAAAAACATCACCTATATGCCAGTGTCATTTGCATTCATGAAAAAAGTGTTGGAAAATGCACATCCGAGTTTTAGCTCTTTTGATACCACCATGAATAGTAAAATCTAAAAAAATCAAAAAAATTCAAAAAAATAGGAGGGCAAAGAACAACAAATTTTCTAAGTGCTTGCCAAGTTTCATCAGGGAATGGCATTCATGGAAGTCGTGGCAAAAAAATAATCTATTTTGGAGTGCTGGTTGTTTTTTTTTGCCGCGGCACCCACGAATGTTCTTCCCTGATGAAACTTGGTAGGCACTTAGAACATTTGTCTTTCTTTGCCCTCCTATTTTTTTTATTTTTTTTGAAATTTTTTAGATTTTACTATTCATGGTGGTATCAAAAGAGCTAAAACTCGGATGTACATTTTCCAACACTTTTTTCATGAATGCAAATGACACTGGCATATAGGTGATGTTTTTCCGAACATTTTGGTATCTTATTTGCATTTTTCTGATTTAGTATGAATTAGTTATGAATTTTTCAAACTGACGGTCAAACGGTCAAAGGGCAAAAGCATAAGAAGAGCAAAGTGACTTGGACAGAACTGGTGACTTTTGGGAATTAGGGGTAAAACAGACGAGTGGGACACAACTAGGGGCATAAATCTAATTATCCCTTATAACTATTATACAGAGCCGGATATAGTTCTTTTGATCAACTACTTTGAAGTATTCAGAGGAGGAATCTGCCTTGCAATGCCGAAGACAATCTGCACGCCGGACACATTGTCATTGAAGCCTGGTTCAGGGGCTACTGAGGGAGTCCTGGATTAGGGGGGCCCCAGGCGTCCAGGATGTGTGCTATGGGCCGGACTGATGGGCTGCGAAGATACAAGATAGAAGGCCTTCTCCCGTGTCCGGATGGGACTCTCCTTTGCATGGATGGCAAGCTTGGCGTTCGGATGTGAAGATTCCTTTCTCTGTAAACTGAATCTGTACAACCTTAGGCCCCTCCGGTGTCTATATAAACAGAAGGGTTTAGTCCGTAGAGGCAATCACAATCATACAGGCTAGACATCTAGGGTTTAGCCATTACGATCTCGGGGTAGATCAACTCTTGTAACCCCTATACTCATCAAAGTCAGTCAAGCAGGAAGTAGGGTATTACCTCCATTAAGAGGGCCCAAACCTGGGTAAACATCGTGTCCCCTGCCTCCTGTTACCCTTGATCCTCAGACGCACAGTTCGGGACCCCCTACCCGAGATCGGCCGGTTTTGACACCGACAACCATCTTTGATTACCGAGCTAGTCTAGTAGAGGCTTACTAGGGACACTGTGTTTTGTCTATGTATCCACACATGTATCAAGTTTCCGGTTAATACAATTCTAGCATGAATAATAGACATTTATCATGATATAAGGAAATATAAATAACAGCTTTATTATTGCCTCTAGGGAATATTTCCTTCAGTGCATCCGTTGCATGGCAATCCCTACTCACTTGCACCAATATCAATTGATGGGCATCTCCATAGCCTATTAATTTACCTAGTTGGTGTGAGAATTTATTTCTCCTTTTTTGTCTACTACCACCTTCTATTCCATCCATAGTGCTATAGCCATGGCTCATGCTCATGTATTGCGTGAAGGCTGAAAAAGCTTTAGAACATCAAAAGTATGAAACAATTGCTTGGCTTGTCATTAGGCTTGTGCATGATAAATACTTTGTGTGATGAGGATAGAGCATGACAAGACTATATGATTTTGTAGGGATAACTTTCTTTAGCCATGACATATTGAATAGCCATGATTGCTTTATTAGTATGCTTGAAGAATTATTGTTTTTATGTCAATATTAAACTTTTGTTTTGAATCTTATGGATCTGAATATTCATACCACAATAAGAAAGATTACTAGATAAACATGTTAGGCAGCATTCCACATCGAAAATTTTATTTTTATCATTTACCTACTCGAGGACGAGCAGTAATTAAGCTTGGGGATGCTTGATACATCTCCAATGTATCTATAATTTTTTTATTATTCCATGCTATTATATTATCCATCTTGGATGTTTTATATGCATTAATATGCTACTTTATATCATTTTTGGGACTAACCTATTAACCTAGTGCCCAGTGCCAGTTGCTGTTTTGTCCTGTTTTTGTCTTTTATAGAAAATCAATACCAAATGGAGTTAAAACGGAACGAAACTATTTTGAGGATTTTTCTTGAACCAGAAGACAACCACGAAGCTTTGGAGGAGGCCAGGAGCACCACAAGTGGGCCACAAGCTCACAGGGTGCGCCCTGCAAGCTTGTGGGCCCCTCATAGCCCCCCTAACCCTAATCCTAGCTCTATAAATACCCAAATATTCCTCGTACACCAGGGGCACACCAAAAATACTTTTCCGCCACCGCAAGATTCTGTTCTCCTGGGATCCCATCTTGGGGCCTTTTCTGGCACTCTGCCGGAGCGGGATTCGATCACGGAGGGCCTCTACACCAACCTTGCTGCCCTTCCGATGATGCATGAATAGTTTACCACAGACCTAAGGGTCCATGGCTAGTATCTAGATGGCTTCTTCTCTCTCTTTGATCTTCAATACAATGTTTTCCTCGATGTTCTTGGAGATCTACTCGATGTAATCTTCTATTGTGGTGTGTTTGTTGAGATATGATGAATTGTGGGTTTATGATCAGATTATCTATGAATATTATTTGAGTCTTCTCTGAACTCTCTTATGCATGATTAAGATAGCTTTGTATTTCTCTCTGATCTATTGATTTGGTGTGGCCAACTAGATTGATCTATCTTGCAATGCGAGAGGTGCTTTGTTTTGGGTTCAGTCTTACGGTCTCCTCACCCAGTGAGAGTAGGGGTAGCGAGGCACATATTTTATTATTGCCATTAAGGATAAAAAGATGGGGTTTGTACCATATTGTTTGGATCTATCCTGATAACCCACAAGTATAGGGGATCGCAACAGTTTTTTAGGGTAGAGTATTCAACCCAAATTTATTGATTCGACACAAGGGGAGCCAAAGAATATTTACAAGTATTAGCAGCTAAGTTGTCAATTCAACCACACCTGGAGATTAATTATCTGCAGCAAAGTTATCAGTAGCAAAGTAATATGATAGTTTTGATAGTAGTAGCAACAGCAATAGTAACAGTAATAGTGATAGCAATGATTTTGTAGCAAGTGTAACAGTAACAGCAACGGTGGTAACTTAGCAAGAACAATAAAGGAGAAATTTGTAGGCATTGGATCGGTGAATTCATTGGATGATATTCATCATATAATAGTCATAACCTAGGGCGATACGGCACTAGCTCCAGTTCATAAATATAATGTAGGCATGTATTCCGTAAATAGTCATACGTGCTTATGGAAAGAACTTGCATGACATCTTTTGCCCTACCCTCCCGTGGCAGTGGGGTCCAATTGGAAACTAAGGGATATTAAGACCTCCTTTTAATAGAGAACCGGAACAAAGTATTAACAGTTAGTGAATACATGAACTCCTCAAACTACGGTCATCACCGGAAAGTATCCCGACTACTATCACTCCGGGGTTTACGGATCATAACACGTAATAGGTGAATATAACTTGCAAGATCGGATCTAGAACATGGATATAATAGTGATAACATAAACGGTTTAGATCTGAAATCATGGCACCCGGGCCCAAAGTGACAAGCATTAAGCATGGCAAAGTCATATCAACATCAATCTCAGAACACAACGGATACTAGGGATCAAGCCCTAACAAAACTAACTCGATTACATGATGAATCTCATCCAACTCCTCACCGACCAGCGAGCCTACGAAGGAATTACTCACTCCTGGTGGGGAGCGTCGTGGAATTGGCAATGGAGAAGGGTTGGTGATGACGAAGATCGAAGATCCCCCTCTCCGAAGGCCCAAACGGACTCCAGATCTAGCCTCCGGATGAAGAACAGGAGGTGGCGGTGGCTCCATCTCGTGAAACGCGATAATTCTTTCTCCCTCATTTTTTCTGGAAAAATAGGTATTTATGGAGTTGGATTCAGGGACTGCGGGGCCACCAGGTGGGGACAACCCACCTGGGCGCGCCAGGAGGGGGCGCGCCCTGGTGGGTTGTGCCCACCCAGGTGTCCCCTCTGGTGGTTCTTGGCTCCAGAAATTCTATTTTATTGTATAAAAAATCATCGCAAAGTTTCGTTCCAATCCGAGAACTTTTATTTCTGCACAAAAACAACACTATGGTAGTTCTGCTGAAAACAGCGTCAGTCCGGGTTAGTTTCATTCAAATCATGCAAATTAGAGTCCAAAACAAGAGGAAAAGCATTAGGAAAAGTAGATACGACGGAGACGTATCATATCCCTCTACATCATGTCATCTTGCTTAAGGCGTTACTCCATTCTTGTTAACTTAATACACTAGATGCATGATGGATAACAGTCGATGTGTGGAGTAATAGCAGTAGATGTAGAATCATTTCGGTCTACTTGTCACGGACGTGATGCCTATATTCATGATCATTGCCTTAGATATCATCATAACTATGCGCTTTTCTATCAATTGCTCAACAGTAATTTGTTCACCCACCGTATGCTTTCTTCAGGAGAGAAGCCTCTAGTGAAACCTATATATGGCCCCCGAGTCTATTTCCTATCATATTATTTTTAGATCTATAAAACCAAAAATCCAAAAATACCTTGCTACAATTTATTTACTTTTACCTTTTTACTTATCTTTTATACCTATCTCTATTAGATCTCACTCTTGCTAGTGACCGTGAAGGGATTGACAACCCCTTTTTTGCGTTGTGTGCAAGTGTTTGTTAGTTTATGTAGGTGCATCTATTGGGGACTTGCTTGTGCCTCCTACTGGATTGATACCTTGGTTCTTAACTGAGGGAAATACTTATCTCTACTTTGCTGCATCACGCCCTTTCCTCTTCAAGGGAAAATCAACGCAAGCTCAAGAAGTAGCAGATACCCGTGAACTTGTTGTTTAAGCTAAACTACAACTTGGAGAACTAGAAGATAAAAGCTTGATCTAACATAGGTCATTCCAAAGGGATATCTTTGTGTGTGTGTGTGTTGAATAAAGATGATCCTTTCAATGATTGACCTTCATGATCAATTGTTGGATCTATTGTCTTACCCAAGCTTTAATTTGAGTGTGGGTTGTTGTCAAATCAAAATAAGAACAAAGGATTTTTCCTAATGTTGTCCTGCTCGTGGTTGTTTTCTCGAGCATACGCCACTACATCCTTTGGTTTGACCAATGCTATCACCTTGTTCACATAGTTGTGGAATTCCATCTTCACAGAACTCTCAATGAATTGTTGGTGGGCCCATCGGTAACATCTTTATTTTGTCCATGATTCATGATGAACACTAAAGCTAGTGGTGGAAACTTTTATAAGCATTATCTTCGTGTCCGCTTCATGAAGTATATGTTTATGATGAAAGAAGTGACTTCCTTTAAGTTCACGTGCATTTGATATAAGTTGCCGCCGTGAATTTGAGAAAAAGTTTGTTTTTGTTTCCTCTGGGATCATCCCAAGTCAGTCATGCATGTGCAGAGTATTCTATGGTTTGGTAGATTGATCACCTCCATTCCATATGCATTTCCTAGCACACGAAGCCATTGATTGATTTGTTCAAGAAAAATGAGCATGTTCTAAAGTGTTAAGCCTTTATAATTGCGCAAACACTTTGATATCTTCAATCATGGTTCCCGATCAGACTCGGTTGTGTCCTGTTGTAATAATTTTCTGTGGCCACGTTTGTCTTGGACAGTGTGTTCAATCTGGCTCATGCTTTGGAGCTTGCTTCTGTAGTTCATTTCCTGATAATCTTGCAACATCATCTCATCGATTTGTCTTGCAAACTTTATTTTTAGGCATGTTGAGTCTGATGTACCCTGCCACCAACCAGGTCTGAATCTTCGGCAGATATGATGGTTGGAACATTTCTCAAAAATTATAATATTGGTCTCACTATAACCCGGTAAAGGTGATGTCGTGGCTAACACACCTAGCCAAAAGACTTATTATTGTAGTATATTGATTCAGCAATTGGGCCACTTCCCCATGAGGTTTTCGTATGACTTGTTGTAGAAGTTGTTCCTTACGGATCATTTGTGTTTCCGAAGTCCGACCTTTACTTGATGACCATTTCGATGCTAGTCTAAAGCATGATTGTGGTATCTAGAACATTAAGGAGAACATTAGAAGCAGAGTGCTTAATGTCTCTCGGTCGATCATCCAAATTTTGTTTCCTTGGCATAACGAAGGTAATATCTGAGAAGGTGTTATCTTCCTTTGCATCTGGGTCTTCCATTATTATTCGTCATGGTAGTATGAAGTTGTACCAAGATCTTTGGCATAGATGTTGGCAAAACCTAATGAATAGGGAATGCTCAAGTTCTTGAAAGCACGCTCATACACTAGGCTACCTTCGGTATCAATTGGAATGTGCCTTCCTTTCCCAGGTTGTTCTATAACCATAGTTTCTTTTCCAATCTGAGTATGCCAACCTTTTGAATTCCTTCAAAGTTCGTTTGTAAATTTGCCTCGGTGTGGTACAAAGAGTTTCAATGATCCAGGTATCAAAAGTAATTATTTTCCTGACTAGGAAATATTTCTACGAGTCACCTCTCCTAAGGTGCCTTGTTATGGTATCAAGGACAACTTATTTCCTCGCTACATTGAAACCCATTCACCATCTTCTTAAGCATGGAATTATTGCCTACCAATTGAACCTTTATCGTCTGCTTCTTTTCATCACTCCTGGTGTGTGTTTTATGTCTCATCTCAAGAGATGTTCTTACGTCTCATTCCATATAAGTTGATCGTGAGTTTCTCGATCTTCGTGAAGATCGATTTCTGTAGAGTTTTCCTTTCTTTTCGTTGCCGTGTTGGATGAAGTTCTCAAAGCAAAGATGTCAAGGGCAAGATGATGCAATGAATTGCCATCTTCAAGAAGTGCAATTGGATCAAGAAGATTGTGTGAGATCTGTGTTCCCTCTTCCCTCTTACCTTACGTCTTAAATCTCGGGGCAAAATTCTTGTTTAGTGGGGGTGATTTATCACAACCCTAGAATATTTGCTTGTAAATAGTTGCATTTAGAGGTATCATGCACCATGCTTAAATTTCAATTAAACTTGAAATGGGAATGATCAAACCCTAGCAGATAATTAATTTAACTAGGTTCAAATTCAAATCTTTTCAATGAGCCCAAAATGCCATTCAAAAATGTTCACAATTTATGAAACAAGGTGAAAACCTCTATAAAAAATGGTGCACATTTTTCAAGGATGTATTTGGGCTTTGAATTAAGTCACGAAGTTATTTGAATTGGGTTATAAATTACTATAAACTATTTATAACTCCAATAATTCTGAAATATTTTGTGGGGCTTTAGAATAATCCATTTAGTCCACACAATAATTTTCAGAAACAACATGGCAGAGGCTAATGCAGCCTATACCGAACGCGTCATCAGTTAGTCGTACACACGGAGGGCAGAAGAGACCCCTACAGTCTAGAGACACGTAGCGGGGCAGTGACAGCGCCTGGGGCCGTTCCCGTTGGTTGGTTTCCATCCGCCTGGAAAAGAAACGGAACAGAACCTAGGTAGAGTAGTGGCTGCGCGGCTTGGGGTCCCGCGAGTAACGTACGTGCCGCGCGCGCGCCGTCCGGCCGGTGTTGGTGAGTGGCGACGGTGGCCGGTGTGGGCGCAGAGAGGGAAAAGAACTACTTTTTCCGGCTTCGCGGCCTACGGGTTGTTGGACGCCGATACAGGCCAGTCGTCTCCCTGTAACCACATTGAAACAATAGCTTCATATCATACCCTTTTTCCTCGCAACCTCACTGTGATGCGACGGAAAGGTAGGAAATGGCAGCGTAAGCGTTAGGGAAACAATAAAACACAAGGCATTTTGCTCGCAAGTCGCAACAACCACGTCAACAAGATAGAGTACTACTTACTATATAGAGTATGAAACACATGCATGCACGAGGGAAGGCGAAAAATCTCAGTATCGTTTTCGGCCGATGAAGCTCAGCGGTCACCACGTTGTGGTACTTCCTCTCGAAGATTCGGCGACGGCAAGTGGGCATGGCACCGTGTCCACAGCAGCTCGGAACCGATCCTCTTTGCTCTCTGCACTCGACCGTAGGCACGCGGGAGGCAAAAGAGCATCAGGCAGCTTCGGGGCCCGCCGCCGCGCGAGGCCGTTCCCGTTGGCTCCCGCCGGGAAAAAGGAAGTGGAACGCCTCGTCCGGTCGGCGTTGGCCGCGCAACGGTGGCCCGACCCCAAAAGGGCCCCTGCGCCGCCCCGCTCCGGCGCCGGGTGCGCGGGGGTTGTTGGACGTCGCGTCGCCGTGTGCGTGCGTGTGGGGCGGTGGGCGCGTGCGGGCGACCGCACCCCATTCCGTCGCGGACGAGTGCGCGCCCGGTCCCATTCGGTCCGCTCCATCCACCTGTCCCGTCCCGGCCCGGCCACTCGATCGTCTTCCTCCCGTGCGCCCGTCACAAGGAGCACGTCTTTGGTGTAAGCCAGTAAAGACCGGCCACCGGCGACCGGCGCTTCCTACCTAGTATGCGTCCAAAGTAAGTATAGAAGGTAGCGCGACGAATGTGGCTCGAGACGGTAGGTAGATGGCACATCATTGATCAGGCCGGGCTTGTTGGATCGCGGTCTACCGAGTAGCGGCTGAAAAGTGGTCTAGCTCATTCATGCCCGCTGTGCACGCAATGACGCAAGTCAATCGAGGTTTGTTGTTGCCCCGCTCATAGCCAAACCAACAAGATTTCGGAACCACACTATAGACCGGACTGCCGAGCCTAGGGAATCCACCGGGTTACCTTTTTTTGCGGATATAAAAGGCCTTCCATTAATTACGGAACAAGATGTTTACAATCATCTAAAAGAAGCTAAAATTTTGTTTAAAAAAAGTAAAAAATAACAGGTGATGCGTCAAGGATCCATATGAATCTGTTGACACCCCTAGCAGCTACATGCGCAAGCATGTGAGCAACTCTGTTGGCTCCTCGAGGAGTATGCTGGAACTTGACATCTTTTAATTGAGTATCCTGGAACTTGACATCTTTTAATCTCTCAGATATATTCCACACATCTTTGTAGTGGAGAAAATAGAGACCGATCATCCCTTCTTTCTTACGGATTTCGATGTCACATAGATTACTAGACTCGATGGCCGCTCGCTCAGCGTACAGCTTGATCCCTTTAACAATTGCATAGCTCTCGACCTTTTCTGGATCGTGGCTTCTACCTTCAGGATTTGCAGTTGTCATGAGGACTTCTCCTTTAGAGCATGGTTAATAATATAACTAGCAGCCGGCTATATGGGGCTATCACGTCACTTATAGCCAACCTACTAGCCCACCCATACAAAAGTTTTTTTTGAAAAACAAACATCAACTTTATTAATTAGAGATAATGGTTACACCGTCTATAAGAAAAGATACAATATTTTTCATAGGCTCCTCAAACCAATCCCTAGTCATGGAACATTATGCCATTCTAGCAAGCTCATGGGCAACTTTATTCGCTTCTCTATTACAATGCTCAAAACTAGTAAGAGAAAAATCACAAGCCATAAGAAAGCAATAGTTAGTCATACTTGTATGTTATATCATTAATTTATGACCCACATCTTTCTCTCACAAAGATCGTTGGGTCTCGTTCTACAGCCCGCTCTCTTCTCTCTCCACTTTTCTCTTTTCTAACTAGACACAAATCTGACGTGTCATCTCTTATAGCCCACCTACGTCAACTCGCTCTTACAGTTTTCGACCACAAACCCGATCGTCGAATTTTTTGTGACTGTTTCGAAGCTTGGTCGACATTTAGCTTGGCCACCCCTATGGTGGAGGGCACCAGTTTGTCTGTACATTGGGTAGTTTTTACATCAGTTTGAGGTGCATATTTCAAGGCAAAAAGCTCTTTTCCCTTCCCATTATCCACTACTTTCTCTGGAATATTCTAAAGGAATACGTAAAGGTTGATCAGATAATTCACACAAGCATCAATACTTTCCTTCCTGTCACCGTTATTCGCACAAAGCCAGAAGTACTATGTGTGCTTGCATATCCGGTTCCACGTGGTTCATGAGCTGAAACAACTCCATCGGGGTTACTTTCTTGTCGTTAGTTAGATGAGATGGCAATTGGTCGTACGATTAACCAACAAATTGTGTGTCTGGTTTTTATATGACAAATCTCCATTAATTACGATTTAATCCTGAATACTATAACCTGACATTTTGCTTGTTACCAACTCTATAATTTTGTAGTATTTCACCTTTTCATATGACATGTTTCCCTTGTAAAAGAAAAATTAATCATACTGCCACTACTGATATGGTTCGCTTGTGAGTAAATAGATGTACTCTTCAAATTACAATTGTTTTCAAGTACTTCCTCCGTTCCCAAATATAAGTCTTTTTAGACATTCCAACAGATGACTACATACGGAGCAAAATGAGTGAATCTATACTCTAAAATAGGTCTACATACATCCGTATGTTGTAGTCCATTTGAAATGTCTAAAAGGATTTATATTTAGGAACGGAGAGTGTTAAACTGCACTCATGTACATTTGTGTAACGTTCTGTTATAACTAAGTCCACTCCTAGTTTGTAGGATCCACTAACGCTCATGGCCTGCGTGCCTTGTTTCTAGGAGCGTTAGCTCTCTCCCTGCGGGGATATATGTTGTAACTTGTAACCTTGTTGAGCAGTGAATACAATTGAGCTCTCCAACTTGGTATCAGACACCAGGCGCACCATGGCCACGAACTCCTCCTCCGGCGCCGCCACGAGCTTCGCCACCTCCCTTGGCTCTCTTTCTTCCTCCTCGACGGCGCCTGCTGCAGCCACCTCAACGGCCTCCTCACCCCCGTTCGTCTTCGGCACTACTCCTTCCCTTCTCCACGGCTCCTCCCCCGCCGCCTCGGGCTCTCAGTTCGCCCCTCTCTTCACCTCCGACGTCATTCCTCCCACCCCGCCGGCACCTGCCCCGCGCCTTCCTATCTTCCAAGATCACATCACCAACCACATAAAATTCCTCCTTAACCCGGCCGATCACAACTATCATAAATGGAAGACCTTCTTCCTCATGGTTCTCGTCCGCTATGGCATCTCCTTCCTCATCGACCACCCACCGCCACCCAACGCTTCCGCCACCTACCTTGAGCTCGATGCTCACGTCGTTCTGTGGATCTACGCCACCCTCTCGGACACCATGTGTGATCACGTCGTCGGCGCCACCACCACCTTCGCCCTCTGGCATAAGATCCGTGACTACTTTCTCGCCAATCGCGCCGCCCGCTTCATGATTCTCAATCGCCAGAACCGCAACCTCAAACAGGGCGATCTTTCGGTCTCCGAATATGCTCGCCGCATGAAGCTCCTCACTGATGGCCTCGCTGACATCGATTGCGCCGTCTCTAAGGTGGATCTCACCACCCAGTTTCTCCACAGCCTCGACAAGCGGCTCGACACGATCCGAGTGGTGCTTGGCGATCAGGATCTCCCCTTCGACACCGTCCTCTCCCGCGTCGTCCTGGCTGAGGAGTCCCAGGAGCAGCGCGCCGCTGAGGAGAGCGCCTCCGCCTTCGCCTTGCATGGCGGTGGTGCCTCTGGTGCCGGCCCCAGCAGCGGGGGCCGTACCTCGACCGATTGTGTGGATCGCCCTCCTGCCGGCGCGCACGGCGCCACCCCCGCACCTTGGTCGTGGGCGTGGTGATCGCGATGGTGGCGATCGCTGTGATCGCGGTGACCGCGGTGGCCGTGGACGCGGCCGCGGCCGCGATCGTGGGCGTGGCGACCACAACGGCCGTGGTCACCTTCCCCGCATCCGGCTTCGCCCTTCACTGGCTACTTCGCGCCCTACGGGATGGCCCTTCCCTCCCGCGCTCTGGATGGATCCCACCGAATGCCGCCGGCGTTCTCGGTTCGCGCCCCGGGTCGCATGCGCAGGCTTACCCGCTCCTGCCTGCCCCGGCGCCTGCTCCGTTCTATCCGCCTGCTCCTTCCTCATGGGAACACGCGGCTATGCTCAATGCCGCCTACAGCAACGATGGTTTTCCGGCCGCCCCCGCCCCCGAGTGGTACTTTGACAGTGGTGCTTCCTCCCATGTGACCGGCAATCCAGGTAACCTCTCCAAGTCTAGTTATTCTTTAAAGCATGTTCCATCTAGCATACTTGTCGACAATGGCCACCACTTACCCGTCACCGCCACTGGTTCTGTTACACTTCAACCTCATGATTTTTGCCTCACCGACGTTCTTGTCTCTCCCAATGTTGTCACAAGTTTAATTTCTGTTCGTCGTTTTACTAAAGACAATTCTTGCTCCGTTGAATTTTACCCTTGCGGTTTTCTTGTGAAGGATCTTCGCACTCGGAGGGTTCTCATGATCTCCGTTAACAACAGTGATCTCTATCCTTTCCACGGCAACACCTCTACTCCACCGTCGGCGTTCACCGTCTCCACGTCGGACTTGTGGCATCGTCGACTTGGGCACCCCGGAGCTCACTCCTTGTCTACATTAGCAAACGACTTCCTTAGCTCTTGTAATAAAAGTGCCCACACTCCATGTAATGCTTGTCAACTAGGACGCCAAGCACGTCTCCCTTTTTCTTCTTCCTTTAGTAAAACTTTTGCACCTTTTGATTTAATACATTGTGATTTGTGGACCTCTCCCGTTGTAAGTTTCTCCGGTTTTCAATATTACCTCGTGGTGCTTGATGACTTCACACACTACTCTTGGACGTTTCCCCTACGCAACAAATCGGACACCTCTTCTACCTTACAACGCTTCTTCACATTCATCCACACACAATACAATGTCATCATCAAAGAGATGCAATGTGACAACGGCGGGGAGTTCCTCAATTCCTCCCTCCGCTCTTTCTTCTCTAACAACGGCATAGCATATCGGTTCTCTTGCCCACACACCTCTCCCCAAAATGGAAAGGCCGAACGTCTCATTCGCACTACTAATGGCGTCGTTCGTTCCCTTCTTTTTCAAGCCAATCTTACCCCCCCCCTCCCCCATTTTGGGTTGAGGCCCTTCACACAGCCACCTATCTACTAAATCGACGCCCCTCTCGTGCCATAAACGACCACACCCCCTACTACCTCCTTCATGGTACACATCCCACTTATGATCACCTTCGTGTCTTTGGATGCTTATGCTTCCCCAACACATCCGCCACCATGTCTCATAAACTCTCCCCTCGCTCGACCCGGTGCATCTTCTTAGGCTATCCGCTCGAACATAAGGGGTACAGGTGCTATGATTTATCCACGCGCCGTGTGATTGTCTCTAGGCATGTTGTTTTTGACGAAACTTCATTTCCCTACGAACCGGCCACACCACCGGCTACCCAACCCCTCTCCGCACCTGATCCGCTGGCCGCGCCCCAATCCCCACCAGATTTCTCGGATCTGCCGCCCCTGACCACCTCGTACTGGCCACCCCAACCACCCACCCCAGCGCCACGCGCTTCTCCCGCATGCAACCAATCACCAGTCGGCCCCACTCCCACTACCAGCCAGCAGCGCCCCAGCCCGCACGGATCCCACGGCCCGACCGCATCTTCCTCGCCTGCCGCACCCGCCTCCCCACCACTCAGTCCACCCGAATCCACCTCGCCTTCCGTGCCTGTCGCCTCTGCCCCACTTGCCGCAGATTCCTCCTGCCGCGTCGCCAGCCCCACCGCATCCTCCTCGGGATCCGAGGCATGCACGCCCACTCCCCCTCCGCCACGTCTGCCCCGCCATGCACAACCGGCTGAACCCCCACGTAACTCGCACCAAATGACCACTAGGGCCAAACGCGGGTATTGCATGCCCCGGCGACTTTTTCTCGCTGATTCTACTTCCACATCCCTCTCTCCTATCCCTCCCACGTACAAGTCTGCCCTAAAAGACCCAAATTGGCGGCAAGCAATGCAAGATGAATATCATGCTTTAATCCATAACTCCACTTGGTCTTTGGTACCTAAGCCTGCAGGTGTAAACATTGTTACGGGGAAGTGGATTTTTCGCCACAAGTTCAACACGGATGGCTCCTTGGCTCGTTATAAAGCTCGGTGCGTTGTCCGGGGATTCACTCAACAAGAGGGTGTGGACTACGACGAGACATTCAGTCCGGTCGTCAAACCGGCCACAATTCGTGTTGTGCTCATCCTTGCCACCTCTCACTCGTGGCCCATTCATCAACTGGATGTCAAAAATGCATTTCTTCATGGTGATCTCAAGGAAACTGTGTATTTCTCCCAACCGGTCGGCTTTGTTGATGCATCCCACCCGGATCATGTGTGCCTTCTCAACAAGTCACTCTATGGTTTGAAACAAGCCCCTCGGACGTGGTTCCTTCGGTTCAAGTCCTTTTTGCTATCTATTGGGTTTTGTGCCTCCAAGAGTGATTCCTCTTTGTTCATCCGCCATCTTGGATCCAGCATTGCCTACCTTCTGGTGTATGTCGATGATATCATCCTTACGGCCAACACTCCTGCCACCCTACACTCCATCATGGCTTCCCTCAAACAGGAGTTCTCCATGTCGGACCTTGGTGAGTTGCATCATTTTCTTGGCATAAATGTTACTCCCAACTCCTCCGGCTTGTTTCTATGTCAACAACAGTACACACTAGAGATTCTAGACCGCGACAACATGCTCCATTGCAAACCCGTGTCCACCCCTGTTGACACCTCGGCCAAGCTCTCTCTTCATGATGGTCACATTCTTTCCAACCCTACATACTACCGTAGCTTGGCTGGCGCGCTTCAATACCTCACCCTCACCCGCCCGGACATCTCCTATGCCGTCCAGCAAGTTTGCCTCTTCATGCATGAGCCGCGTGACACTCATATGCAGCTGGTCAAACGGATACTACGGTATCTCCAAGGCATCTCCCACTACGGCATTCAGCTCTACAAATCACCATCTCATGACCTCACTGCCTATACTGATGCTGATTGGGCCGGGTGCCCGGACACCCGCAAGTCCACTTCGGGGTTTTGTGTCTTCCTTGGCAACAACATTATTTCTTGGTCATCCAAACGGCAACCTACCGTGTCACGCTCAAGTGCTGAAGCTGAATACAGTGGCGTCGCAAATTGTGTTGCTGAATCTTGCTGGCTTCGACAGCTCTTGCATGACCTCAAGTGTCCGCCGGCAAGAGCAACTGTGGTGTATTGTGACAATGTTAGTGCCACCTATCTCGCCTCCAACCCAGTACAACACCAACGGACAAAGCATATTGAGATTGATCTCCATTTCGTCCGGGATCGTGTGGCTCTTGGCGAGGCTCGTGTGCTTCATGTTCCTTCGAGCTCACAATTTGCTGACTTGTTCATCAAAGGACTTCCATCTCAAGTGTTCTATGAGTTTCGCGCCAGCCTGAACGTCCTACCACACAGAGTTCCGACTGAGGGGGGTGTTAAACTGCACTCATGTACATTTGTGTAACGTTCTGTTGTAACTAAGTCCACTCCTAGTTTGTAGGATCCACTAACGCTCATGGCCTGCGTGCCTTGTTTCTAGGAGCGTTAGCTCTCTCCCTGCGGGGATATATGCTGTAACTTGTAACCTTGTTGAGCAGTGAATACAATTGAGCTCTCCAACTGAGGGAGTACTAAGCATCTTGATTTCATGGTACCACAGAGATCTTTGCTTTCAGTCTAGCTTGCTTCCAAAATCATACAGTTGGACCTCGCATACAAAATTCAAAAATCCATGAAGTCACGGAGGGGCGTCGGGAACGGACGCCTCTCAGAGTTTGAAGTTGACCGGGTTTCGCAGGTAGGAAGAATGCCAAATCACGATCACATCGGGCTCAAGAAACTGAATGCAGCCAAGGAAAATGTCATGATCTCCGTGGATAGGAAAACATCTAGACCTGGATCCTGATTGCTATTCGGACCAATGATGATGTCCCCATAGTTCAGTGCAACAATTGCTAAATGCAACGTCGTAGAGACTGTTAACACATTATTTTAAGCCCAATTGCATATTCTTTTAACTCAGCCGCGTGTGCTTCGTTTACAATGTGAGTTTCCCAGGACACCCTACTACTCAAACCAATTGCCAAACCAAAAGAGCTACACAAACCAAGATCAATGTGTACTTCTCTGAGTACTCGCTCAAAGACAAGCATTACAGGTTACTGAAATTTACTCAAATGATCACAGTTATAAAATCACATCCACATGTCCACGGAAACGTACATTGCTACTACGCTGTAGCATTTGAAATTCCAAATTCTCAAGCTCGAATCATGTCAGCAAAGCAGCCGAAGCAAACTTCCCAGGTACAGATAGATAGATAGATAGATAGATAGCCAAGTACCATAGAAGAAGAATCTGCAGCTGAGAGACTGGAGCCAAGCTATTGGAATCTCTCATAACCCACTACGAAACTAAGACGACTCTTCCAACATAAACCAACCATCACTTCTAAGATGAGAAGGCACACGGTACCTTTTTAACAGTGAACATAATTCTGACCAGCCTACTAGTTGTGCTACCTAGGCGTTGGTCGATGAAATCAGACACCAGTAAACTCTAGGAAGTAACCACAACGCTGGAGACTCACTGACTGAATTTACATCTTCAATGTTGAAGCAAGAGATTATATTATTGTTTGGAGCAAGTACCCAAACAGAGATATTTGATCTTTCTTCCCGAATCTGAACTGGAAACTCAACAGGGTGACACAAGAACAACCAACTCTGTGTTGTAATTTTAACATGTCAACATTATAAACCAACTAGCTACAAGTAGTGTATGAGTTGATCGCAATCACCTAACCATTTTATTCAACCAAAGCCCTAACGAAAAGTGGAAGAAGGAAAAAAGATAAGCTTGTACACCTTACAAGATTTTACTGAATCAGGTGCCTATTATCCAAAGCACTAGACTAGACCGATTCCAACTTTTGAAATAGCCTAGCACAGCCCGTAGCAAAAAGTGTCTCATTGAAGACAACATTAACATCCATGTTTCAGAGTTTTGCCAATGGTTCTTTCCACACCAACAAATACCATATATAGGATAATTAGGTCTTAGGGTAAGTTTGGTTTGAGCCATGGGTTGACCCACCAAATATTTGGCTAGCCAAATTTTGTTCAAGGTTTTGTGTGCCCATGAGCAGGGTAATATTAGCAGAAAAAATGAACTAGAGTGGTAACAAGCCATTGCCATGCCAAAAAGTTGACAACCATCCAAATCATGACCAAAGTTTTGGTCACAGCCAAAAAAATCGGTAAGGTACATGTTGGCTACGAATCAAACATACCCTAAGTTCTAATTATCCTCTTTCACATGACCATCCACATATGTTGCATTTGCGTCATCACCTTATTCATCATAAGTATTCCATGCAGTTTCTTGTAAGACTACCCCAGCAACAGAACCATTGTGTTTCACATTCCCTTTTTTACCTGCACCAGAAAAATAGCACCATGTTTCAGTCCTGATTGCACTTGAAACTCTACCAACTGGTTCAGAGAGTGTGTTTAGAAGTTACAAGATGACATGATTTATTTCTCTGTATGTAGGATCTATCTGCATGTATACTATGTTTATCAGCTTTATTCATACTGATTTCTTCCCAAAGCAGCTCTTTCGTTTGTCTCGAAGACCTCGGAGTGATGACTAACACTGAAAACAACGGTGTCATGCTCTAAATCAAGTTTCAGATGAGTCCATGTTTGCCTTTTAACTTGAGGAAAGTTTCATTTGTTTAAAATAGTGTATCAGATAGACCTGTCAATCTGGGTAGGAAGAATGTACTTAATAAATACATGGGTAAAGATTAGTGAAAAGGAATTATTCTGATTTAGGAGCCAAGAAGTGGAAGATCATACGTCAGGATGGCCGTCGGAGGTAGTGGTGGGGCTGACAGAACATGAGGATCGGAAGGCATCAATGTGAGCCTGGCACTTGACACGATCACCCTTGTTCTCCTGCAGGCACTTGCGCAGCGCCTCCACGTCGCACGCTGCAGCCGCCTTCTTCTCGCCTTCCCCTCTGACACCGCCACCGATTGTTCTGTCCATCGCAGCCAGAGCCGCCACTACTCAGCCTTGAAGCACGGGTCAAAAGGACCAGTCTGTACCCATCATGTGATAATCAAAAGGTAAACACAATTATGTAAATGTGGAATGTACTTTTGGCATACTTAAGATTCAAGTTGCTCCTCTTGAAACAAAGAAGTTGTCTTATTTATTTTTCTAAGAGAGATTTCAGATCTCTTCAGTAACTAACGTGCATCTGCCCTTAAACTATGGTACCTAATGGAGCAAACAATCAGGAATGCATATGCACTAATATCTGACCTATGATCAAGAATCTGACAAATAAGCACAGAAAATAGATGGTTGCCACACCATACATATGCCATTTTATCTGCTAATCCACTAGTTTGTACTACTCTTTATGTTGAAATCTCATTTACTCCCAGCTTCTAAAAGTCCATTGTGTCTTAAGTCTTAACAGCAGTAAAGACCGAAGACAATTAAAATTCGAAGAAAATCTTGATGTTAAGTTCTACCTCATCTCATGCAGGAAGATGTTAAAGATTAGACGAGCCTGGCAGTAGATTTTAACATTTACACACTTACAAAAGATGTAAGCACAAAGGGAGTTATGTTAGGCTTTCTAGAAACTACGAGTAGCTTAATATGCATTGGTATGACGTACACTACTGTTAACAATTATTTGTAACTGTACGTGTGTATCCAATTGAGAATATGTTTAATTCTGTGTTTTATTGGTCCCTAAGCACCAGCACTACCACTCTCCAACTATTCAGCGTTCTAGTATTATTTATCTTTAGCATGGTGAGGTACACAAGTGATCTTCGTTGGATAAAGAAATTTCAGCTCGGAGATGTTTACTGTCTAGATGCCTGCTTACAACTACGAAATGTGTGCAAGTAAAAAAAAATCATGGCAGCGCTAAGCCCCGCCGCCCCTCACCGTCCTGGTGAGGCATAGGTCCCCCCTCTAACCCAAAGCCTCTCAAGTCTAAACTGGTGGGATCCCTAGTCGCTTGGCGATGTGGGACTAAAAGATCTCGTAGTACAAGGCTCGTCGTGTTACCTGAGTGGACACCCAGCTCCGCCGCGCGCAGGTCACCTCACGGCGCCGAAAGGACGGCGAGTCCGCCTTCAACGCGCCCGCGCCTTCCTCTTCCTCCTCCTCCTTGATCTCCGGTCGCCGCGGATGCTCTGACTCCTGCGCCTCCCCCGCGCCCGCAAACGCCGACCTCGAACAAGTTCACGGAGAGAGAGAGAGATTTCGCTCGGCGTGGGGAAGAAGGAGGTAGACTGAGGTAGGCGGCTGCGGAGGAGGATTCCGGCCGGCGTGGGAGGAGGAGGCGATGCGATTTGAGGGTTTCTTTCCACTCCTCGGCGGTGCTCAAGATTTTGTTTCACGGCAGGTACACTCGCAAATGTACACAGCTTGGGCTGGTTGGGTTCGGCTCGGAGGAGAATTGCGGCCCACTACTACTTCTACCGGACGCAAATGTACGCTCGCTTCACCTCCAAAAAAAAAAATGTACGCTCGCTTGGGCTGGGCTCCTGGAAACCGGTCTAAATATAAAGAAAGAAAGCAAAAAGATGGGAGGTAGAACAGCTTGAGAGTTTAATTTTGCTTATTAAAGTATAGCATGCTTTCCTCCTGAAAGCCTCTCTTGTTGGGCATTGCAGTAGTACTTTATTTTCTTGAAAAGATGGTTCTGTTTGCATACATCTACATGTAGTTTGTTGCAGTGTGCTGCTAGAGATTAGAGAGTTAATGAATTTTACTGCACATTTATAGGTCCTGGCTAAATACTCGTGTGTTGCAACGGGGCAACTTTATTCTAGTGCTTCAATGTAGATTTTTTTTTATTGGGTTAAGTTTGAGATATGCTATGGGGGAAGAGTCCATAGGCAAACGTAAGAAAATATATGATTTGATTGAGATTGTTGTGTACAACTACATGAGTTCATTTTTATTGTCGGCTTGCAGTGGATTTCTTGCTATCAGCGATTTATTTTGATTTTTGTTGATTTTTGTTTTGCAAAGGATTTTTTTCCCATAAACGAGGATGTGGGGGCGGCTTGGAAAAATAATAATGGAGATTATCATGTGGTTTTGAAAAAAACTGAATGGCAGAAGGCATGTATCGATGGAAGGGAAAGTGAAACCAACAAACTCTCCAATATTTATTTGTATGATTTTTTCGTAATGGTTTTGACTTCTGACTTTCTGTTGCATAAGTTAATCAACTCTTTCTTGTGACAATATCATGGCAAATTTTATTTTTTTGCGGGGATGTGGCAGTTATTTCATGATGCGGTACTTTTCTGCCAGCAGCAACAGGTGGATTTTGTCAGGTGGCAGGGTTTTGTTTCAAGTCACACAATTTTGAGCCTTGCTATACAGACGATAAGTTCATGGCCGACGTCTGCACGATCGTATGTGGAGGGCCAACAGCCAGCCTGCATCTTCGTTTTCCTTTTTTAGCTGATGCTAGTGTTGTTGGCGACCAAGTATCGTTTGCAGATCATGCCTGAGGTGTCGTCTGTGAAGCAATTTCGCACAATTTTGTTTGTCGATTCTAAAGATTTAGTTGTGCCCCATATGCGCCATGAAGAGTGAGGACAACTTTTGCGAATGCACATGTGTGTTTCCTTCTAATGCTCCCTTCTTTATTGTTGGCGTGTTGATCATGCATTATGCGTTGCAGATGAATAAACTGGTTCAGAAGAGGAACGACATGAGATAGAGATATGATTATGATGGAACTGAATGAAAACAATCCAGAGAAACCATCTCACCCCAGCGTTGCATCTCTCCTCTCTTTCCTCTCTCCCAGTGCCATCGTCGGAGGACGCAGCCAGGATAAGCCCACGCGGCAAACGGCAGCGGCGACTGGGCCTCTTCTCGCTCGATGGTGGGCGCTCGTGATGGGGGGAGGCTAGGTCCTCCCTGTTGCGCGACCCAGAGTCTGCGGCCCTATCGCGACTCGACGAGCTTCGGCCAATAGCTCTCTCCGGCATCCAGGGCGGGTGCCCCCCCCCACCCCCCCTAGAGGTTGCTCATCCACGCGTTCTGCTTTGGGCGGGCGCCCCCGTGCAATCTACATCGACGGGCATCTGGAAGCATCTCCGGCAATAATGCAGTGGCGGCTCGACAAATTCTGCCCTCCCGCGACCTTACATACGTTGTGCAATCCACTAATAGCTGTTTGTCAGACATACGTCATGGCTAATTCTTGCACAAGTTTATCTCTTGGAGCTACACAAAAAGTTGGATGTTTACAGTTTGATCAGCTTAAATCGTGGAATGGGATCATTAACATGGGAGAAAACTACATGTACTAATGGTATGGGGCAGACCACAGTTAACCCTATTTGGTGTAAAATTTGGAAGCTAGCATGCCGGCAAAGGTTAATTTTTTTATTTGGTGTACGTGCACGCTTGTGGCCCTGAAAATACAAACCACTTATTTCATTGTGACAAATGCAACAAAGGTTTGGAGAAGGTTAGGATGGACGATATTATTAAAAGAGCATGTGAAGTCGATCGTACTGGTGAGGCGGTTCTGGAGTTCTTGCTTTTGTGAGATCAGGAGTTGTCTGTTATGGGTATTTAGAATCCTCATGAAATGATCGCCATTACTACTTGGTATTTGTGACGGGAGAGGGGTAAACTGGTTCATGAGGAGATTGTTCAAGGTGCTTTTCAGATGACTACGAAGATTCGTGCTCTCCCTGCAAACTAATACTATTGCTTCCTCTCCAAAGCTACAATGAAAATATTCAAAAAAAAGGCTACAATGAAAAGGAAGGGTTGGATCCGCCCAGCCACTGGTTTTGTAAAACTTAATGTTGATGCATCTTTTTATCAAGACTTAGGAACACGACGGGAGCGGTCCTGAGGAACAATAGCGAAAAAAAATCATTGCTATGTGGAATTGCAAAATTGAAAGATGAGAGACTACCAAATTAGGTTTATCCCCAAAGGGCGGGTTTCAATCAATTTATTAACTATGACAATTTGGATGTCATTGACACCACGAGGAATGGTCAATCTACAAGAGCGGCAGTGACAATTTTCAACAATTGCTATATTGTTTGTAATTTTCCTATCTCTATAGGTTTAAACATTGTAATATACTCCCTCCGTTCCTAAATATAAGTCTTTTTAGACATTCAAATGGACTACAACATACGGATGTATGTAGACATATTTTAGAGTATAGATTCACTCATTTTGCTCCGTATGTAGTTAGTTGTTGGAATCTCTAAAAAGACTTATATTTGGAAACGGAGGGAGTATGAGCTAGTTGCTCTTGAGCTCGCTAGATTGGCTATTCAACTTTTGATTGGTTTGAGGAGCCTTTGAATGAAATTGCAATCCTGCTCATAAATGATGTATGTAACTGTTATTTAAGATGATGTTTTAAAAAAATACTCCCTCCAGTCTTTTTACTCTGCATATAAGAATTGTCTAGTCAAACTTCATAATGTTTGACCATATTTATATGAAAAAATATCAACATCTACCATGCTAAAGTTATATAATATCAAAATTTAAGTCATGACGCATCTACTGATAGTGATTTCACATTATGAATGTTGGTATTTTTTTTTTCTACAAAGTTGATCAAACTTTGCGAGTCTTGACTTCAGACAAATCTTATAAGCGAACTAAAAAGGACCGGAGGGAGTACAAAGAAAATGGTCCTTGAGAAAGGTATCGGTCTCTTCAGCCTTACTGTTGATTACTCATTTTCTAGAACTTTGCACCGGAAACTTTTCTAAGAGAGCAGTCTTACTGTGGTCCACAAATCTGGATTCGGTGTCAGTTTACGCGTATACTATAACTTAGTCTTAGCTTGGTATAGATAGAATATAAGATTTTCAGTTCGCCTTGGTAGTCGGAACAGATCTTGGTCAGGTTGCCACTCTGCAGAAAACTGCTACTACTAGTAATCAGCGTCATGATAATCATCATAGCCTCCGCCACCACCCTCGTCAACGTAGCCTTCGTAGTTGTAATCAGCATCGTGACCATAGTCATAACTAGCATCAAATGTTTCACCATAACCGATATCCTGTTCATATTCCTCGTCAAAGTGTATGTCATCTTTGCCATTTGCTTTGCCAACTTCGTCTTCAGTCTGCATGCAGAATCTCAGTAAGCATTTGAATGACAGCAAATATAACAAGTAAACAAGATATTTATTTTGATGTTGGAGCATTTACAAAAGAAAATTGCATGAATTTTAGGATACAGAAATCTATCAAGCTCCAGTGAACATAAAAGGCGAAAACATACCGTGTACAATCCACTAACAGCTTCAACATTGATTTTTGACCCGAGTCCCTGCAAAAGGAGCAGTGTTATATGTTAAATGTTAGTCAGTCTGCACGGAAAGTTCAACATGTAACGATAAATAGTCACACGGCACGTATTTTGGATGTCCATGGCTGTACAAAAGGTAAGTACCTTCTGTCTCAACATGTTGTAGGTTGCTTCTGCTGGTGTGTCAGCAGGTGTGGAGTTCTTGTCTTCATTACGTTTTCGTTTCTACATTTAAAAAACCATCCCTGTCAAATCATGAACTCTACCAAAAATAGTAAAGATGTGTACACATGACGCTTGAGCGACACTAGAAACATTCCATACCTTCTGTCGTCCCTCTCCAACAGGTACACCTCTAGCTGCCAATTCAGCTGCTAAAGCTTCCTTTGCAGCTTGTTCCTGTAAAAGAGTCAGTAGATATTTACACCCTGTTGTCAGGAGAAGAAACTGCCTCATGATGATAACTACCTCTAGGTATTCTTTGTTCATTTCCTCCCAGATAATCTTTTTGTTCTGTGTTTCTTCTTCATTGTGAAGATACCCGTCAACCTGCAATTTTACCAAACATAATTACAGGAAATCAGAATGAATGGTCATATCTCAGGCTCTAACAATGGCTGCAATAAATTAGTGTGTTGAAACATCTCATGGATAAAAAATACCTCCACATCATCAATATCAGAAAGATTTTCAGAATCAGAATCAGCTTTACCATTCTCACCTAAGGGTGCAATATAACACCAGCAAGTTGATTAGTCATCAGCTTGGCAATACAAACCAAAAAGGGGAAAGGACAACGAAATTATTGTTGCAGAGTACTACTCCATCCGTTCATAAATAAGTGAACTAAAACCACGTCACTTATTTATGAACGGAGGGAATATCATATTAAAGGAACCTATAAACCTTCCACTTCAGCATCGTCAGGAGCAACAAAATCATTTGCAGTTTGACTGGAACTAATTGTCGAAGATTTGCCCCCAAAGTTCTGTTCAAAGAAGTCAAACAGAGTGACCGGACGAACAAACACACATCAAGCACATTGAGTGAACTATAAGATAAACAACTAATGCAGATGTAGTAAAGAGAGATCATATACATGATGTTAGCGCAATACAACAAATTTCAAAGTTGAGCAATAAAAATAGATTATGCCTGTTCAAATGTTCCATTAGAAGATTGCACCAACAAGACCACTAGTCTGGTACAGTCTACAATTGGATTTAATGGGTATGTTTTTTCCCATCCTGCAACATCCTTTGAGCACAACAAAAGATGGATTACAAAAATATAAATAAAGAGAAGCAGCTTCAACACTAGATAATTTGAGATACTCGTCAGCAAACAGTTCTGTGAGATCGCAAGAAAACTCTGAGATTACTTAGAAATCTCACTCTCAAGCTCCAAACTACAGTTCAGTAATATAATCTAGATGTAAAGATGAAACTTGAATGTTCTTGTAACAAAAAAGAAAACAGGTCATCGAAGTAATTAATAGACATCAAAAGTTATAAAACTGGATTTGTCAGGGGTTTGTGCAGTCAATTGATGAAAAAGAATCTTCAAATTGCTTTGTGTGAATGATGAAAGTAATTTAAAAACAGTGAACAATAAGAGTGAAATTTCTTAGTTGAGAATTACAGTTGAAAAAGACAGATTCTCAGATTAATAGTGTACGAAACATGGGCTTAAGTATGTTCAGAAACTTCTACCTTTCAAGGGGTCATGATGTTATCCTCAACATCAGAACTATTTAACTCACACAATGTTTCCTCGACCACGGCAGTTTCCTTGGATCTTTTAGCAGCATCCTGTCTGTGTTTTTCAGCTTGCTGGAAAGCTGGAGGGTCAGCACCACCCTCCAGCCCACCTGAAAGTTCAGTGAACTGACAAATCAAGTCATATCAGTAGTGAATGAAGCATAAAAACCAAGGCATTACGAACATAGTAAATGTGAGTTACATTGTCATAGCATTCCTCACAAAGTCCATGAGAAAAATGCTCAGCACCCTTATCCTTGTGCTCGCAAAGGACTTCTCCATACTTGGCTGAACATTTTGGAACCGTCTCTTCATAAGCCTTGGCCAAAAAATCTTCAATCTATCATAGGGACATGAAGATACAAAATATAACTAAGTGATGCTATACTATAAATGAAGTTCTTACAAAAAAGGTTGTAGATAAATGTATGAGCTATAAATAAGTTGATGACTTGGAATGTTCCTAATCCTAATGTACAATTGTATTTGCACAGTCTATCGTAAACATTATGGCCTTGGAGCATCAGTGTCATCAATTCACCCATGATCAGCAAAACAATAACTACTAGGTTTGTGCCAGAGAAGTGCCTTGTGTGAGGAAAAAGAAAGAGATTCATCAGCTATGGAATCTGACAAGTTTTGGTATCGAACAGAGGGGGATGTTCACAAAGCAGCACATTTATGTTGACATGATATCATCTGCATAGTGGTCCAAGACAGATAATTATATGTTTGTAGTAGATATCACAGAAGCACATACTCCCTCCGTTCGGAATTACTTGTCTCGGAAATGGATGTATCTAGAACTAAAATACGTCTAGATACATCCATTTCTGCGACAAGTAATTCCGAACGGAGGGAGTAGATATGAAGGGGATGCCATAATGCTCTAGGAGATAAATAGAAATATCACCTAAAACTGGCTATCTGAAAAGATAAAAGGAAGTAAACCCTAAAACTGGCTATCTGAAAAGATAAAAGGAAGTACACATTAAGTGTAGTTGACAGAGTTGCATTACTCAGTGCTGCTTTAGTATCATACACACGTACGATTCAATGATAATTGGATGATAGTTACTTGAGTTCAAATTTGGGTACGTTTGAGAATGGGCGGCTCAAGTGCACTTACCTAAACAGAAACAACCAAACAATATTGCACCGCTGGCCATTCTAGTGTGCTAAAATATTAAAATAATAATGCTCACTAATCTTTAGTCACCTGAAATTTTCGTGTCTTCCAGTCATCAACTAAAATAACACAATACCATGCTTAAACCACAGAGCTAACACTACTAGAAAAATGACCTTCCCTGATCGCACAACACTAGACTTAAACCACAGAGCTAACACTACCAGAAAAATGTCCTTCCCCGATCACACAATACTAGGCTTAAACCACAGAGCTAACACTACTAGAAAAATGTCCATCCCTGATTAGTTATACTTATCACTGACGGGAAATCTGTCACCCGTCAGCGATGAGATGCAACGCTGGCGGGCATGCAGCGTCGGTACTGACTTCCCACCACGGCTTTATGAAATCTGCACTGATGCAGAAAGTGCCCTTCAGTAGTGTGAGGACCCGGAACCCTGGTCGACAATGTCTTCACTGACGGTTACGACTCGCCTGCTTGTCATTGGCTCTCCTATCATCATTCACAATCAAGCTTGTCTGCCCATCAATAATACACATTGTCAGCTGCACACGGAGGACAATTTTTCCCTGATAGTCGCTAAGGCCAACTCCAACGCGCGACCGCATTTGATCCGCCCATGTCCGTTTGGGTCGAAACGGACACAAATCGAGGCCCGACGCGGCAACCCAAACGGACAAGCGTCCGTCGCGCGGGCGCTCTCTTTGTCCTCCCACTGGCCGGCCCGTCGGTGAAACATACGCCCTTCCCCTCCTCCCCTATACCTCTCCCGCCCCCATAGCCACCGCCACCCATTTTCCGGCCGCTCCATCGCTGGCCAGGCCTGCCACACACTGCCCCACCGCATTCACACAACCTCCCCCCGCTCCCGCCCGCCGCTTTTCGGAGGAGTTCTTGCCGGTGTTTGTGGCCTTTCTCGCCGCCGTCGGTACTAGAGAAACCACGGCCGCTGCCGGTTCTCACAATGACATCAACGTGCTTCAGCGTTCTCCAGTGTTCGCAAGGCTTGCAGAAGGCCACTGCCCAAAGATCAACTTTGAGATCAACGGCCACTGGTACAACAAGGGATACTACCTAGTTGATGTTATTTATCCTCAGTGGTCAACTGTATTGAAGACAACATCCAATCCGGAAGGAGAGAAGAAACAGAGATTTGCCCAAGCACAAGAGAGTGCTAGGATGGATGTGGAGTGTGCTTTTGGTGTGCTGCAATCTCGATGGGCTGTCATTCAACACCCTTCACTGACATGGAGCACCGAGAAGCTGAAAATGTTGTGCCTGAGCATCAAGAACCGGCAACTTTTGAACAGTTCACCCAATTTCATCATGCGTGATTAGCAAACTCACATTCAACTCCAAAATGATTTGGTTGAGCACATGTGGACTCACATTGGCAACCAGTAGATGTATAGGTTCATTTTCTTTCGATGTATTCCTGACAATTTAAATTTGGTTGTAAAATTTGTGATTTTTACTCAGTTGCGAAACTACTTATTATTACAATACTATGTGATTTATTTGGTTGTAATAATCTAATGCAATGTTTCTTTTTAGTTAAAAAAATGTCTGCATTTAACTGCCGGCCGGCCGGGTGGACCAAATGCATCGGCCGTGTTGGGCGCATTGGCAACGCAAACACAAAAGAGGTCGGACGTCGCCCCTTTGCCCGAACCAAACAGATAGAATCTGAACAAAACGGACGTCCATTTGGAGTCGTGCGTTGGAGTTGGCCTAAGGTTCCACCCGTCAGTGGAAAGGCCCAGGCCCAAAAGGCAGGCAGACCTCACCCTTCACCTCTAAAAGAACGCACCGGGAAAACCAAGTCCCTCACCCCCCTCCCATAGGCAGAGCCGGCATGCCCTTCCCCTCCCATGGAGCACATTCCCTTCCACCACCGCATCCCCTCTCCTCCTTCCACCAACACTGCGTCCTCGGCTGGCTGCACATGATCTGGCAGCACGGCAACCATCGCCATCCTCTTCTTTCCCGGCTGCGCGGGGCTGCGGAGCGCGAGCTAGGTGAGCAGCTCCTGCCCGTCAGTGTGGGTGTCGTAGGACTTTGCCACCTCCTGGAGGCAGTGCGGATGGCAGAGCGAGAGTGTGTCATGAGCAAGCAAGTGCCCCACCCTTGAGAGCGCGTCAGCAACGCCATTCTCGGTGCCCCGCTTGTACCTGAACGTGAACTTGATGCCGACGAGTTTGGACATGGCCTTGCGCTGGAGCTCCATGTTGAGTTGTTGATCGCCAAGTGCACAGGCTCTTGTGGTCGGTGCGATCACGAACGGCCCCGCTGCAGGTACGCGTGTCACTTGTCGACGCCCATCATCACGGCCAGAAACCCCTCATATGTCGAGAGCCTTGCTCAGGTATGCCACTGGGTGACCGTCCTGGACGAGCACCATGCCCACACCCGTGTCACAGGCGTCGGTCTCGATGGTGAATGGGCAGGAGAAGTCAGTAGCACGAGCACCGGCATGAAATTTTTAACGCTGGCAACAAAAATCAGCCAGTAAACACACCACTGACAAGCAGGCTTGTTAGGCCCATCACAGGAGAATTCACCACTGACGAGCAAACTCAGAGTGCTAGTCAATGGGACTCACCCTCCAGCCTCCAGTGACAGGAGGAGCGCCCAGATGGACACACCACTGAAGTTTGGTCACTGATGAGCGTAGTGCGGTGCCAATCTGTAGTGTAAGAGGTACCTAAGTTTCTGTTCTACTTGTTTCTGTACTTTTAGGGATTAGCCTATGTTTACTTTATTGTAGCCTAGATTAGACTATTTCTTGTATTAGTACTTTGTAAACAGTGAGTTTATATAGGATGTAAAGGAGTGATGACTCAGGAGAATGGTTATATTTTCATCAGATGGCTTAGGAAAGTGATTGAGATTCAGCAAAATGCGAGTCATTTGATAACAGACAGCCTACATTTGGCTATTTCATGAGGAGAACATACATACCGTTAAGCTACCAGAATCTGTACTTTCAAACTCTATCAAGCGCTTAAATAGAGTTGCCTCACAGACATGCACAACAGCAGCCTGAAAAAAGATAAAACACAATTAGTTTCATTTCATATTCAAGCCTACATTACGCATATCTGGTGCTTCCTAGCTTACGATGCTACCAATGCTACCAGCATACAACAGCACCACCAAAACATAGCAAGAAATGCTCATACATTTTGACAACATTAACAAAAGATGCGCCTACCAAGTAACACGTCAAAATCCAAATTCAAAGCGCACTTGAGAAACAAAAAAGACAATGTGCACTGTGGATAGTGATGATTTCGAATTATGCTATGAATAGTACTGTATCTACTATTCACAGCAGAATTTCTCCTTTTTATTTCCAGATGTGTGAATTGAATGCTGATCAGAAATTTTGTTCTTTGGAAGGCATGTTTCTTCAATGCTGTAAATATGTTTCAGAAATGTCCATGCAAATTGTGGTGCCATGTTCACTGGTTGCACGGGAAGCAGCAAAAGGATAAGACGCAATATATGCTGTCATTAGTGCTGCATGTCAGTAAAAATACTACTCCTTCCGTTCTTAATTATAAGATGTCCTAACTTTTTTCTGAATCCGATTTATATAGACGTGTTTTAGTGTGTTTGTTCACTCATTTCAGTGTGTATATAGTCCATATTGAAATATCCAAAACGTCTTATAATTCGGAAGAGAAGTAATTGATATTAACTAGGAGTACAAAGGAATGACATTCTGGATACAGTTCTTGAATAAGTAGATCCATCTGGAGCATCTGGGCTTACAATATCTGCCTTGGTGTAATCATATCCATGAGAAAGTGCGGCAATGTATAATGCTGCACCACATAAACCACTTGGCTTCCTCCCAGTCTGCAACACAGAACAGCTATTACAACCTAACAAAAGAACCAAAATAAGAAACTAGAATGACGAAAATACTAGCCTGCATCCAGTCTCGCTTCATGCTAGCTACAATGCATAAAGCTGTGTCCGAGACAGCATTGTTCCTTTTTCCCAGTAAACCTACAGATTACCAATAATAAAGCAAAAGTACAAATAATTAATATCACATTGATTCCCTTTGCTAACCAATACAGTTGTCCTTCTAGCCTTCCTTATGAAGGCTATATGCTTGGCACAACTCGAAATCACTGACCAGCAAAGAAAATCTTGATCATCACGAAGAGCAAAAATAGCTCCCACGAGTTATGTACTCCCTCCGTAAAGAAATATAAGAGCATTTAGATCACCACTCTAGTGATCTAAACGCTCTTATATTTCTTTACAGAGGGAGTACCAATTATTTTTAACATGCTAGCCTATCATCCACCGTAGAGTTTGAAATTGATAACATATTATTATAAGCAGTTGATATACTTCTCGGAAGAATGCACGTTCATTTATACGTTCAGTGCAAAAGAAGCAAACATCTAGACTTAATAACCTTGCTTCCTTAAGTTATTCTCCAACAGTGTTAATTTTTTCCCTGCTTACGCAATCAAGAAACGGAAACATGTCTGAAATCTCATACAATAAAAGGTAAGGGTCAATTTTCCTGGCATTGGCATGCCCCACAAGAAACTACCTTGTCACAAACAGGAGACAGGTGAAGAATTGTGAATGCTTTAATAATCCTTAATGTATACGTATGTAACTAGAAGTTTTCTGTATCTTGTATATAAGAACACACATGTATGTCAGCTTACGTTCGGTAAAACGATGGATGAAAAGGCTAGGATCTACAAGCTTTTGAACAATTGGGTGTTCTCCGAGTAGCAAAACTTGGCAAAGCTGCAGAAAAACCGCACCTAGGACATAACTGAAACATAAAACAAGATGAGCCCTTTCAGTGAGGACTGCAAGATAAAGGGCATACGAGTGGGAGTACTTACACACTTATATGCAAATAGTCCGAGAAATCAATAAGAAGATAAGGTTTTTCACCTCGCCTGACAAAACAAGTAGTTAAATATGGACAGTAGTATTACCATATAGCTTAACGATACATCGATACCAAAACAATAATCATTGTACAGGGAGCAAACACCATCACAAGCATGAAAAAGGACAACAGATTTCAGGTAAGAAAAGAAAAAATGACAGTTTAAGGACATCAATGCATACTGAAACATACGCATGTAGTGCCTTCTATTGGGCATGACCTAAGTCTACGCTGCTAATTTCCATCACAAAAAAAGGATATTCTGATTAGAATCATATAAAGCATATACTACCAAAGTGCATTTCCTGAAGAATTGTTGGTACTATTTTTATGTCGAAGGATAGACACTACCTTTTTATATTTTGACAGTCAAAGTTAAAAATATTTAACCAGTATGGATGGGATTTATCTTGAAATTACAGTATGCTACGTAGACAACTAGAAAAATTACAACATCGCAATAGTAGCTGATCCTAGACTCCAGAAGGAAAAAATAGTGTGTTGTACATAGCAGACTTTTGCATGCATATTTCTAGAGAAGCTTAGTGTTATAGTTTACACACTTTAAGTTTTGCCATCTTGGTTTTATTTCTTGCTCTTTGATGAATTTCTCAAGTCCAAGTCACAATATGACACACTACTACATTATGAAAGCTACTATAATGGCACACTTCTGCAGGTTTTCACTTGGAAGTTAAGGGCAACCTTGGTTTGAAAGCCAATATTTAGCAATAGCAAGTTGTTTCTAGGTTGGCAAAGCAATTTGGAAGAAAAAAAAATCGGCCTTTTACCCATACAGTGGCAAGCCAAATTTTGGCATCAAACCAAGCAGCCCCTAAATGAGCCCCAGTTGTGGTCAGATCATGACAAACACAATATAGAAGACTCAAAAGGCCCACCCACAGTGCAAAGGGAGAAGCTCATGTTTGAACAAGAAATAAGCCCAATGGATAGGAAGGCTTTCCATAAAGCAAGGGACTAATTAGGTGATAGCTTACCGGCAAGCAATGTAAAGACAAGCAGCTGCAACATGACTTGTCTGGCGTCCTTTAGTGAAGCTATTGTCAAGAGCTAGCTACATTTATATAAGAATAAATATCATCATTGGAAAATATCCTACCATTTTTAGAAACGTTTGTGTGATAACAAAGATGCATACTTTATAAAAGTTATGAGCAGTGCAAATGATATCATCTCCACCACTCACATGCAGGCCATGGACAATCTGCCAAATCTCATCTCTCCCTGGTGAAATAAAGCATAACATAATTCACAAAGGGAGATGCATAATAAGATAAAGGAATGCGGTGATAGAGATACCTTTCGCTTCGGTTCTTTCACGGGATATTGAACATCCATCCTCAATTGCTTTAATAATTGATCCACGTAGCCGGCTCTAAGCACATTCAATCAAAACAAATCAACCAACAGCTACACCTCCAAATCAAGAAACCAAATATAAATAAAGCACGGTACCAAGACCAACCTGTCCCGAGGAGTCCTTAACAAAAGAAGGCCCATCATCATAAATGTTCGGATCAAGAACCTTCCCGCATATTCCACAACATCTGACAATCAACATGGCAAAGAACATAAGAACAAGGTGAAAAAGTGTTTTAAGCTGTGTTCACATAAATCTATTGAGAAAAACTAATACCCCCTCCGTCTAGAATCGCAATCATAAATATGTATTTCTTAATATGAGTTCAATGGTATCAATTTTATGTCACATGGTTGGTCAAGGCTTTCTTTTATAACAAATCAAAACATGCCTTACATTTTGGAACGGAGGGCGTAGATAAATACGTCCACATTATAATAGCGATACCCACTGGTTTTGGCATTTTGCATGCAATTAGATGAATAGTGCAAGTGCAGGAAATGAAGGTCTCACATGATCCCGTTGTCTGGGTCCTTTACATACGGGCAGTCATCCTGACAGTGACCACAGAACACCATTGCTGAAGAGAAGTTGAGTGCCGAGGATGATCCAACTCAGATCAGCCTGCGGAAGTTCATTGTATGATCCTGTTCAGTTCCAAACATGCATGAATACTCTGCAAAGTGGATGCAAAAATGCAAGCAGGGATAGCACACTCTGATTCTCAATATTTTCGTCCAATTCCAGTCTAAATAACATATTTTACCGTTTAAACATTTACAACTAGCAAGTGAGGGTTGCCTACTTCTCTGTGATTTGTGCTTATCTCTGGTCGCCAAACAGGGGAGTCGTGGGCTCTATTACGAGGATATGATCTCCTTGGGAATTGTAAAATGGAAAATAAGGTGGCAGATGCATTTAATAGGAGAAAGGCCGGAACATCTGTCCAGCTGGTCCAAGGTGTGCAAACCGCTTTGTGGTAGCACACAACCCTTCTTTTCCAGTCCAATTATAAATATCAAAATGTGCAAGTGAAAATAATCTGGATTTTGAGCACTCAACTTTTCATTCAAGAAGAGCACTTTAAAAAAAGTTTCAACTCATGACATTAAACTTTCAACTCGAAAGAGGCAAAACAAAACAGGTACTCACTCTCAGAGTGAAATTAAAGGCTGTGCCAAGTTATGGTTTTCGGTTAAGAACATGACAACTTGCTCGTCAGTACCATATCATTTATAGTGTCCCGGAGGCGAAGCAAAGATGGCTCTCTCAAATTTTGTCACAAAAGGGCAAGTTGTATCATTCTTTTAAACTTCATCATTTAAATTAAATGGCCAATGCTCTTACTACCCCACTCCACAACTGGGGCCTAGGTGATAGGTACCTGTACCCTCATTTTCTTATTCTAGACCGGATCACCAGACATACAAAGCATCCAATGCAGCAGACCAAAACAGCATAATGTTTTTCCTTTCTATTCATCCTATGCGCATCTACGAACGTATATAGGTGACAAATACAGGGTACAGACTGAGATTTGCATCTTGAAGAATTATTCCAGAAACTGTGAGGTCACTGAAAAACAGTCCTACCTTCAGATTCCTTTTTTTTTCCCTTTTTCTTTTGAGGGTTCAGATCCCTAATCATGCTATACAATCAACAAGGGCTGCAAATTTGACACCCCAAAATAAACTCAAATAGGGTGCCCAAACCAATTTCATCCCAGCTCAAGATGACCAATCAGCATGCCCAAGCAAAGGTAGACATTCTACGCAAAGTCCGTCCCTAAACGACCGCGACCGATCCCACACAGCTCAAACTTCTATGGTTTAGGGTTCACGACGTGTGGATTTTTCGGGTTCCGTACCTTCCGTCCGCCTGGGAAACAGGGCCTGGGCTGCAGGAGGGGCCGAGGAAGCACAGACGAACCAGACAGAGGGAGCGAGGCGAGCGGGCACGGAATGCGCTAGGAGTACCTCTCCCTCGCGCGGGCGGCGGCGCGATCGATCGGGGCGGCGGCGGCGGCGGGGGGGTGTCGAGTCCGGGTTCGAGCCGTCGTCCTTTTGATTGATCAGGATCAGGGCCCAAATCTCCGGGTACCGCTTGGGGTTACGGAGATCTAGGGACGGACCGTTGCCACGTTTAATACGAGACGGGAAGATCCCAAAGGGTTACGGAGAGCTGGGCCTCCTGTTGCGCGACCGAACCGCCACGCTCCGTCCATGCTCCGCCGCCTCTCGCGCTGCTTCGGGGGCACGTCCCGCCCGCGTCGGCGCGTCGCAGCTCTGCAGCAACACCACCAGCTCGTCGCGCACAAGGAGCCGCCGCCGCCGCCGGCTCCTCCGTTGCGCGGATCGCCGGCTGCGAGCCCGGGGAGCTCGGGCATGGCCGCGGCGGTGGGGGTTGAGCCGGCCGGATCCAGCGGCAAGGACGCGTGTGCTCTGGGCTCCGCTGAAGATGGGTCAGTTATTTTGACCCTATGACTTCGGTGCCCATCAAAGATGATTGCAACATTACTTGCTTGCATCAACATTCAAATCATTATTCAACTGAAAAGTAACACCAAACCATTTATTGTCCGCGTTATTAGAGGCACAATTTATAACAGATTACTAGTACTCCCTCCATCTAGGTGTGTAAGTCATCTTGCGAAAACCAAATAATCCCAAAATACTTTGGCGCGGTACATTAACTCTCATCTCGTTTCTTGTTTCGTGACATATCAACCAATAAGAGATGTGTGCCATGCATGCTTTAAATGACTTGAGACTACCAAACACGACATGCAGTGGTTAGTTCATTGCATGTAATGTTATTAATTAACAAAAACACATTAAGTTCTCTCGTTTTCCCCTCGACCCTGGTCGCGATGCGCAACCTAAGATGACTTACACACCTAGACGGAGGGAGTACATTATACGGCTGTGCACCTATCTACACAGTTTAAAATATTCTGAAATTTTACTTGGGCAGCTTCATATTCGTAATTAGAGCTGCGGACAATTAATTTAAATCGAAGAGAGTACTATTCCTTTCCCTTTTTATACTGTTCATCCGGATCCATATGCGCCCGGGAGCAGAAACTCCACATCCGAAGAAATGATTAATTTCTTCACCCAAATCAAAGAAGATCTTTCGCTATATACTACAATACTAAGATCATCCTATCAAACATCGGTACATCCTCAGATTTGGAAAATATTACAGAGATTTTGGAAGATTTTACATTTATGATTTCCTACCAAGCTTGTTCGGAGACGAGTGCAGAGAGGACAGCAGGCTCTCGGCCGGTTGCTTGCCGAGTGCTGCTGACGAAGGACACTTGAAACGACACGAGTCAGACGCGTCTTTGACTAGGCCGGTCAAGCACGGGGTCGCGGCTCACCCAAGACCCAACACAAGGAGACGGCTCGACTTCCGACGAGGCGAGCGAGCGAGCGAACCAACGCGTTTGCGCACGCACAATAGCCTCTCGCGGCGAGTCGTCCGCTTCAAGCCGCCTCGTCACAATCGCCACGCTTCTTCCTCGATACGATACCCACCGCGCGCCCGACGCCTCTCCTCCCCTTCCATCCTCCCGCCGCCGGCCCTAGCTGCTGCCTGCATTCTCCGATCGATCGCGGCCGACGCGCCCCTTAGGGACCTTAGCTGGCCGGCTAGCTCGTCTTCCCGCCGTCGCGGCCACTTGGCAGGAGTACGCACCGGCGCTTTCCGGTTCCCACGCCTGAAGAGCAAGGTCGGTCGCCGGCCGGCCACAGGTAGCATCCATCCCTACCCTCTGCACTCTTCGATTTGTCTGCGGTTCTGCTCCCAAGATTGTCGAAATGCGGTCGGCGCTGGCCATTGTGCCACGTTTAGGGCGTGCTCTTCGTCGCGGTCGGTGCGCGCGCGCCACATGTCCGGCGATATGCTTGCAAGGGGTCAGTCTGCATAGCATGCCCGGTTGTGTTGCAGGAACCAGTATGGCTTGCGTAGAGTAGTAGCGTAGATCCTGTTCATTTGAACAAGGGGTATTTCCGTGGACTTTGCCCGTAATTTCATAACAAATGCCAGCGTGTAGCCAAATTTCACACGGTCTAGCAACGAGAAATGTGAGGATATATGGTTTAACCAAATTGGGGTGGGGATCTCTAAAATCTTGTGCCATGTGGTCAAGTCTTTCCAAATGTACTATCATAGTGCCTCTGAGTTGCTACGGAGCAGCGAAACGGAGCAGCAAAACTGATTGCAGTTGTATTCGACTAGTGGTATACAGCAATCAACACACTTGTTAAGACATGACATCGTAAAAGGTAGTATACCATAACCATGTACTTGTTCAACCAATGGCACACGACATGCCCGGATTTTGAATTTGAAAGTTAGGACAATGGGGGTTGGGGATTAGCAGCGTCTGGGAGAAAATCGGTTGGCAGATTGACTGGCTAGTTCGGGTTGACTGGAGTACGTACTGCCGTGTACTTGTATAATATTTCCCCATTCAAAACGTGAGACTCGCGTTGCTTGCTAGTTGACCGAGTTGTGTATAGCGGTAGTTTCGTGGTCTGAGACTCCACAAATGCTTTACTTCTGATTGTTTTGCTTGTGATTCTTTTTTTTTTTGGTAACCGGAGAGCGTCTGGTGGGTCCTAGATGAGTGATCAACATTGGGATAGAGTGGGGCAGTGAACTCACCACCACCATCACTAACCCAAATTTGTAAGACAGTAGAATTTTATAAACGAAGAGCATCTGGTGGGTCCTCGATGAAGGAGCGAAATGGGGATAGAGTGAGGCAGTGAAATCGCTGCCGCCACCACCAACCCAAATTTATAAGATAGTAGATAATACGCCTTATTCATTGTTTATCAAGTGTGGAGGCATAGTCAACGTAGGAATCATCATGTGCACACCAAATGTCCGATGATATGCTTGCAAGGGGTTAGTCTGCATGCCCGTTTGTGTTACAAGAACCAAATCTAACATTGCTTAGAGCGAGCATATTTGAATGAGGGCATCTTTTTGGAGTTTGGGTAATCTAATCACTTCCATTTTCTAAAACATGGCATGGTTAACCCAAAGTTATAGATATCATCACATTTAACAATACCTAATCAGCAACCGAAAATTGAAACAGCAATATGGTTCAACTAGATTGAAATCGAGATGTCAGCTATAAAATCTTGTGCAATGTAATGTAGTAAGCTTTTTATATATGTTTATCATTCGTAATGAATGCCCGACCCATGGAGTTTAGTCTTTTGTTGAATGTTCTGTCTCACGTACTGTATTTCATATTCATTTGATTAAGAAAATCATGATAGATGGCTGATGATTTGAGTTACTTGATTGCTATTGCTGCTTCTCAATCTGCTTAACAACGATGTTGGATGTGTTTTTCGTTTGTACACCAAGTCACTACGAATCTGCATTTTCTCCTGCAGGATGGATGATGATTTTGCTGCAGCCGAAGCTGAGCAGCTTGAAGAGGTCCTCCGACTCTCGGCTCAGTCCGCAACAATGGCATGTGCGGTTTGCAGACTGATGACAGTATCACTGGAAGCGTCATGGAAACCTGAGAATTGTGATCATGTCATCTGTATTGACTGCTTCGCCAAATACACAACAGAGACAGTGGCCACAGAGATGCCAAAGTGCCCGGTTGCTTCTTGCAAATATCATGTCGATCCAGAGATACATGAATTTATGGAAGTAGACGATGATGGCAGCCTGATCGCAATCAAAGAGATTGACGATGGCAAAGGGAAGGAGCATCCCTATAATGGGCTGGAAGAATTCGGGCAAGGTTCTGGCAGCGGCACGATGATGTGTGCGGTTTGCAGGCTGATGATCGTATCGCTGGAAGCATCGTGGAAGCCTGAAAACTGCGATCATATCATCTGCATCACCTGCTTCGCCAGATACACAACCGAGACTATGGCCACCGAGATGCCCAAGTGTCCGATTACTTCTTGTGATTCTCTGTTGAAGCCAGACACACCACAAGTGATCAATATGGACGATGATGGTGATGCTGGCAGCTCGTCATCGACCAGAGTGATAGACAAAGGCAAGCAACCGTGCAACGACGTGCTGCAAGAGCTCGGCCAATGTTCCAGCGGCACAACAATGGCCAACGACTTCTACTGCACCATCTGCATGGAGGAAGTGCCTGCCATAGAATGCTTCCCGGTGGACGGGTGCACGCACGCGTTCTGCGTCAGCTGCGTGAGGCAGTACATTGCGGCGAAGGTGGAAGAGAACGTGCTGCCCATCAGGTGCCCCGACCTGGGCTGCGAGGACGGCACGCTGCAACCGGAGGCCTGCCGGGACGTGATCCCGACGCCGCTGTTCCAGCGGTGGGGCGCCGCGCTCTGCGACATGGCGCTCGAGGGGATCAAGTTCTACTGCCCCTTCAACGACTGCTCGACGACCACCAGGACGGGGACGCGGTGATAAGGGACGTGGAGTGCCCCCACTGCTCCCGCATGTTCTGCGCGCAGTGCAAGGTGCCGTGGCACGACGGCGTCGACTGCGCCGAGTTCCAGCGGCTCGGCAAGGACGAGCGCGGGCGGGAGGACCTGCTGCTGAGGAAGGTCGCGCAGGAGAGCAAGTGGCGGAGGTGCGCCAAGTGCAAGATGTACGTCGAGAGGGTGGAAGGCTGTGTGTACATTGTCTGCAGGTGCGCGCTGTGTTAGCTTTCACTAGCTGGATCTGCTGTACGCCAACGATTATTTGCATGTCCATGACGAGATGTTCTTGTTTCCTTGGATTTGCAGGTGCGGCCACCACTTCTGCTACCTCTGCGGCTCTGCGATGGCGAAGGGCAACCATCGTTGCAGCAAGTGCAAGCGTACGTGGTGATCGGTGAATGGTCTGCAGATGCCCGACGCTACTTCAGGGAAGCAAGTTCATCATGTCAGTACTATCGGGTTAAAAAACTGGACAATGCTCTACTAGGGTATTACTACTGATTTAGTTAGCATTCATTAGCTCGTGCAGCTCTGATGCCATTACTAATTTTAGTCGACATCGGAAGTGGCAACTATATGAGCTCCATTAGTAAACACCACTAGAGTGTTGTTCTGGGGATTATTCCTGATGAATGAGCTGGCCAGTTTCTCAGTAAGAAAGTAGGCTCTATAGCTTAGAGGCCTACTGGATGTCATGCAAACACTGTGCATGTGGGTGATGGAAACTTTTTACTATTATTAATCTCTGCTACTTAACTTATTAACCCGTTTACATGCTACTTAACTTCTTTTTTTGCGAGAACACACTATTTGACTAAGCACTATTAATTTGAATCTTACCATTTTTGTCTGGGTCACAAATGGTTATACTATTGGATGAAGCTTTACAATGTGTATTACATAGCGCTACTAACAACCTTGAGTTATTTCACATTATTTAGAAATTCAAGAAAAATATAAAAGGAGGAGAGAATATGGGTTACATCGGCAACTAGTTGTACAAAATCATTTTTCCTATCTGAGACAGGTTTTTAAGTCCCGTGTGTGTATCTCTCGTCTCATATAGCTACTGTTTAAAATTCTCTAAAAATGATTACTCTACCATTTAAATGATACCCCCTCTCTGATCGGAAAACAAACCTTAGTTCAAAGCTGGGACATCTTTTTTCCAAACCTTAGTTCAAAGCCGGGACATTTTTTTTTCTGATCCGAGGGAGTAAAAGATACCGGTCCTGTTCTCTCTTGCTGCATGTGAGGTTTGCAAATTAAGACCTATCAACAGTGCGGTTCAGTCCACTAGAAGCGAGGGGTGTGCCTTGTACATGGAGCAATTCCGTAAACTCTTCGGAGTTGATTGAATGTACCAAGACTTTTTTTTTGCGGGTAGAATGTGCAAGACTATGTTCTCACAATGTAATTGTTTTTGGAGAGCACTAGACATGCCTTGCTAGCCGCTCGATTGCTACCCGCAAAACCATTAGATATCGCAACTTTAGTAGGAAAAATGATGAAAAAAACTATCGGGTCGCAACATTTGTTGTCTCTAGTCATAACATCCTTGGTGAACAATCATAGCACCCGCCATTGGCGGTCGCAACACGCCATTGACGCTTCCACCGGCTTGTAGCACTGTATGACCCGGCCGCAATATTGGTTGGCGAACTTGTAGTATCATCGGGTGGATGGCTAGCCCGCATCGACCTAGAGCCCGCCCACGGTAGTCTATAGCCCCTCTCAAAGCAAGGGGGAGAGTGTGATGGTGAACATTGTAGCATCTTGGGCTCTCGATGCCCGGCCCTTTTGTGTCACACAACCACACGATGAAAGGATCATGAGTGGCTGAAGAAGGACACATTGTACTTTGATTATAAAAAAGTTTAGACTTCGCGGAATGTAAACTGTGTACCTAAACAATGGTGAAGGGGCCTGCGCAAGAACCAGGTCCAGATTTCGGGACTCGCAGCCGCGGTGGTCCTACTTTGTAGCAAGGAACGCCCATGCTTCGTGCATCCCTGCGATGACAGTGTTGGTCTCTACTCATAGCAGCAACAACCCCACGCACATGGTGAGACACGAGTTAGGGGAGAGTGGACGGCGGTGTGATGAAACTACAAAGGTGGACGTTGGGGGGAGGGGGAGAGGAGAGAATGACAGGTGGTGTGACGCAACCTCAAGAACGAGACGAGGAGAGGCCGCATGAGGTTGCGATGAGCAAGGGGGCTTAGACAGCGCTCGGATCGGTCACCCATTAGAATCATTTACCATTATTTTTTCTCTTATAAAAAACAGAATTGGTGATGATGGTGTGCCTGCCATCCTACAATATAGGCCGTCTGATTTATATCTGACGGATAGGAAGGAAACTACGGCAATTTTGCAAAAAGATACCCATACCCCTCTTCATATTTGCAAATAAGGCTTTTCTTCGTTCATCATTTTCTCTCACAAGATAAGCTACTCATACAAATGTATTTTGATGTTACATGTAACGCACAAATATCTTGCTAGTTTTTTCTATAAAAAGGAGCATCGTTACAAGAAGAACTTTTTTTTAGATTGTTACGAGAAGATAAACTGAGAGTGTTTTGCTCGTTACCTTTACGAGCCGATGAGCGAGCCACAGCGACGTTTGAGTTTTTTGCTAGCCCTAAGGCCAACTCTACCACGCGTCCTCATCTTGTCCAGGTGCGTCCGTTTGAGATAAAACGGACGAATAGCGTGGCCCAACGCGCGGCCCCAAACGAACAAATGTTCGGATTTCGTCCGTTTTTGACCTATCCCCGGTCCAAACTTGCGCCGAGTTTGGGGTCAAACGGACATCACGCGGACGGGCTCGCTGCACGCCCTTGTCCTCCTGTGGCCCGCCTGTCGGGGACACTAGCAGTCCCTTCGCTTCCAACGCCTCCACCCCCTCTCCCCGCCGCTGGCGCCGCCGCTATTCTCCGGCCGCCTCCTCACCGCGCAGCCCCTGGCTGTCCATATCAAACCACATACCGACATGGCCGCCACCACGCCCGCGCTTTCGCCGTAGTTTTAGCCGTCGATCGGAGGAGGTTTGGTCGTCGCCGTCGTTGCCGGTGGCAGAGGGGATACGACCGCCGGCGACATACCACGGCGGCCGCGGCAGCTTCCGACGAGAGCTTCAGAGTGGCCAGTAGCCGGCCGGCAACCACCCCTGCTGCGTTGAGGTGATCATCGCGGCCTCTTTGCCACCACGACCGCAAGGTGTTCGACACTTTGCCCACAAAGGCATGGACAATGGAGATGAGTTTTTCTTCCACCACTTCATTTGTTCATCGGACGATTCGTCGTCGGATGATGAAGATCTTGTGGTGGCTGCACTAGTCGTTCACGACCACATTCAACGGCAGCTTCCTCGGTACAGTGGGTCAGTCCCTGGCCGTGCTCCCAACCTGAACCGCAACAGAGAGAGGCCACGCCCTGCTCTATGCCGATTACTTTTCCAACACCCTGCTCTTCAAGCCGGATAAATTCCGTCGCCGTTTTCGAATGGCAAGGCATGTGTTCAATCGTATCCGAGAGGGAGTGGTTGCTCATGACCCATACTTCGAGTGCAAGACGGATGCCCTTGGCAAGCTTGGATTCTCCTCTTACCAGAAATGCACCACGGCCATCCGCATGCTTGCATACGGAATTCCAGGCAATCTGGTGGATGAGTATGTGCGTATGAGTGAGACAACATGTCTGATGTCAATGTACAAGTTCTGCCAGGCTGTGATCGAGGTGTTTGGCCCTGAGTACTTGAGGCAGCCAACTGCCGCTGATACAGAGAGATTGTTGGTGACCAACGCAGCTAGAGGCTTTTCAGGCATGCTTGGCAGCATAGATTGTATGCACTGGGAGTGGAAGAACTGTCCATTTGCTTGGCAGGGCCAATACAAGGGGCATGTCAAGGCGTGCACTGTCATATTAGAAGCGGTGGCTTCGCAGGATCTTTGGATATGGCATTCTTTCTTCGGCATGACAGGTTCTCACAATGATATCAACGTGCTGCAGCGTTCTCCAGTCTTCGCAAGGCTTGCAGAAGGCCACTCCCCACCTGTCAACTTTGAGATCAACGGCCACCAGTACAACAAGGGATACTATCTAGCTGATGGTATATGTCCTCAGTGGTCAACTTTTGTGAAGACAATCTCGAAACCCCAAGGTGAGAAGAGAAAGAGATTTGCCCAAATGCAAGAGAGTGCTAGAAAGGATGTGGAACGTGCTTTTGGTGTGCTCCAATCCCGGTGGGGTATCGTTCGAAACCATGCACTGTCATGGAATGAAATGAAGCTTTGGGAGGTGATGACTGCTTGTGTGATCATGCACAACATGATCGTCGAGGACGAGAGTGATGAGAGTATCTTTGACCAAGGATTTGATTATCAAGGTGAAAATGTTGAGCCCCTGCACCAAAAACCGGCCACATTTGAACAGTTTGTCCAATTCCACCGTGAGCTGCGTGATTGGCACACTTATTTGGATCTTTAAAATGACTTGGTTGAGTACGTGTGGGATTACATTGGCAACCAATAGATGTATCATTTTATGTTCAGTCAAGACAATTTCGATTTGGTTGTAAAACTATTTTATTAAAGACAATTTCAATTGGGTTGTAAAACTATTTTCATTTTCAGACAAATATTTGGACGTGCAAACTAGTTTTGATATGAAAATATGGACATTTTTAGCCCTGGCGGGCAGGATGGGGCAAACGGATGCGACAGCGCGCTGGGCGCACGGCCACCACATCCCAGGACAGGCCCGGACACGACCCCATCGTCCTACCCAAAGAGAAAAAATCCGACCAAACCGGACGTCCGTTTGAAGTCGCGCGGTGGAGTTGGCCTAATTTTGATTCACCACATCCAACAAAATCCAGCCCCCACCTCTCTCTCTCTCTCTCGCACCAGTAGATCGCACCCGTCCACGCGTCCCGCAATCTCCTCCAATTTGAAACTGCCCCAGCCCACAACCAACGACGGATGGGAAGCAGAGCAGCGCCGCCGCCGGCGGGACACCACCCGTCGCCGGCCATGGCGTCCTCCGCCTCCGCCACCGCCGCCGCCGCCGCGAAGGCCGACGCTCCCTTCTGCCCCATCGACATCTCGTCCGACGAGGACGACGACGTGACAGTCCTTGGCTCCTCCAACAGCCGCGAGGAGATGCAGATCCAGCAGGCCATCCTCCTCTCCCTCGACCCCTCTCGCGACCAGGCCACCGTCCCCTCCTCCTCCGGAACCGCCGTCGCCGGGGCCTCCGAATGGTCCATTCCAGGCCGCAAGGGGAGGCGCAAACTAGGATCGGAGCTGCCCCTGTTTCCTGTCGATTCCAGCAGATCTCCGTCGAAACCAGAGACGCGTCAAGTCATCGACTTGGACGACGACAGCCCCCCTCAAGTGATCGATCTGTACGACGATGATGGCTGCAGCTTGATCTTCCTCAAAGACATCGCCAGCGGCAAGAGGAAGCTGTTCGAGAAAGGCGAATGCTCCAACAGCGCCAAGGGCTTCGACTGCACGATCTGCATGGAGACGGTTCCCGGCGTCGAGCGCTTCCGCATCCCCGGGTGCCGGCACGCGTTCTGCGCCGGCTGCGTGAGGCAGTACATCGCCGCGAGGGTGGAGGAGAACCTGCTGGCCATCGGCTGCCCCGACCCGGGCTGCAAGGACGGCGTGCTGCACCCGGAGGAGTGCCGGCGCGTGATCCCGGCGCCGCTGTTCCACAGGTGGGGCGCCGCGCTCTGCGACATGGCGCTCGGCGAGCTCAAGTTCTACTGCCCCTTCAAGGACTGCTCGGCGCTGCTGGTGGACGACGACCCCGGGGACGGCGACGCGGCGGCGAAGGTGGAGTGCCCCCATTGCAAGCGGGTGTTCTGCGCGAAGTGCAAGGTGCCGTGGCACGAGGGGGTGGAGTGCGCCGAGTTTCAGCGGCTCGGGGACGACGAGCGCGGGCGGGAGGACCTGCTGCTGAGGAAGGTGGCGCAGCAGAGCAAGTGGCAGCGGTGCCCCAAGTGCAAGATCTACGTCGAGAGGGTGGACGGCTGCACCTTCATCGCCTGCAGGTAGCTGCAGCTTCACTGAATCTCGCTCCTGCACACCAACAGTCAATTTTTTTATGTGCGCCGAGTGCAAACTATTTATTTCATTGTTTCCTCTGATTTGCAGGTGCGGGCACTGCTTCTGCTACCTGTGCGGCTCTACGATGGCGAGGAGCAACCATTATTGCGCAAAGTGCAAGCGGTGATCGGTGAATCATCTTAAAATGCACAAAGCTACTTTAGGGAAGGAAGTAATTATGCAGATATTGACTATATCTGTATAATGGTTTGGCGGTACTATTAATATTGACTTTAGTTGGCATCATTTGGCTCGTGCAACTCTAATGCCACCTTGGCCATCACTATGATAATTTGACTTTACAGGAGCTTGGTTCTTTGGGTCTTGTGGCCATGTGTTTTTTGAACAATCACCGGGGAAGGAGGAGGAGGATGGATCCTCGCCTGAATATATTACTGAAAGTATCAACAAGTTGACAAGTGATATACATAGATGTGCTAGCGGGCAAGGAGAGGTATTGCCGCCAAGAAATAGCGACGACCTCTAATCAGGTTCCTTGTAGCTAAAAGTCTAGACATCAAGTTGGAAACGATGTTTCTAATAGTTGCAACATAAGAGTTAGACTCATTGTGGAAGACCAAGCCATTCCTTGAATCCTAAATTTTCCAAAGACCGGGGTGCACAACCGAAGGCGTGATGTTGAAGCCGAGGTGCCCGAGGTGTCCATGTCCCAAATCTGAGCAATGGATAGGGTGTACGTAAGGCCCAAGCCAAGCCATACTTGGGGCGGCCTTCGGTGGTGGATGAATTGTGTAGCGCATCTTTGGAAGCAACATCGTACCTTGGGCAAAAACTGTTCTCCGTGATGTTCTCGTGGGAGAGATTGTCTTTAGAGCTTAGCCGGTATTTGAAGAGGAGTCCATAAAGATTTTGAGCTTTGTTGGCACTTTGGAATTCCAAAAGAGTAGCATTGAAGTCTTTGTCGTCTTTTGAGGTGAGCAAGTTGTATGCTTTCATTGACAAAAATGAAGTCTGATGAGTGAGGAATCTTTCATCATTGGATCCATTTGTTTTGAAATCCCGCAACAATGACAAAACAACACCCAATTCTATCAAGACAACACCAATAAGGTGGTTCCTTATAACAGACCATCAAACATGATTCTTGGGACTAGGATTGTGGTGTTGGTATAATGAGAATAGGTCAGGGAAGGCATTGGATAAAGGTTGGTCCAGGATCCAACTGTTAGCCTAGAAGAAGGTGGATAGGCCATTGTTGGTGAGGACAAAGGATAGTTGTTGAAGGCTTGAAGTTGGTTGTTGATTGTTTAAAAAAAAGGATGGGTTGTTTTGTTTGTTGGCAATGGCGGTAGAGTATCGCAAGTGGAACAAATGGACCCATGGAGATCTGGAATATGTAAAAGTTTGAAGGGAAATTTCATAAGTGAGCAATTATTTTGAAGCAACAGGTTTTGTAATGGCTCGAAAACAAATTATTTTGGTTTGCAAATATTTTGCCGAGCAACGAGACACTGAGCCCCTATGCAAGTTTCCTTGGTGGCCCAGTCTAATCGTGTTAGACATGAAGTGGCAAGGGATTCAAGGACAAAGTTAGTCTAGCTCCTCGAGACAGTAGGCAGGCTGCCCAGCCAGAGAGGTAACTATGGAAGTTAAGGACGATGGACTGGAAGGCGGATGGATGCAAATGATGGAGGGAGTCTAACAGAAGGAGACATCACAACCAATGGAAGAGGCAACATCGATAACAACCTGGGGCTGATGTGAGGTGACACATAAGTTATTTTGTGGAAGTTTATGGCAAGGCTTGTTGAAGGGCAAAGTCATGAAGAATAATTTTAAGTTGAATGCCAGTGTAAGTTGGAGGATAGTGGGAGGGACATTAGGGTAGATAGGCTGACACGGAAGGCCATTGTTGTGGGCATGGATGACCATGCGTTGGAGCAAGGCAACAACTATGTTGAAAACATATTGGAAAAAGGGGGATACTCTTATAGTTGATCCAATTTCAGGGGACACCATTGAGCAGGACATCAGTTTCACTTGAATGAAAGATTAGGTGGACCGAAGAGAACAAGGTCTATGGGAAACTCATGTGCGATAGAATTGTTAAGGAGGCCCCCAGTGATATGAGTTGAAAGCTTTGTTGAAGTCAAGTTTATCAAACATAATATGTGCTTTCCTAGAGTGATAACAACTCAAAAGGTTAGCATCGTCAATGAAGTTTTCAGTGATATCCCATCGCTTTATCAACTTGTTTGGTTCCTCCTTGTGGACGAAAAGAGGGATAAAGCATTTAAGTCAGCTGGTAAGCAGTTTGGCTAAGGCTTTAGGGGGTAGGTGGCAAAGGTGTCAGCTGACATGGTTGCATCTTTGTTTGGAAGGAGGACAGTCAATGGAAAAAATGGGGTGAATGGCATGTTTAATACAGTGCGAGTATATTTTCTTAGAAACCGATGCCAAAGCCATACAACCTAGGGCTAGTAATGGGGTTTATTCGAAAGAAGGCGTCATAATTTATTGGTCGAACGGATCACAAGGACAATAGTTGAGAAATAGGGTCAGGGTACATAGACTGAAGGGAGAAGTTCCAGCTATTTTTTTGTAGTTCCAGATTTGAGAATAATAGATTTGTGGTCGTGGTTAAAAGATTCCAACCCCTAATCTTCAATGACTTTGATTTTTTTAGTAAAGAAATGCTGAGAGAGAGGAGAGATGGAAATATTTTTTGTCGCCATCAATAGCCATTTACCCTCTATTACCAAGAGAGGGCTTTTTGCCTACCAACTCACTGTATTGCAAGAATAACAACAAAGTGTAGTTTTTGTTCATGGAGTGTCTTTTTAAAGGTTTGGAGATTGCTGACCAAGTATGATCTATGGTTTGCTCATTGCGTAGTTAGACGGCTGATTTCCTCTATAAAAGGCTAAAAAACTATTTACAATTCTAGTGGGTTGGTTATAGAGACTTGGGCACCAGATCTTGAGTGCAACCCAAGTCTGTCGTAGGGCATTGGCCAGTTAGGATTCATTATTGGGCTAGCATTGAGAAATGACCTAGTTGTTTGCAATTATCATTTTGCAGCTCCGGTGTGGATCATAGTAATTTCTTATGAGGAAAGGAGATGAATTTCCTAGGAAGAAACCATTAAGGCTGTGGCTTTTAAGCCAAGTAGATGAGTTGATGAGATGACGCATATGGATTATGGAAACTTCATGGTACTTTATCTCAACTTAACTAGAGGATGTCCCATAGTTGTTGCGAAGATCATTACATACTATTTGAGTTCATACTGAGTATGGTGTGTGGACTCTGTTGGGAATTTTTCGAAGAGAAATTAAATTGGAGGTTTTTAGTGATCATCCTTGTCAAAGAAAAACAATATAGAATATGTGATCTCCATCTAAGATAAAAGAGGTTTGAACATTTCTATGATCCTACATTTGACCAAACGATAACCAGAGATATATAAAAACTCTTATTTTAAGAGATGGGTGCGACAACTGAGGCTGGCAATGGGGATTACCCAGGCGGGTATTGGACTCCCATCCCCGTCCCTGCGACAGCCTTCCCATGATCATCCCCATACCCGTCCGCGGAGATAAAAATGTTCCCATACCCGTCTGGTTTTTGATCGGCGTGGGGAAACCCATACACATATTATTCAATACCAACATTCGATTGCATTTCAGTAGAAAAATAGCATTTCAGCACAGTGAATAAGATGTTGTGGCTAGTTGCTACTTTTGAGCTTGTGTTGCTTTTTCCCTTGAAGAGGAAAGGGTGATGCAACAAAGTAGAGACAAATATTTTCCTCAATTAAGAACCAAGGTATCAATTCAATAGGAGGAACACACAAGTCTCCAATGATAGCACCTGCACAAACAAACAAATACTTGCACCCAACGTGATAAAGGGGTTGTTAATCCCTTCACGGTTACTTACAAAGATGAGATCTGATAGAGATAGGTATAAAAGATAAATAAAAGTGCAAAATAAAGTAAAGGTAAATAAATTGCAGCAAGGTATTTTTGGGTTTTGTAGATCTGAAAATAATATGATAAGAATAGACCCGGGGGCCATAATTTTCAGTAGAGGCTTCTCTCTTGAAAGAAAGCATACGGTGGGTAAACAAATTACTGTTGAGCAATTGATAGAAAAGAGAATAATTATGACGATATCTAAGGCAATGATCATGAATATAGGCATCACGTCTGTGACAAGTAGACTGATTCCTGCCTGCATCTACTACTATTACTCCACACATCGATCGCTATCCAGCATGCATCTAGTGTATTAAGCTAACAAGAACGGAAACACCTTAGCAAGATGACATGATGTAGATGGATAGATCCAATCAATATGAATAAACCCCACCATTTTATCCTTAATGGCAAAAATACAAATACGTGCCTCGCTATCCCTTCTGTCATTGGGCGAGGAGACCGCAAGATTGAACCCATTACAAAGCACCTCTCCCATTGCGAGAAAAGATCAATCTAGTTGGCCAAACCAAATCAATAGATCGGAGAGAAATACAAAGCTATCTTAATCATGCATAAAAGTGTTCAGAGAAGACTCAAATAATTTTCATAAATAATCTGATCATAACCCACAATTCATCGGATCTCAACAAACGCACTGCAAAAGAAGATTACATCGAATAGATCTCCAAGAACATCGAGGAGAACATTGTATTCAAGATCAAAGAGAGAGAAGAAGCCATCTAGCTACTAGCTATGGACCCGTAAGTCTATGATAAACTACTCACATATCATTGGAAGGGCAACAAAGTAATGTATAGACCCTCCATGATCGAATCCCCCTCCGGCAGAGTATCGGAACAGGTCTCCAAATGGGATCTCAAGAGGACAGAAACTTGCGGCGGCGGAAAAGTATTTTTGGTGTGACCTCTGGTATACGGGGAATATTTGGGTATTTATGGAGCTGAGATTAGGGTTAGAAGGGCCTCAGGGGGACCACAACCTCATAGGTCTCATCTTGTCCAAGAAAAATCGTCAAAAAGTTTCGTTCCGTTTGGTATTGATTTTTCTGTAAAAGACAAAAACAAGGAAAAAATAGCAGCTCACACTTAGGCACTAGGTTAATAGGTTAGTCCCAAAAAGATATAAAATAGCATAATAATGTATATAAAACATCTGTTGTAGGGTGGAACCCTAGATGGAGATCTTTCACGAATTGGAGGGGAAATCCCCAAGAACAAGAAGAACACAAAGGGGCAAAACAAGAGGAATACTCAAATTGACTTGATCCAATCACACATGTGCTAGATCCAATCACACAAAGAGAGATACAAAGGTCCAAATCCAACACAAGAAGATACAAGAGGTAACTACTTCATCCCAATCCTATGAGGAAAGAGGTCTTGATGATCCTATGATGAGGATCCTTCTCCAAGAGGAGGCCTTGATATCCACAAGAGGATCTTCTCCCTTAGGAGGTCATGATATCCAAGAGGAGGAAGATGAGCAATGCTCTCTCAATATCTTACATATACTTTGCTATCCTCTCTAATGATCTAGGGGAAGAGTTTATATAGGCTAGGGACATAATTGGGGAAAAATGGGGGTACAAGGGTCTTTTGCCCATAGTGCACACAGGCACAACCAGAGGGGTCCGGGCACCCGGGGTAAAGGGGTCCGGGCACCCGGAGGGGATACGGTAGGAGATATCCGGGCACCCGGGGTGCAGAGGACCGGGCACCCGGTCCGGTCAGGGAGGTCGTGACCAAGTGGCTATAGGGGCCGGGCACCCGAGGGTTGATGGCCCGGGCACCCGGTGGGGCTGTGGCCATGCCCAGGAGGAGGCCGGCCACCCGGGGTGGCGGGGGCAGCGCCCAGGCAAGGGGCCGGGCACCCGAGGCGGCCGAGGCCAGCGCCATGCAAGGGCCGGGCACCCGGGGCCTTCCTGGCCGGGCACCCGGGGCGGCTAGGGGCTCGCCCAGCCGGTTGTAGGAGGTGGTCGGGCACCCGGGGTAGTCCGGGACCTCCTTTGCTTCACGTCTCGAGCGTCCTTCTTCCGTCTCCTCCTCCATAGGTGCTTGCTCCTCCGTCCTCACCTCTTCACTGTCTTCTTCATGGTACCTAAGAGTGCATAGAGTTTCCATTTGAGGTAGAATCCGACTCCCGTGTGAATCCGAATGAAACTCGAAGAGGAAAGGGTTAACCTCGGTTTCGACGGCACATGCGTGTGCTCTTGTCATTGGTTCTCTTCGTGCTTGTGGTGGTGACGGGACGTCCATGGGGATGGTCGAGGGATGCTCCGCATCATCCCCCCCCTTGGGAGAGATTCGTCCACGGATCGTGATCTTCATCACCATGGGAAAGAGAGGGCGTCACCGTGTAGAAGTGGACGACCGCCAAGCACATATCATGTTGAAGCTCGAAATGGGCACTCTCCAATGTCGCACCGTCTTGTGATTCCTTCAAAAGGAGAAAGGACAACAAACACTTGGAAAAACAAATGTGGTTAGCGATAGTGCAAAACCAAGCATTCAAGAGGTGATTCACCGAACAAGTGTCGTCATCAAGCATAGCATATGGTGTGACAAGGGATTGTGACATGTCATGTAAGTGCATAAATTGAGCAAAATCAAGGACATCACGAAAACAAGCATGTAAATATGAGGTATCGATGTAAATATGTGTGTCAAGAGAATAAGCATCTACCTCAAGCTCATAGCAATCATGCAGAAGGCGTTCGACAAATGGTCGATGTTAAGCATAAGAATCATTCACAACACCAAATAATATGAGATGTCTAAACACATGTGTCAAGTGCCAGACAATCCAAGCATAACGTGTATAGGGTGTAGTGAAAATCGTGTGGCACTCAACACAATAGAAAGAGTAATTGTTCATCATGTGTGAGGCAATCAAATCATTCAAGCTAGTAGTGCAAAGATACAACATGCTATAGGTAATCATGTCAATCATGTCATGTGAGAAAATAGTAGGCATAGGCAATGCACATGGCATATCGCAAGCATGAACACAAAGCAAGATCAATGTATCATCATAGGAATGGATCATAAATGAAACATGGCAAGAACAAGCAATATCTCCACCAAGCTTGCAAATACACATACAAGTAGAATCAATCATCGTGTGTAATGCAAAGTATGGGTCACAAATGCATGGTAAAGGCATATGAATAAGCATGTCATGCAAAGTGAACATGGAAAGATGGGCATATAATATGTAATGGAGAATAACCCATAGCCATGTGAGGGCCATGTAGAAGAAATGTGCGAAGTCATTGTGCGGAGGGAATGGTTGGTGACACATCTCACGGGTTCCCAAGGCATCAGTGCTCTCTAGAGCTCGTTTTGTCAACTCATGGTCTTGCGAGGTTGACGAGTAAGTATGGGTACCTACACAAAATAGACACAAGCCAAAGAAAATGTGTACGTGGTAAATTTACACATCATCCATCATGATGTGTATGTGCATGTGTGAGTTAGCACAAGATAAGCAATGCTCAAAGAAATTTGTTGCATGGTATAAGAACATGTCATTCATCATGAATGAATAGTTGTTATGTATAACACGATGGGAATGCAAATTGAGCATACAATTATATGGCACATCAATAGCATTGTCATTCATGGGGAGCATACGGTGCACACATTCATGAGAATCATGCAATGAATATGATGGCACAAAATCTCCTAAAATGTATGAGGAAACTATGTGGGTCTCCTCTTGGGCAATATCGAAAGCATAATATAGAGAAGTGGAACAACATCCAAAACAATGTATGTCTGAAGCTAGGTAATCATGGCATGGCATATGATGGATATGATGCAAAGGAAGCATGTCAATATCATGACAAGAAAAACAAATGCCAATAACCATGATCTCGTCATCTATGCCATAAGTGCAAATGGGATTTATTTGAATGGGGCATGCATAGTTACTATGTTGAGATTGGAATGATGCAATATGGGAGATCTCACTCATAGCATATGACAAGTTTAAAGGGTTGTCGAACATGATGTGACCAAAAGAATTTTCACATGATATCCTATGGAGCATAACATCACAACTAGGTAACTCGACATGCTCATCATCATATTCATCATAAATTGGTAAGTCATGATATGAGGAGGTCGCACCAGCATGAAGCATGGTAATAGGTGTGTCAACATCATGCAAGCAATCATTGGTAAGATAGTCCACTAGTGGGACAAGAGAAGCATCATCACCTATGTTACCTTTGGAGCATCGCTCATGTGTTGTAGGTGAGGTGTCGAAGACCAAGTTGTGGTCATCTTCATCGTGATGGAACCATGTGGGGGGTGCATTATCGTCCACCATGTCCATCGTCATCTCCATTGGAGGTATGGACTCGACGAGGATAGGCATGTCGTCATGTAGGAGACCTGGCACCAAAGAAGAAAACACGCTCAGAGTAGAGGTTAAGTCGTTAGAAATCATAGTGGCCTCACGTGCCGTCTCAACTACCTCACTCACTAAGTGTTGTGGCTCACCCACTCCTGGTAAGATGCTCTCACTCATATGGTTGGTGGAGTCACTCAAATGGCTCTCAACTTCACATAGGATGTGTTGCATAATCTCGTGTGTGGGGCTAGTGGTTATCACACTCATCCTCTCATAGGAAATGCTCTCAATGTCACATATGGCGGAGTCACTCATATCACTCATGATGGGGTGGCTCTCCTCCCATGGGAATTGGGGCATCTCGTCATATGTGGGTGTCGAAGAGATGTAGGTGCAATTGTCTCCATGCTCAACTCCTATCACCGCCTTGGTTGAAGGGATAGTCCCATGCTCAACCTCCTCATCCATAACGCCTCCGAAGATGAATGCCGTAGGAAGTGGAAAATCATCATGCTCCTCCGGGACTAAAGATAATGTCTCATGTGCGGTGTCGTAGCTTGACTCGGAGTAAGAGTCCCATTGAGGTGCCGTCTTCATGTTGTTGAAGAGGTTCATGTTCGCCGCCATGGTTGAAGGGGATGGCCCTTGCTCGACCGTCTCGTCATTGTCTTGTATGAGGCCCATATGATGTGGAACCTCGTAGCTCATCTCCATGACCGAAGGGAATTTCCCATGTTCGACCGTCTTCCTTGAGGGGCTTCCGAAGATGGAAGTGTCACCCTCGCTTGTACGTGTTCGCCTTGGACTTGATGAGCTCGATGTAGGCGTACTCATGGGAAGTAGGCGAAGATGCCGTACGTCCAAAGGCGAAGATGCCTTGATAACACTTGGCGAAGATGCCGAAGTGCTGGTGGTAGCCGTAGCTTGCTCGTGGTGGTGCTCGTCTCTCGGTCTTCTTTTGTGCTCATGAAGGTTTTCTTGACGGTACTGTGTGGTACTTGCATCTTGTGGCCGCTCCGAAGGTGTGCGACTTGAGCGTCTCCGCCGTGAAGATGACGAAGGGGAAGAAGACTTGTATTTGGCCACCATGTCTCGTACTTGATCCATTTGTTCATCCAACTTGGTGTCGATGTAGTCCATTTTCCTTGCTTCGCTTTGGTGAATGTCGACGGTGAGTTGCTCAATGCCGTGCATTGCTCGTTGTAGTCCGAAGAGTGGGTTTTTGGTGATGTAGTTGTTCGCACCGTCATTGTCGTGGAAGACCGGAGATGAATCTCTTCGCCTATCCATCACAAGACTCGAGCAAATGTGAGTGGAAGAAAGGAAAGAACTAGACCAAATGTACCTTTCCAATGTTGAAGATGGATCAATGAGCACTCAATAATGTAACAAGGAAATAGCACAATTGGTACCGGATCTTGTCAATTCTCACACCTACACAAGTAAGGCTTATGGTGGAGCTTGGTGAGGATAGTGACAAAAAAATTGATGCAAAATGTTAGTAAGAGTCAATAATGTTGGAAAATATTCACAAACTCGCAAGTGAAACAAGTAGACCAATAGCAATGGGTGGCACACGAAAACACACACACACACACACGGATAGATAAGTGGGGTCGTGCAACCAAGGAATGAGCACAAAATGTGGAATCCACGGAAAACGCTCGTGTTGCACAACTCTAGAGAGATGCTAACACGATTGCTCAATATGCGGATACATCACTTGTGCACAACCTATAAGATGCAAAATGTATCAACTTTCTATCCCAAGTAAGCTATATATGTATGATGTTCCGGTGTTTCGCACACGATGATCCAGGATGATCAATATGGTAGTATGGTATGCAATGTGGCTATGCTATGGCTCTTGCTTACAAGCTTCTTTGCTCTCTTTTTGCTTAAAAGCTTATTCTCTTTTTTTGTATGGCCACTTATGTGAAATGCACAAACCAAGATAGCAATTGTGTATATGCAGGAACAATCTTGTGACACAAGGGATGATATGATGATACCAATATGATATGGTATGTATGCCATGGAAGGTACGGATCACTAATGTGCACAAGTAACGTTGCCGACAATAATCAAAGGCTAGTCTCGATAGGCAAGTGACGCAAAATGGGCTAAGGGGTTAACAATGTAATTGCAAGAGTGTACAATGATGGGATACCACGATACCAAGATGATATAGAAGTTACCGTTCTTGCTTACGGTTAGGGTGTCAAATTGGTGAAGGTGGTCGATGTTGAATCCTTGTTGAAGTTGAAAGGCGGTGTTGTCGATGTCGAACCGTTCCTAGTTAACCGAAACACCCTAGGAAACGGAAAAACCGGAAACTCAAAATCTCAAAGGAAAATGTCGAATGGTGGTAGCGGAATGCGTTGGTGGTTCCAGAGTTAGCAATGCGGAAGTGGTGGTGGTTGTTGATGACGAAGCAACCGTCCCTAAGTAGCCAAAACACCTTAGGAGACTCAAGTCGCCACTCAAGCAACCACAAATGCTACAAGGAGCAAAATGGGTTAGGTTGCGGAAAGCTATGGTGGTTTTGCGGATGATATGGTGGATGGCCTAGGCAAAGATGCCAAAATTTTGATGGAGTCAAATGATGTTGGAACCTATCTAGATGGATGGGGGATGTCAATAGCTACTCAACGAGCTAAAGAACGTCAAAATCGGACTTCGAGAGTGAAAGTTATGGCCAAAACGGTTTTTGTTGGTGAGTGGTAACCCACAAGTATAGGGGATCAATTGTAGCCTCTTTCGATAAGTAAGAGTGTCGAACCCAACGAGGAGCTAAAGGTAGAACAAATATTCCCTCAAGTTCTATCGACCACCGATACAACTCTACGCACGCTTAATGTTCGCTTTACCTAGAACAAGTATGAAACTAGAAGTACTTTATAGGTGTTTTTGGATAGGTTTGCAAGAATATAAATGGCGCATAAATAAAAAGTAGGGGCTGTTTAGATAAAGACACAATAAAATTAGTATAGCGAGTGTGGAAAAATGGTGGTAGGAGTTGTGAAATTGTCCCTAAGCAATTGACTACTTTACTAGACCGATAGCAAGTTTTATGTGGGAGAGGCCACATCTAGCATGTCATCCCTGACTTGGAATTCCATGCACTTATGATTGGAACTATTAGCAAGCATCCGCAACTACTAACGTTCATTAAGGTAAAACCCAACCATAGCATTAAGATATATTGGTCCCCCTTCAATCCCGTATGCATCAATTTCTATGCTAGGTTGAAGCTTCTGTCACTCTTGCCCTCCAATACATAGTCCTATCAACATACAACTAACCCTATGGTGTGATCCACGCACACGCTCATATGATGGGCACCAAAGGACAGCAACATAACCACAAGCAAATTAAATCAATCATAGCAATTCATCAACCACCGATAGGACAACGAAAATCTACTCAGACATCATAGGATGGCAACACATCATTGGATAATAATATGAAGCATAAAGCACCATGTTCAAGTAGAGGGTACAGCGGGTTGCGGGAGAGTGGACCGCTGTAGATAGAGGGGGGAAGGTGATGGAGATGTTGGTGAAGATGGCGGAGGTGTTGGTGAAGATCGCGGTGATGATGATGGCCCCCGGTGGCACTCCGGCGCCACCGGAAGCGAGGGGGAGAGAGCCCCCTCCTTCTTCTTCTTCCTTGACCTTCTCCCTAGGTGGGAGAAGGGTTTCCCCTCTGGTCCATGGTCTCCATGGCGTGGGAGGGGAGAGAGCCCCTCCGAGATTGGATCTGTCTCTCTGGCTCTCTCTGTTTCTGCGTTCCTGTCTTCTGCCCTTTCACCGTTTCATATATATATGGAGATCCGCAACTCCGATTGGATTGAAACCTTCGCCCAGATTTTTCTCCAAAAATTAGCTTTCTTGCGGCCAAAGAAGAGCAGCAACCGCCTTACGGGTGGCCCACGAGGGGGGTAGGTGCGCCCCCCTGCCTCGTGACCACCTCGGGCACCGTCTCGCGTTGATTCTTCTTCCCATATTCTCCAAATATTCCAAAAATATTCGCCGTCCGTTTTTATCCCATTTGGATTCCGTTTGATATGGGTTTTCTACGAAACATAAAACATGCAACAAACAGGAACTGGCACTGGGCACTGGATCAATATGTTAGTCCCATAGTATAAAAAGTTGCCAAAAAGTATATAAAAGTTGTATAATATTGGCATGGAACAATCAAAAATTACAGATACGACGGAGACGTATCAGTGAGCTGAAACTGGGAGGTGCGGGTGCCCGGGGGTCGGAGGTGCGGGCACCCGGGGTGGTCCGCGGGGTTGGACGGAAAAGGTGGCCCGGGGGTAAGGGGTGCGGGCACCCGGGGTGGTCAGCGGGGTTGGGCGGAACTTGCCCGGGGGGTCCGGGTGCCCGGGGGTCACCGATTTGGGCGGAAATTTATGGAAAAATGGAAGAAATTGGTGGATTTCGTGGAGGGAAAGGTGGAGATGGATGGGCGGAAGGCTAGATCCACTTGAAACCAAGCAAATCCATGGATCAAATCCAACAAAACCTCATCAAACCAACAAAACACACACAAAAATTGGGGCTATTTTTGGTGGGGAATTTTCGAAATTGGGGAAGAACACAACAAAATTAGGCTAGAGAACAAGAAGGGGGGCTCCAATTTTGTGAGAAACCATGGCTCGTGATACCAAGATGCTGTAGGGTGGAACCCTAGATGGAGATGTTTCACGAATTGGAGGGGAAATCCCCAAGAACAAGAAGAACACAAAGGGGCAAAACAAGAGGAACACTCAAATTGACTTGATCCAATCACACATGTGCTAGATCCAATCACACAAAGAGAGATACAAAGGTGCAAATCCAACACAAGAAGATACAATAGGTAACTAGTTCATCCCAATCCTATGAGGAAACAGGTCTTGATGATCCTATGATGGGGATCCTTCTCCAAGAGGAGGCCTTGATATCCACAAGAGGATCTTCTCCCTTAGGAGGTCATGATATCCAAGAGGAGGAAGATGAGAAAAGCTCTCTCAATATCTCACATATACTTTGCTATCCTCTCTAATGAGCTAGGGGAAGAGTTTATATAGGCTAGGGACGAAATTGGGGAAAATAGGGGTACAAGGGTCTTTTGCCCATAGTGCACGCAGGCACAACCAGAGGGGTCCGGGCACCCGGAGGGGATACGGTAGGAGATGTCCGGGCACCCGGGGTGCGGAGGACCGGGCACCCGGTCCGGTCAGGGAGGCCGCGGCCAAGTGGCTATAGGGGCCGGGCACCCAGGGGTTGATGGCCCGAGCACTCGGTGCGGGCTGGGGCCGAGCCCAGGAGGAGGCCAGGCACCCCGGGGGTGATGGCCCGGGCACCCAGGGTGGCGGGGGCAGCGCCCAGGCAGGGGGTCGAGCACCTGGGGCGGCCGAGGCCAGCGCCAGGCAAGGGTCGGGCACCCGGGGCGGCCAGGGGCTCGCCCAGCCGGCTGTAGGAGGTGGCTGGGCACCTGGGCTGCTGGTGGCCGGGCACCCGAGGTAGTCCGGGACCTCCTTTGCTTCGCGTCTCGAGCGTCCTTCTTCCGTCTCCTCCTCCATAGGTGCTTTCTCCTCCGTCCTCGCCTCTTCACGGTCTTCTTCTTGGTACCTAAGAGTGCATAGAGTTTCCATTTGAGGTAGAATCCGACTCTCGTGTGAATCCGAATGAAATTCGAAGAGGAAAGGGTTAACCTCGGTTTCGACGGCACGTGTGTGTGCTCTTGTCAGTGGTTCTCTTCGTGCTTGTGGTGGTGATGGGACGTCCATGGGGATGGTCGAGGGATGCTCCGCATCACTATCCAAGATGGATAATATAATAGCATGGAACAATAAAAATTTATGGATACATTAGAGACGTATCACTAGTTACGGTTTTCTTAGGGTTTTTTTGGCCAGAGGGATGGGATGGGTGGAAATTTGGGTGGGTACGTAAGGGAGGAAATTACATGTGGCCTGCTAATTTTAAAGCCCACATGTCAGGCCTTCACAGGTAAGATGGGTAATGGGCACGAGTGATGCTATCTCATCCTCATCCCCATCTTGCACGTTGGGTAAGGTATTTGGCCCACCATCTTTCCCCGTGGACATTAAAGCTGGCACATCCCTGTCCCCTAATAGAGTAATTACCTATGAAGACACAGATAATGGTTAATCATTGCCAGTTTGAGCAACAATAATGAGAAACTATGCGTTAAGCATGTGGGTGATGCTTTTTGATGTGGCCTATGGAGATGACAACAATGAGAAATTATGCGTTAAGCATGGGCGTTAAGCATGCACGACTTGTGGCAAGGTTGCATGGATAAAAAAAAGGTACTACCTCCTTCCTATTTTATTAGGCCTACTGTATCCCTAGATTAACAATTTGAACAACGTAGTACAGTTTATATATCACAAAAATATATCATCAGAAACTTAAAATGGTATATTTTCTAGTGGTATAAATTTTGGATATATTACTATATTATACTCCCTTCGTCCAGAAATACTTATCGGAGAAATAGATGTATCTAAACGTATTTTAATTCTACATACATTCATTTTTATCCATTTTTTCAACAAGTATTTCTAGACGGAGGGAGTATTAGTTAAATTGTTAATCTAGGGATAAACGCATGCCTAATAAACTGGAAAGGAGATAGTTGGTAGATTGCAACTATTTTGGAATAGATGATTTTGTGTAAGTGGTAGATGTGTTTTCTCTGCATTGAATCAAATGTGCATGCCTTAGTTATCGACATAGCATTGAAATTAGGAAATATATCATTAGATCCAACCATCCATTTCAAGTTAGGAACTCTTATTCTACATCCAGTTAACTTGCATGTTATATCATCATGGACACCACATACTAAATTCAAGCTTCAAGGCACAAGTTGAAAGAAATTGTTTGACGTTCTGACCCAAGCGAAAAAGGCTACTTTTCTGGAGAATGAGTACTCTCAAATATTTTTGCACCTAGCTACATCATACACGTTTGGATCTCACCCTTAAATGGTGATGATATTCTTATAACTTGCGTATATTTCACAAAAATTCGCTTTGGCACATGGGAGCGCGTGCTCCTGCCACCGGAAATATTTTAAAATGAGAAAAAATTCCAAACAAAAATCTGACGCATACATCTCGACACTATATGTGTGCACATCAAGTTTTGGAGAGGACCGACATTTTTTGTGGCTCGTGTAAAACACAAAAGATGTCTTGTGAAAAGCACTTTTTAACATCAGATTTTGTCTTTTTCACACGCGAAATGTAACTTGTCGGTTTTTCGCAATATCGAGATGTATGCACCAAATTTTTGTTTACAATTTTTGACCTTTTAAAATACGTTAAAACACATTTTGAAAACCAGGAGCGCGCGCTCCCGTGTGCCAAAACGCCACTATGGTATATTTCACTTGTTCCTAACCTCTCAAGAGACAAATATCATCGACACTTTTTTTTTGTAGGGGAAGGCCTCATGGCTAGCTTTATTAGATTTAAACAACGCTTACATTGTCCGCTAATAGTTCAGAAATAAAAGTCGGAGGTGCGTGGAACCACAAATTCAATGGATCAACACGGTCATTTTGCGCCAGCACATGAGCTACTTTATTACAATCACGATGACAATGCTCTATCCATGACCTTCCCGAAGTTAATTAACAGTAACCGACACTCTTCAAGAGTTGGAGTTGCCACAATTAAGTGTCCAGAATTGTTTTGGAGAGCCTCTACCAAAGATCAGTCTATCAGACTGTACCAAAATATAATTACTTTCCACAGTATTAGAGAGCTTTAGGCCTTCAGCCAGGGCTGTAGCCTCAACAGAGAGAATCTTAGTAGACTTCTTATGAAGATTAGTATACGTGAAGTTGGGATTATGTTACATTTTCCTCACCTCAGTTTATATCCAGATTTCATATGAGAGGTATGGTTCACTTCATGAAACATTTCCTAAGCAGATGGACTTGACTAAATTTGTGTGAAATGCATGTAAAATCATTCTGAAATCCATAGCTAAACTGCATTGCAACACGGCCCAATGATGAAAGGCGCACTCTTCGGTAATGCCTCCCAGGAGGGGACGGACGCCCATGAGCGCCCGCATCATTGTCAACAATCCACATCGAATCCAATTTTTTTGCCGAGAGAGTAATGCCTTACCAGAGTTACCACCTTCACAGTCTCTTGGAAGGGAGCCTAACCACTGCAAACCTGCGAAACCGAGCCACGTCACCGCTCGTATTCATCAATAGGAATCATGTCGACGGGAGTAGAAGGATAAAACAACCACACCACACCATACCGTGGAGGAAAGCAAGCACACAACAAAGTAAAGAACATACCTGGCCGCCGCCTGGTCCACGTGGGTAATGTCTGCCAGAGGCTACCAACGAAATCGAGAGCGAGGAGGTGTTGGAGGGTGAGCTCGCCGCCCGTGTCAGCTTTATATTATTTTTGGGTAAGAGAAGATGCAATTTGAATATATGGTACTCTATTTTGCATGATTTGATTTGTAAGATTCTACCGTGCATGGCAAAAGTTGTAGTTGGCTATGCTCAATTTGTAATGAACTCGATGTAGTTTAAAAAAATGATAGGGTCTGTCTAAGACACATCTAGATATGACATAGTTATGTCACATCTAACCTAATCTCCACTATGTTTGTGGTCTATTTTTTTTTCTCTCAGCTATTTTTTTGTTCCTTGTTGCTATGTTATTTGTGGGAGTTTAGATGTGACATCCTTAGAAAATATCTAGATATGATTAGACAAACTGAAAATGATAACGTGATTGCTTAAATGAGAGGGGAATCGGCTAACATCTGTGTGGTTTCCCATCTGTAACTAGTAATGTGAACGTGCAATTGCTAATATTAGGAAATATATTAATTGCACACAGATATTATGTAGGATATTCTTTGCATGTTAATTATGTGATTATCACTGACTTTGATATTTAGTATAATATTAATTACATACTAAACATGTTGACGCTCGCCATTTGATTAATCTAGGTAGTTGGATTGACTTAGTTTTATGACCGAGATTAGTTGGATTTATTCATTTGGGCCTTTTTATATTTGTATATGTATATATCTATATATATAGCAAACTGAGTCTAACTCAGGTGGTTGGGTTCTTTGTGGTGGAACCAGTCCATCGGTGTTTCGATACTTGACGCTGGTGCTCGTATTTTTCTGGATTATTACTTTAGTCTTTTCAGCGATGTTCATTCGGTAGGGGATACGTTCCCGTCGACTATAGGGGAACATGTGGTGACTTCGTCAATCTTCAGATGTTGTATCGGATCAATCTCTCGAAAGTGTAAGGATAGGGTGTGCGTGCGTTCACATGGGTGGGTGTATGCGCATATGTATTTGTGCCTGCGTCCTTGTAGTGTGTTAAAAAAAGATATAGATAAAATACTAAAAATCTCACAACTATCAAAAGATAGCAGTACTTTTTCGTTCCAAAAAGTAAAGGATAATAACAAGTTAATTCATCGCTAGGAGACCGCAAAATTAGGATTTTCTGACGATTCTGTTCCCTCAAAAAAGAAAGTGACCGCACCCGTCCGTCCACATTCTCCGCCTAGCTAACGGCCGCAGTCCACGACCCTAGACGGATGGGAAGCAAGGCAGCGCCGCCGCCGCTGGCTGAACAGCACTCGTCGCCTGTCATGGCGGCCTCCGCCACCACCGACGGTCCATCCTTCCCCATCTACATCTCATCCGACGAGGAGGAGGACGTGGCAGTCCTTGGCTCCTCCAGCAGCCCCGACGAGATCCAGATCCAGCAGGCCATCCTCCTCTCCATCGGCCTCTCGCGCGACCCGACAGGCATGCCCTCCTCCTCGGCCTCCCTCTCCGGAACCGACGTCGACATGACAGACCGCAAAGGCAAGCGTAAACTACGATCGGAGTCGCCGCATCAAGTCATAGATATTGATGATAATGATAGGCATGAAGTCATAGATGTAGATGACGATGACAGCCTGATCTTCATCAAAGAGACAGGCAGCGGGAAGTGGAGAAAACCACGTAACGGCGGCCTGCTCGAGGTCGGCGAAGGTTCCCACAGCGCCACGATCATGAAAGAGTTCTACTGCACAATCTGCATGGAGACGCTCCCCGGCGTCGAGCGCTTCCCCGTCGCCGGGTGCGCGCACGCCTTCTGCGCGGGCTGCGTGAGGCAGTACATCGCGGCGAGGGTCGAGGACAACCTGCTGTCCATGGGCTGCCCCGACCCGGGCTGCAAGGACGGCGTGCTGCACCCGGAGGAATGCCGCGACATCGTCCCGCCTCAGCTGTTCCAGCGGTGGGGCGCCGCGCTCTGCGAGCTGGCGCTCGGGGACCACAAGTTTTACTGCCCCTTCAAGGACTGCTCGGCGCTGCTGATCGACGACGACCCCGGCCCCGGCGACGGCGGCGCGGCCGCGCTCACGAACGTGGAATGCCCACACTGCAACCGGATGTTCTGCGTGCAGTGCAAGGTGCCGTGGCACGAGGGCGTGGACTGCGCCGAGTTCCAGCGGCTCGGGAAGGACGAGCGCGGGCGGGAGGACCTGCTGCTGAGGAAGGTCGCGCAGAAGAGGAAGTGGCAGAGGTGCCCCCGGTGCAAGATGTACGTCGAAAGGGTGGCCGGCTGCCAGCACATGAGGTGCAGGTATATAAACTACCAACTAACTCTGCCTGAATCTGCAGCGAACAAGAAAATTACGTTCATGTGCACGCACGGGGTACAAACTAGGCCAGTTTCTTGTTTGTGATCTGCAGGTGCGGGCACTCCTTCTGCTACCTTTGCGGCGGCTCCACGATGAGTGGTGGACATCGTTGCTACGGCAGGCGTACTGCTTACTGATCTGCATACTGATCTGCATGGTGAATGATCTGAAGATCGATGCTCAAGTCGAACGGGTACTTGAGGGGAAGGAAATTACTACTACCAGTGCTGATGTAGTGAGCAATGCCCCTGCATCTCTGATGCCATTTTGAGAAGTAGTTATAGCACGTCTATCGTGTCATGATTGAGACTAGCTTGGGCTTGTGATTTTCTGTAAATTTGTTATGGTTACTTGTGCGAAGGAGCTACTAGAAGGCAGCTGATGTGGTCCTATATCGTGGGAAACACTCTTGGATTTGGATCAATGAAATTCCACGCAACCTTGTGGCAGATGTCTTTCTCTCAATTTAATTTTGTGTGTGTGGATCTATGACCTCCCAATATGCAGTATGTTGTGTGGAGTTCAAAATCATGTGATAAATTTTTAATTAATTTAGCTAATCCCCTAGTGCCACCCAATGGCTCAACCGCGTATCATAAACCCAATGGACTAGGTGCAAAACGTGAATACCTTTCTTGAATTCCAAATTGCAAAGCTAGTTTCCTTTTAAGCAAGTGTTCATATCGCAGTAGGTTTGAGCAGTTGTATTCTTTGAAAGGAGAGCTTTCAAAAGTGCAACAAGTCATTGCAATACATACTGTGCACTCTTTCTGTGTTCGGGCCTATTTGGTGTTGTGACGTGCCCGTGCTGGCATGCTACACGGTGCCGTGCCGTGCCGCCCATTTGCCAAAATCCCTGGTCCAACATGGCGCGGTATCTTGTTAAGTAAATAGGCAATTTGTCGATTAAATTAATCCACGAGTAAATCACTAGCATGGCATTGACACAAATAAACGCATACTCACATTCAGTCAAACTAGCACATACTACACTAATTGCAGAAAGATCTACGTATAATGCTAGCATGGCTAAAACAGAAAACAGTAGGAGCGGAATAAACGAGTTATACCCTCCAGTAGGCCATGCAGAGGCCGCGGCTTTGGTGGCAGCAGCGGCGTCCTCGGCGGCCTTCTTGTCAGCTTCAGCTTTCTCGGCGGCGGCACGTTCGGCGGCGGTGGACATGGTGATGATGAAGGCGACGCGGACGTAGAGGAAGTAGACGATCGGAAGTGAGCAGTCGCGTAATCGCTGCCCAAAAACCTATTCGCCCCTCACCCCGTACAGGAACCAGAAGGGCGTGGTTTCGGAGACCTGCTCTCCCGTCGACCGTGTACGCGGCGGACGGGATGGAGTCACCGGCGGCAGCAGCAGCAAGGGAACGACGGTGGGCGTGCGCGTGGAGCAGATGTGATCTGTTCGTGGCGGCTAGGGTTAGGAGACACCGCACACTTATATAGGCGCAGCCGCGTGGAGAGACGTGGGCTCGACCCACGTCCGAGTCCGTGACAGCCCACGATCCGACGTCTCAGATCGTGGCCCAGCTGTCAGAGAACTCTCCGTTAGTGACTGGCAAAAATAAGCGCGTAGGTGTAAGCTCGGCTCGGCTCAATCCCGCAACCCGTGGCGCGTCGTGACGAGGCGTGGCGTGGCGAGGCGGGCGGCGGAGGAGGAGTGCGCGAGGGCCTCTTCTCTTCTCAAGCTCCAATAGCATGTAGAAGAGAAACCCTTATAAGGAGGTCCAACTCCTCTTCCACTTCCGGGGTGGGACTAAACTTCCCACTACACCTAGTGCCATATAACCCACATGGGCCCTTAGAGATTTTTCAGAAATTGCTACATGGGCCTAGAGCCCATCTCAAATTTCAGCAATCCCCCACCAGATCTCGAGGGCCCATTGTGTCCTCTGTTCCAATTACTGTTTCGATATACCAGTGTTTCAGTGAAGACCTGTTAAGGTTGAGCTTCACCTAGAGCAAGTAGCTACACTCCTTCACAACTGAACAATGGACTATGCCTTGAATTGTCAGTTTGGCGTAAAGAAGTTTCACCACATGTCTCACTAGTACTGGGCTGCCGAAGGCTGACCCCTCGGGTGGAGCATATAAGTCACACTCCTGGCCTATTCATGAGCTTACTAGAGATCACCCCAATCTCATAGACTGTGACCAGCAGTCGGACTCATATAGGTGTGTTCCTCCAAAGATCACTCTGTAGGATAGCATCTTGCTTATATAAGCTTCGGAACACATTAAGACAGTAGTCATCCTACCATACAGTATCGAGAGTATTGCATCTCCAACGGAGTGGGTTAGTATAGTTACTCTCCTCAGTTCACCACTGGCTTGTTTTCCCAGGTCCTAATTCACGGGATCTCCGATCACATAGGTTGGGTTACTACCATGGCAACTCATGTGGGTCTCATACCCATCTCCCTCGATGCATTATCTATCACAACACGTGATAGCCCTTTCGTAAAGGGATCTGCCAGATTCTTAGCCGTATGGACATAGTCCAACGCTATCACTCCGGAGTTTCTTAATTTTCTGACAGCTTTTAATCTCATTCTTATGTGTTTGGTGGACTTCATGTTGTCCTTTGAACTCTTCACCTTGGTGATGACAGTCTGATTGTCACAGTTCATAAGGATAGCCGGAACCGGTTTATCAACCAATGGCAAGTCCATCAAAAGATCTCGAAGCCATCTCGCTTCAACACCAGATGTGTCTAATGCCGTTAATTCTGCTTCCATTGTCGATCTCGTTAAGATCGTTTGCTTGCAAGACTTCCAGGAAACAGCGCCACCTCCAAGAGTAAACATATACCCAGTTGTGGCCTTCATCTCATCAGCATCAGAGATCCAATTTGCATCACTATACCCTTCAAGTACCGACGGGTCTCCGGTATAGTGAAGTCCATAGTTCATAGTACCTTTCAGATAGCGCATAACTCGTTCAACAGCATGCCAATGTACATCACCCGGTTTGGAAACAAACCGGCTCAGTTTGCTCACAGCAAACGCGATGTCGGGCCTCGTTGCGCTCGCTAGGTACATCAGTGAACCAATGATTTGAGAGTATCTCAACTGATCTATAGCCGTGCCTTTGGACTTTCGAATCAACACGCTAGGATCATATGGTGTTTGAGATGGTGTGCAATCCGAATATCCAAAACGACTCAACACCTTCTCAACATAGTGGGATTGCAGAAGTGTAATCCCACCCTCATTATCTCTCAGTAGCTTGATGTTCAAGATAACATCAGCCACACCAAGGTCTTTCATCTCAAAGTTCTGAGACAAAAACGACTTGACCTCCTCAATGACTTTGAGGTTGGTTCCGAATATCAGTATGTCATCAACATACAAGCACAGTATAACTCCTTCGCCCCCACCATGGCGATAGTATACACATTTGTCAGCCTCATTAACAACGAAACCAACAGATGTCAGAGTTGTATTAAACTTATCATGCCATTGCTTAGGTGCTTGCTTCAGGCCATATAAAGATTTCAGCAACCTACACACCTTTCTTTCCTGACCATCTATCACAAAGCCATCTGGCTGTTGCATGTAGATTTCCTCTTTTAGCTCTCCATTCAGAAAAGCCGTCTTAACATCCATCTGGTGGACGAGAAGACCATGCGAGGCTGCCAACGAGAGTAATACTCGAATGGTGGTCAGTCTAGCTACAGGTGAATAAGTGTCGAAGTAATCTTCCTCTTCTTTCTGGTCATAGCCCTTGGCCACAAGCCTAGCCTTGTACTTTTCAATCGTACCATCGGGCCTAAGCTTCTTCTTGAACACCCACTTACATCCTAATGGTTTGCAACCATAGGGACGTTCAGTGATCTCCCATGTCCCGTTAGCCATGATGGAATCCATCTCATTACGGACCGCATCCTTCCAGTAGTCAGCTTCTGAAGAGGCATACGCTTCTGAAATAGAAGTGGGAGTATCATCCACGAGGTACACGAAGAAATCATCACCAAAGGTCTTTGCAGTCCTTTGTCTCTTGCCCCTACCAAGGGTTTCCTCGTCATCCTCCTCAGGATTTTCATCATGTGTTTGTTCATAATATTCCATAGGGATGGCAGGTTCAGGAGTCTCCTCAGATTCCTGTCTAGAAGTGCTTTGCATATCTCTCATAGGAAAAGTATCCTCGAAGAATGTAGCATCCTTAGACTCCATAATTGTACCGACCTTCTGGTCAGGTACCTCAGATTTCACTACTAGAAATCTATAGCCAACGCTGTTCTTAGCGTAGCCCAAATTAACGCAGTCCACAGTCTTGGGTCCAAGCTTACGCTTTTTGGGGATCGGCACATTGACTTTCGCCAGACAGCCCCAAGTGCGCAAGTACGAGAGTGTTGTCCTCCTCTTTGCCCATTTCTCATAGGGAGTGATCTCATTATCCTTTGTCGGAACTTTATTCAGGACATGACATGCCGTCAATATAGCCTCCCCCCACCATGCCTTGGATAAACCCGATGTATCTAACATGGCGTTAACCAAATCAGTTAGAGTACGGTTTTTCCGCTCGGCAACCCCGTTTGACTGGGGTGAATAGGGAGGCGTCCTCTCATGAATAATGCCGTGTTCCGCACAGAAGGAATCAAACTCACTCGAGAAGTACTCTCCACCACGATCTGACCGGACTCGTTTAATTTTCTTTTCAAGTTGATTCTCAACTTCTGCCTTATAGATTTTAAAGTAGTGTAGAGCCTCATCTTTAGTATTTAACAGGTACACATAGCAATATCTAGTGGAATCATCTATCAATGTCATGAAGTATTTCTTTCCACCTTTAGTCAACACACCATTCATCTCACAAAGATCAGAATGTATGAGTTCTAATGGTGCCAAGTGTCTCTCCTCCGCGGCCTTGTGAGGCTTGCGAGGTTGCTTAGCTTGCACACATGAAAGGCACTTAGAGCCTTTGGCTAAAGTAAAACTCGGGATTAAATCCAACTTGGCTAGCCGCGTCATAACACCGAAACTAATGTGACAAAGACGTGAATGCCAAACTTCAGATTCATTAACATTCGAATGAACATGGTTCACGACTTTATTACAAAAATCTGCGAGGGAAAGGCGGAACATCCCTCCGCTCTCATAACCTTTTCCAACAAAGAGTCCATATTTCGTAACAACTAATTTATTAGACTCGAAAACCAACTTAAACCCTTCTCTACATAGAAGGGAGCCACTAACGAGGTTCTTCTTGATGGCGGGGACATGCTGCACGTTCTTCAGCTGCACGATCCTTCCCGAAGTAAACTTCAGATCGACCGTGCCAACACCATGAACAGAAGCACTCGCGCCATTCCCCATCAATACGGACCCGTGGCCTGTGACCTGGTAAGAAGTGAACAATGACATGTCAGCACACACATGTACACCTGCACCTGTGTCCACCCACCAATCGGTGGGCTGAAACACTGAAAAAACAGTAAATAAATTACCGTACCCAGGTGCACCATTCTCATTGTTGTCCACAATCATGTTGACGGACTTGGAGTCCTGTCCTGACTTCTTGTACTTGTTTGGGCACTTGTTGGCCCAATGTTCAACCGAACCACAAGTAAAGCAGCCCTCGTCCTTCTTGTTCTTCTTGAAGGTCTTCTTACCCTTCTTCTTAAAGTCGGTATTGTGTTGGACACCGTTCTTTCCCTTGGGCTTGTGGGAGTTGAAGTTCTTCTGGTTCACCATGTTGGCGACAGAAGTCCCTTCGGCCCCTTTTCCGTGCGAGTCCTTTGCCCTTGAATTCTGCTCAACACTCAGATGGCCAATGACATCCTCCACAGAGAATTCACGCCTCTGATGTTTCAGAGTGGTGGCAAAGTTCCTCCAGGAATTAGGGAGCTTAGCGATTATGCAGCCCGCGACAAACTTGCCCGGTAACTCGCACTTAAGAAGTTCAAGCTCCTTAACAATGCATATTATCTCATGAGCCTGCTCCAATACAGGACGGTTTTCAACCATCTTGTAATCATGGAACTGCTCTATAATATACATCTCGCTTCCGGCATCGGCTGCCCCGAACTTAGATTCGAGCGCCTCCCACAAGTCCTTGGCGACATGCACATGTAAATATGCGTCGACCAGTTTATCTCCGGTCACGCTAAGAACTGCTCCGAGAAACACAACGGTAGCCTCCTTGAACGCCTTCTCCTGTTCAGGAGCAATCGTTCCCGTGGAGACACCGGTGACCCAGAACACGTTCATAGCCGTGAGCCATAACGTGGTCTTAGTCTGCCAACGCTTAAAGTATGTACCGGTAAACTTATCCGGTTTTAGTGCAGCGGCAAAGCCACTTGCCGAAAAATTCCTACACATAATAGGTTTTTGGATTGTTGAGTAAGTAGGCAATTTCTCGATTAAATTAATCCACGAGTAAATCACTAGCATGGCATTGACACATATAATCGCATACTGATATTCAGTCAAACTAGCACATACTACGCTAATTGCAGAAAGATCTACGTATAATGCTAGCATGGCTAAAACAGAAAACAGTAGGAGCGGGATAAACGAGTTATACCCTCCAGTAGGACATGGAGAGGTCGCGGCTTTGGTGGCAGCAGCGGCGTCCTCGGCGGCCTTCTTGTCAGCTTCAGCTTTCTCGGCGGCGGCACGTTCGGCGTCGGTGGACATGGTGATGATGAAGGCGACGCGGACGTAGAGGAAGTAGACGATCGGAAGTGAGCAGTCGCGTAATCGCTGCCCAAAAACCTATTCGCCCCTCACCCCGTACAGGAACCAGAAGGGCGTGGTTTTGGAATGGAGTCACCGGCGGCAGCAGCAGCAAGGGAACGACGCTGGGCGTGCGCGTGGAGCAGATGTGATCTGTTCGTGGCGGCTAGGGTTAGGAGACACCGCACACTTATATAGGCGCAGCCGCGTGGAGAGACGTGGGCTCGACCCACGTCCGAGTCCGTGACGCCTCAGATCGTGGCCCAAAATAAGTGCGTAGGTGTGACCTCGGCTCGGCTCAATCCTGCAACCCGCGGCGCGGCGCGTCGTGACGAGGCGTGGCGTGGCGGCAGAGGAGGAGTGCGCGAGGGCCTCTTATCTTCTCAAGCTCCAATAGCATGTAGAAGAGAAACCCTTATAAGGAGGTCCAACTGCTCTTCCACTTCCGGAGTGGGACTAAACTTCCCACTACACCTAGTGCCATATAACCCACATGGGCCCTTAGAGATTTTTCAGAAATTGCTATATGGGCCTAGAGCCCATCTCAAATTTCAGCATATCTCGAGTCATGCTGGTCCGACACACCAACCGACGGGTTGTATCGTGCTATGGGTCAAGCCTCGTGTCATGCCAAAAGAGCCCGGCTCAAGTCCCAACATTAATGGTGCAACTAGAGGAGCGAGTATACTGCAACATTGGAAACTATTTGCTATGTAACCCTATGTTAAATGATAAACCATACTACAACATCAAACAAGTATTACTACCAACAAAAACATCATGGTGGAATGAATGAAAAAAAGGTATATTTGCAAAATAAAGCAAAACCTTGCATCAAATGGAAATAGTGTACTGCAAAAAGGAAGACAAATCTTTGCAACCAATAGAAATGCATACTACGCCGACTTACTAAATTTTAACAATGCAAACATAGTATGCAAGAAATGAAATGAATGTACCGCAACATATAAAAACTATAAGCTACAACAATGAAAAGCACTAGCTTCAAGTTTTCAACAATGAGATATACTACAACGCATAAACTTTATACAACTTCGACCATGAAAATAAATGTTGCAAAAAAAGGGAAATGGAATATTGGGACAAATATTTTTTGCAAAGTACAAGATGTTCTAAGAGAAAAGAATAAAGATGTTACCATAAAACCTATTGATCTGTCAAATGGTAAAGCCTACACTCGGAAAACATTGAAGGAGGAAGACCAAGCAAATGTGTATGAGTTGCCAAAGGCAAGAGAAAAGGCCGTGATGGTTGTACATGACAAAGCAAGGGTATGGGGGCCATGATGGTAATGCATGGTGGGGAGTTAGAAAGGTCATGTGCAGTGGGTTCTATTCGCTGGCGTGAGAGGTGTTTGACAAGATCACCTTCACTCATGTGGGCTTCATCGGTCAAATCATGAAGTGCATATATATTTAGGCGGATCACTATTTGAACCTCCGTTTTGGAAGCATGAAATCAAATTCAACTTCCTCCCCTTGTTTTCATCTTTAACATCCCCTGTAGTCCACGCCAACGACGCAATAGTCATTGGACAAAGCGAGGGCATAAAATGCACGCTATAAATGATTTTTATTATATACAAATGCACTCCCCGGTTCTTGTAGCACTTGTATCCGCATGCAAGGGAAACAAAAGAAACCAATGGAATGTTGTTGTTTTACTTAGGAAATTAATGACTTGGGTGGATAATTGTATGATTGTATTAGGTCGCTCCTAGTGCACATGTGTTAAGAGTGGGTGCTTGTGGCATGGTTTGAGTACAAGGTGGAGCACTGGAAGAGGGTCTGAAATGAATTGAAAAACTGAGATACACCTATCACATGGGACTGTGGCAGGTAGCGATCAAGTTGCAAGTGAACGTTGGTTGCTCATGATGACCACATAAAATCCCACACTATCGCGTTCGTGGAACTCACAAGTAGAGGACTCAAAGATGTGGGATGCCTGAGCTATCCTGTGGTGCCCCACTAACCCACTTCGTCGCAATGATGCAGTGGGGATTAGGGCACGCCACTGTATAGCTCCGCCATGGCTGTCTACCTTCGCCATGCCCGCCCAAGATCCACCGTAGAGGCTTTGATTTGCTTACAGGACTGACTCAGGCCTACAAGTTAGTAAATTTTTATTTTTTTATTCACACAAATCATAACCATGGTTAGTTTCCTAATTTCTTTATTTTGTGTTTTGTAGACCGAGAAAGACAGAAAGATGCATCATTAGAGCAAGAAAAGGGGCGAGAATGAGGTGTATACGATGTACTTGAATAAAAAAAATCATCGAGAGTGTTGTAATGCATGCCTCTCTGATACAAGGATTTTTTGCTAAAGGATTATTTATTATTTATTCTATGATAAAAAACTATGGCTAACATGGCATTTTTTGTTTGTTATTAGATTATCATCAATTATCCTGAAGAAGCAAGCTTCGAGTTGTGAACAAGCAAAGATAAAATCTTGAATTGCTTCAAGCTTCAACCCATAATTTAGTATTGTATTGCAGACAATTGTAGACTTATAGTAGTTGTTTGTGTTAAGTGTGTGCACTATGGAGGTGTCATCTCCATGTGTTGATATTTACAGAAAAAATGGAGAGATGAAAGTATGTATGTGAAAGTTCAAATGATGGGTGTGTATGATGCATTCTGCATACCAAGGTTTATCGAACCAGAAGGAGGCACCAAGCTAACAACGTTGGCAGTGCCTGCACACAAACAAATAAATTGCTTGCACCAACAAATGCAAGGGGGTGTCAATCCCTTGTTCTTGCTAGTTACAAGATTAAAAGCAAAAAACGATAGGGAAATGCGACAAGAAAGTAAAAGAGTGAAGAGAGCAATTGTAGGAGTTTTTGTATTAATGGAAAATAAACTTGGGGGCATAGATTCACTAGTGGCATCTCACTCTAAAGCATGTAGTGGCATGATAGACAAATTACTATTGGGCAATTGACAGAACAACACAAACTATAACTATGGTCATTCATGGCATAATCTCACATAGGCATTAGGTTTGTGATAAGTAGACCGTTAAACTTATTGACGTCTACTACTATTACTCCACCCCCAAGACCGCTATCCAACATGCATCTCAAAGTATTAAGTTTACAAGAAACAGAATAACACAATAAGCAAGATGACATAATGTAGACAGAAGAAACCTAGCAATAAGATTGACCCCATCGTTTTTTCCTTACTGGCAACAACACAATACATGCCTTCGTCCTTTCTGTCACTAGACAAGATCACCGCAAGATTGAACCTACTACTATGCACCACTCCCTCCAAAGATCTATTTATCAAACTTGGCCAAAGAAGACTCATAGATCGGAAAGCATACATAGTTATAGAATTACATAGCAAAGGAATTTGAAGAGATTTGAATAAATTCAATGAACATCGTGATCATAAATCCACAATTCATCGGATCCCAACAAATACATCACAAGAACTGCAACGGATGGATCTCCAGAGAGATCATTATATTGAAGATCAAAAGAGAGTTATCGCCCCACCCAGGTTTTAATTATATTATTGTATCCATTACTATTCTTTATCAACCACTTGGACACATTTCATCTTTTGTCATCACCACTAATTCCAACATTGATTATTCCATGCATGCCCTCTTACTTGTTTCCAGAGCAGCAAAAGGAAATTCTCTAATACTTTTTGTTAGCTTTTGCCACGGAAAACAACTACGTGGTGATCTTTTTCAGACCAATAGTTGCCTACTTTTACCAACAAAATATTCAAACATGCAACCAAACCAATGGCATGTAGTATTACTAGTGATTTTCTTGTGAAATACATGATGTATATGTTGGTCGATGTCCTAGTCTTGATGGTTATATAGGAAGTTTTAGTGAGGATGCTACATCTGGATGATCCCCCCCCCAAAAAAAACTCCTGGTCCTGATGGTTTTATATGCTAGTACATCTGGGTATGTAGTGAGTACTTGTGTGGAACTAAGCAAAAGGATTCTTTGTCCTGGTTCCAGTAGCAATTGTACTCCTAAGGACATCTAAGTCTATAGAGTTGTGCACTTCCGATTTCCCAATGACTATTGCTAAACTACTAAAGATTGTTGTTGTGCTCGGTCATGTTCTCGGCATCTTATAGTTGCACAAGAAAATGTAAGGAAAATAGCTAGAGCTTGTAAGCATAACTTTGATTTTGTTGCTTTTAGCTCATGCCAGCTCAATGATTTATGTTATCAAACAAATGCACTCGCTACTATGTTAACTGTTGGTACTGCTTTTATATGCTTTGTTCGTGTTGGACATTCTGAGAGTGATTTGCTTTTTTTAGTCCATAGATTTGTGCATAACTAATACCACTTACCTGAAGATTGCAACTCACAATGGAGACATCGGAGTGCTAATTCCTCACCTATGTATGAAGATCTGATAATTCATAAACATGAAAGAAATAGAAATCTAGTAGGGGATTGTATTTCGGGTGTGTTTGAAATTTTATTGTACTCATGTCATTGCGATGGAATTATTTAGATGCAACAACCTTAGATTGTTGGTTTAAGTTACTTGTTATATCCAGATGATAAAAAAGAACTATGATACATCAGTAGTATCTTGTAATGAATAATGAATATTTTGTGTCCAACAACAATATGTTGTAATGAGCAGTGAACACTCCATGACAAACATGAGTTAAGTAGTTATCCTACAAAAGACACATATCCCACTTAATAATATATAAACTTCCGCAACTATCCCGCTTAGCATATCACTTGCGCGGACATGGGTATCAAGCTTAGCACCCCATTTACAACTCGAGGAAGCGATGTGCATTTGTTTCCTTAAATACTTTCACCCTAGACTTAACGTACGATAATACTCTGTTCCATAACATAAGGTGCGTCAATTTTCATAAAAGTCAAACATATGTATGATTGACCAAGATCATAAAACAAACTATCAACATCAGTAATACATAATAAATAAAATAAAAATACATTTTGTGATGGATCGAATGATACAAATTTGATAGTATAGATATTAGTACCTTTTTTAAAACCATAGTCAAACATGCATAAGTTTAACTTTCTGAAAAACCATAACACACCTTAGGTTTTGGAATGGAGGTAGTTTTTATATTTATTTAGTTACAGAGATAGTATTATGAAAGAAAAAACAAATACGGGTGATTTTCTTCCTTGTTTTTGCCGGAGGCTGATTTCTTTTCCAACAGTGTTGACCAAGTAATGCACAATGTTTGGAAATTTATACATTCTGGATACTAGCGATCTTCTCTGTTTGCTGAAATCAATCAGGAACCAGAATGATCTATCTGCACGGACTTGTGAGATCCCCACCGTCCAACCTCCACGCCCTCTCTCCCTGGCTCTCGCATCAAGGAATCCCACCCGTCCACGCGTCCCACAATACCCCACCGCCACGCAGACACGGGTCCCGCTTCCCCAGACCAAACGGACCGGAAGGATCACGAGCCGCCGCCGCTGGCTGAGCACCACTCCTCGCCGGCCATGGACATGGAGGCGCCCGCCGCCGCCGACGATCCGCACTTCCCCATCTACGTTTCCTCCGCGGAGGACGACGGCATTACGTTCCTCGGCGACTCGTTCGACCCCGAGGAGATGCAGATGCAGGAGGCCATCCTCCTCTCCATCGAGTCCTCCCGCGCCCCAGCCGACATCCCGACCTCCTCCTCCGCCTCCTCCTCGGCGTCCCCGTCCGGGCCCGACGTCGCCGGCACCTCCGAGAAATCCACCGAAGAGTCCCCTCGCGACCGCAAGGGGAAGCGCAAGTTGTTGGAAGGTAATACATCTACAGATTCGCTTTTCGATTTTCAATGCAGATGCGCGTAAAATGCGCTTGCTATTTGCCTGATTGCTCCAATCTTATTGCGATGTGGAAGATGAGCCGAGCGGTTCGGGGAAGCGGCGGAAGCGCAACCGCTTCAGGTGCGCCATCTGCATGGAGAAGGTTCAGGTTTCAGAGCAGTTTATCGTGAGCCACTGTTCGCATGCCTTCTGCAATGGCTGCGTCGGGCGGTACGTCGCCACCAAGATCGGCGAGAACGTGGAATCGATAGGTTGCCCTGACCCTGAATGCACAGAGGGCTTCGTTGAGATCGAGCCATGCCGAGATATCATTCCCCAGGAGCTTTTCGATCGCTGGAGTGTTACTCTGTGCGAGCAGTCCCTAGGGAATGAGAAGTACTACTGCCCTTTCAAGGATTGCTCCGCGTTGCTGATCAAAGACAATGACAGGACGGTGAAAATCAGGGACACCGAGTGCCCACATTGCCATCGGATGTTCTGCGCACGGTGCCGTGTGCCGTGGCATGACGGAATCAAGTGTAAGGAGTTAAGGAAGCTTGGGGATGACGAGAAGGGGGAGACTGATCTGATGCTTAAGAAACTGGCTAACAAGAAGAAATGGCAGAGGTGCCCCAGCTGCAAGATGTACGTCTCGAAGATCGATGGGTGCTTGCTCATGAAGTGCAGGTAGTTTATCTGTCTAATCATGTTCCCCCTGCAACTCATGCCCCTTTCTTGGACTAACGTAATGGATGATAGAAACATCCCAACACAAAATATTCCTCTTCCAATTTTGTTCATGTGCACTATAAAGAGGCAAGGCAGATCTGCCCTTCGGTTTACAGAAGTCGAACCTAATTAAGAATACCTTTCTTTCTCCACCTTTAGCTGTGATACTCACTCTCTTTGCTTGGTACTGTGGAAGGATGGCCATGATTACAAAGTTAAACAATAAGTCGTTCTTTAAGGTCTGTCATAATATACCTAATCAGTATGTACTATGCTGAGTGTGCAACCCTGCCATTTTTTTGCTGTATTTCTGGGTGCACATTTTACTTATATGGCTATGGGTAGCAACTGATTTGGCTTGTGACCTTTTAAATGAACTTTTACTTGTTAATAGCAGTTCCTATAGGGCTATGTTCATTATACTCCCTCGTGTTATTCTAACAGTGCACATTGATTAGGGATGCCATCTATTTGGGAAAAACACGAGGAAATGACTTAGTGGACCCCCTTATATAAGAGTGAGAATGTTTGCCGGTATTTAAATGGGGATAAAACAGGGAAAAAATCATTTGCAAGACAACTTCTATTTTCTAACAGAACTGGATGGTATTCTGTTAATGGGGTGGTATTTGACAATTTTTCACCCTTAGTCCACAGACAGTGCGTCGGCACACATCTAGGTTGCATTTGCCTACTTCTAAGTTCCAAAAAATCTGTTATTTTGTGCATGCACATTAATCTGTGAAGTGTGAATATGAAAATTATGTCTCTTTCTTTCTTACTGGAAAACGCAGTAGTCAATCAACGTTATCTGGCTTGAAAATGTGTTCCAAGAAAACAATGTATGCATTTTTTTTGTTTATCACAGACTGTTATATTGTCCCAAAGTGTACAGGATCAGAAGTCATCAATCAATGTACATCTACCCAAAAATATCCAGTCCTGTAGAACTTATAAAAGGGCATTTTCTAAAATCAACCGGGTGCACGTGCCCCAGTGTACACAAAATCCACTCTTCTGAGCCCACCTCCTGCAGATTATATACTCTGGTTGAAGATGTGTTTTATACAAATAAGATCCACGGGTAGTTATTTAAAGTAACTAGAGAGATATTTCGTGAAACCAGTTATAATAGCCAATAGCTTGTTAGATGTGTTAAGGACCTGTGTCTGGTATTATAATACCAGGAAACTTAAGCATTCCCAAGTTATACGGTTCTAGAAATTTGTGTTTTGCTTAGTTCCTTTGGGAGTGTAGTGGGTTTGTTGTTTTAGTTTTTCTTGCATAGTTCCTGTTGGGAGTTTGTTTATTTTAGTTTTTCTTACACTAAGCATTACCTATCAAGTTATACGGTTCTGGAAATTTGTTTTTTGCTAGTTCCTTTGGGAGTGTATTGGGGTTTGTTGTTTTAGTTTATCTCGCATAGTTCCTATTGCGAGTTTGTTGATTTGGTTCATCTTACATTAGATCTCCACTGCCACAGTTTGTCTCAGCAGTTTTAACTTTGAGTAAACAAGTCAGGACTACCTGCCATCACACATGAACAAAAGTCAGACCAATTGGGGTTGTTTAAATATTAAATCAAACATTAGGGCTATTTATAAATCTCAAATCTACATTCATAGTATGTTTGAAAAGAAAATCTGCAAGATTTTTCGTTATAAAATCTTACATGTTCTTTAAGCAGTAAACACATCTGATATGTTTTCAGACTTCATAGCATCACTAACAGTTTTTTTGTTTGGTCTCTTTTGAAGGTGTAAACAGTACTTCTGTTACCATTGCGCTGCTCCAATGAGTAAAGCTCTTCACTATTGTAAGAATTGCAACCGCTAGTGAAGGTCAAACAAACTCAGGCTTTGTACATAGTTATAGGTTAGCATCCACGAAATAAGTAGGCTATCACCTCCTCGGACTGGAGATGTGCAAGACAATCGTCCCCTCGAACTGGTGTGGTTCATCTGCAAAGCTGTAAATTTCCCTCGTTTGCTGTAGTCAGATCAGCAGTTTTGCACTGGGTGATGTTACACTTTGTGCCCTTGTTAGATCAGCAGTTTTACACTTTGTGTCGAACTTCATGCAGATTTTAACCTGTGTGTTGCAGTGGTGCAGTAATGCATGTGTCTGCAGTTGGCCTGACTGATTTTGTGCTTCGTTTTGCTTGATGATGACCGGATCTTATACAGCAGATTTCCGTATATTGCAAGGCTGTGAGTTTGTACTTGGGCAACTGGTGTTGTTTAGAAGCTATTGGCGTGTTTTGGTTGTGTGCATCCTGCCCTGGTCCCCTATCCAGCACACGTCTTGTGAAGCCATGGTGGTGTGATTTTTGCCCGTTTGACAGCACGTGAGCATTATTCAGCCTGCAAGGCAATACTCAGTTGGCTCGCGAGGAACGATCGAATCAGCAGTTTTCACTTGCATATTTTCTCGGTGCAGAGAGGGGAACGTGGCGCCGAGTTTGTTCGAGCGGGGACATGGCACGAGCTTGCACACGTCTCCGAAAAATTGGCAGGAGTAACAGGGTCACGTCTCGTCGATTGCCTCGCCTTATTTATCCCCCTTTGGCTCACTGCCCCAACCCCCGCCACCCATTTCATCCCTTCAAGCTCTTCCTCCCGGGAAGTTTCTTCATCGACGAGCATCGCCATCTTCTCCCGGGAAGTTTCTTCATCGACGAGCATCGCCATCTTCTCCGGTTTGCGGTGGCGATCCTTCTTCCTCCTCCTCTCCTCCTTGCTCCTCTGATGGTTGTAAGTTCAATCACTCTCTACTTGTTGTTGCTTAATATGCTACACATGATGTTGTGTGAGGACGTGGTAGATCATATACTAGTGATAACATGGTAGGTTTTGCGTATCGGCACTGATGAAGTAAACGCTGTTGTGGTAGATGTACTCCTTCTATTTCTAAATATAAGGCTTTTCAGAGATTTTAATACGGACTACATACAGATGTATATAGACATATTTTAGAGTGCAGATTCACTCATTTTTCTCCATATGTAGTCTATATTGGAATCTCTAAGAGCATCTCCAACGGCCACATAAAAATCTCGTGCCCAATAAAAGTTATAGCGTGTCACTGTAGCATTTTTAATGCGCCGGGACCAACATTGCTTTAGCAGACGCCCAAAGACGCACGCCCAAAAAGCAGACAGTGCAAATTGTGAAGCGCGCGCAATCCGGAGCCCAAAATATGTTGCGCGTGATAGCGTTTTTCAGCGCGCGCCCAATTATTTTAGCGCTACAGCATCTACTGGAGCTGTTGGGCGCTCAAAAAATGAATTTTTAGTGCGTGGAGCTCTTGGGCGCCTGTTGGAGATGCTCTAAAAGGCTTATATTTAGGAACGGAGGGAGTACATGTTTTTCGTCTTTGATTTCAATGCTACTGTGGTAGATGTGGTACTGTGTTGAGCTTGACGATCGGTCCATGTGTAGTATGAATAGTATGGTACTATGGTACATGTAGTAGTGTGTTGAGTTTCATGATTAATCCATGCTAGTTTGCTAGATGTGCTTGTGTGTTGAGCTTGATGATCATTCCATGAGTAGTATGGTATTATGATAGATGCATTGTTCTTGTTCAGTAGTCCTGATGCTAATCATTGTAGAACATGACCAACGAAGACCTTAGTCAAGCCATTGTTCTGTTTGACTCCCAAATCTTTCCCTCTTATGTTGAGGATTCCAGGAAATGCCTTATGATGCAGATGTGTTTGAGGGATGGTACCACTACATCTTTAGTGGTGGCGATGCCTGCGATAACTACTAAGGTCTCCATTTAGACTTGCAAGGCACACATGAGGAGGTCAACGAAGGGGAACACAATGAGATTGTAAGGGCATCCTTTGCCTTAGGGTTTTGGTGATGATGACAACACACGTGGACTAATCGTGCGCCATAGTTTTCTTAGGTACACATGGTGTGGCGCAAGACGGTTAGGTCTTCCCTCTATGCGGAAAAGATCGAAGACGGAGTTTCCGACGTTTTTTATTCCTTTGGTCGTAGGATATCCGTACTATTAAGAGGGAATCCACGTAGGAAGATATTGGGTGAATCACTTCACGTACACATTCTGTGCACCCACCATATACCCTCCGTTTCGAGGAGAGAGAGGTTCCCCACTGCCCCTGTCCTGTGCAGTCCTGCCCATGGCGGTAGTACCGCTGGGCGGTACTTCCGGTCTGACCACCGCTCAAAGTACCGCTCAGGGGTGACTCCCTTCTGTACCGGGTACGGTGGTAGACCGGTGGTGGAACGGAAGTTCCGGTTTGTCTTGATAAACCGGTACTACCGGTGTCCAGGGCGGTTGTACCGCCTCGAACTCCATCACCCAGGAACTGCTGGCCCAGCGGTAGCTCCGGCCCTACTACCGCTCCAACTACCGGCCTGAGGTGTAAACCTTCTGGATGTAAGCGGTAGTTGAGCGGTAGTGGAGCGGCAGTTCCGGTTTATTCCGATAAACCGGTACTACCGGGTGCGCCACCGGAAGTACCGCCCTGGTGCCCTAGGAGGGGTTCCCCGCATTCACCGGTTGTACCGGTGTCTAGTGCGGAAGTACCGGTCCCATGCATTTCTGCACATAACGGTTGGATCTTGGGGAGCCTATTTAAGGAGTTGCTTCTCCTACCTCCCACCTACCTCTTGCCTCTCTCTCTCCTCCATTACTACCATTAAAGCTTTCTTGCCCGATCTCTCTCCCTAGCCACCCAAACTTGTTGATTTGCTAGGGATTGAAGGAGGAGACCTAGATCTACACATCCACCAAAGGATATTTGATTCCCCCATACTTTCTTGTGTGGATTTTGTTACTCTTGGGTGCTTGGGCGCCCTAGACGGAAGAGGTCACTTCGGAGCCACATTCCATTGTGGTGAAGCTCCGGGGTTTCGTTGGGAGCCTCCAATTAAGTTGTGGAGAGAGCCTCAACCTTGTTTGTAAAGGTCCGGTTGCCGCCTTCAAGGGCACCAATAGTGGAATCACGGCATCTCGCATTGTGTGAGGGCGTGAGGAGAATACGGTGGCCCTAGTGGCTTCTTGGGGAGCATTGTGCCGCCACACCGCTCCAACGGAGACGTACTTCCCCTCAAAAGGAAGGAACTTCGGTAACACATCCTCGTCTTCACCGGCTCCACTCTTGGTTATCTCGTGTCTTTACTTGTGCAAGCTTATTTGTGTTTTATCCCTTGCTTGCTTGTGTGCTTGTTGTTGTTGCATCATATAGGTTGTTCACCTAGTTGCATATCTAGACAACCTATCTTGTTGCAAAGTTTAATTTGGTAAAGAATAGCTAAAAATTGTTAGTTGCCTATTCACCCCCCTCTAGTCAATTATATCGATCCTTTCAGAGATGATAACTTTTATATCCACCTTCATTCTGAACAAGATGTATGATATCATTGTCAGTGTGATGAGGGCTAATAAGGGCTTCAAGTAGGTGCACATGGACGTTGTTGCCAAGAAGGGTTTTGAGTTGTATGGCACAGAGGTGTCCTCAACACAGGTGCATAACCATCTTAGGAAGTGGAGTGCGACATTGATCCAGGTGTCCAAGCTTAGAGACCTTAGTGTCACATAATGGGATCAGGACACGTTCACGATTCTGTTGGAGGTTGAGCACTACCAAGGATACATCGCGGTTGGCTAACCTAACACTTGTTTTGCTTGATCTTACAGTGATCTATTGACAAGCATGCCATGGGCTCCAGTGAGCCTCTTGCTTGCCTATTACCGAGTATCCATGCACCCAAGAGTCGGAGACCATCATCCTTAATGGATTTCTACTGATCACGCTCCTACTCTTGAGAGGAAGAGGTAGATGGTGCCTTAATGGATGAGGAGCTAAGCGTTTTAATTTTAGCAGCATGACTGACACCATCAAGGAGGTGGCATCTGCATTAGGGAGAGCAAGCATGTTGACGTGCACCCTTCCCTCTACAGCTCTATCATGACAACATTGGCTTTGGTGAGAAGGCTATAGCGGTCGCTCTTAACCACCACCTCAACATGGCACAAGGTCTTGGGTTTGTTGGGATGCCAATGGAGCACACAACGCTATGGCTTAAGACCTAGCTAAGCAAACACTACTACGTGTAGTGCAAAGGGTCTCTGGTGGTGGCCACATGCATGCATGCATGATGATGTACATTTTGTGGTATTTGGGCATGGAAACTCTTGATAGCCTATTTTTGTTGAGTTGGTAGATACTAACCCCTCACATGGTGATGGTGAACTTGTGGTGGTAGGATTCCACCATCTTTTTTATGGTAGTATCATGACACCATAGTAGGTAGGATGAACTTGTGATGACTTAGTATATGAATCATGAATGCTTATGTTGCTTTTGTCCCATAGGTTGTGGTACTTGTCTAGCTTGTTGAGATTTTGTTCTTCTATCTTGCTAGATGTAGTGGTATGTGGCGTACTCAGGGAGGGTTCCAGGAGCCTACGGTTCATGATAGACATGCCATGAACAAGTGAATGGATACAAGAACAGTCGCTATAAAGAATTTAAGACTAGGGAGGAGGCAGATGATGATTACTCCAGGTTTGTTCTCAGGTCTGTTCTTAAAGTGAAGAGTAATCATGAAGATGCAAGGGTGTATGTCATGTCGGGTTCAATAGGCTGAAGAACATGATATTCGTCGTCTAGTTCGTCATCATTGTCGTATTGCTATTACATGTGATCGTATTTGACATGAAATGACAACGATGATAAGGATGATACTTACAAGCTCGCCATATTGACGTACAAGATAATAACATTGAGCTAAATGTGTGCAACCGAACACATCGAACCGCTTCAGGCCAGCCCAAAATCCCGAAACGCAGGAACCGAACATTGAGGCTTTGTTGCTTCCCTAATACAGCCTTCTGCTTTGTGGGCAACCAGACATATCACAGAACATGGCGGAGAGGCTGTATTACCTCAGCTAAGCTCAATCGAACCACAAATGTAAGATGGCGAAAATGATTGCTAGCAACCAAACACGTCCTACACGTTTCTACCCGTTGCTTCTTACTATAGGGAAACAAAAGTGATGTGACCCTTGGGTCTGCCCCGGGCCCTCCGGTCACACACGCGCGCGCTTGTGTGTGTCTCGATGCAACAATTTAACAGTGGCAGTACCACAGTTACGTCTTAGGCTGCAGAAACGGACCGAAGGCAAACTGAAACCTGATACTCATATGCTATTCGACAAAAATATTTCCATGATGCCATAATTTTATCAAACTGTAAAATAAATAAACACACAAATGATTGAAGCTGCATAAATAAACACACAAATAACTCAAGTTGATGATCAAAGTTGTGTCTTATAGGGACCAACCTTGTACGAAACACCGGTTTATATCTTGATTTAAAACTAGAGAGAGTACATCCAAGTGATCCTGCCCTAAACGTGGTCCTGCTCTTGCGCTCCATTCTTCCATTTGTGTAAAGGCGCCAAAATGCACGACGTCGACGCTGCAACGGTCCACTTTACCTACATAGTCTATCATATATTCCGCCTCCATCTTCACTCAGTGACATCCGAGCGATCAAACAAACAAAAGCCCAAGAATCAGACCCCCTTTGTTTTCAGTGTGTATATATAGATCAATCAATCAGAGAACAATCTCTCAACTTTACAATATCCGGGACGGCTCCACCACCCTGCGAATTGTTAACGTCAATCGTGGATCAAACCTTCGTCCCGCGGTTTCCCCTGTCAAAGCTACACCTATCTTTTATCTTTTTCATTCACACACACGCACGCACACAAGCTCAACATCAACTACTCAATCAATCAAACGCATTGCTCAAACCTCAAACCAAACAACCATATACACAAGTCACAGCCACGATCTCCGGCTGCTGCCGCTACGGCCTACGAGATGCTGATCATGGCGGCGGCCATGGAACTCTCCAGGCTGACGCACTCGATCATCATCCCGCACATCTTGCCCATCTCCTGCTCCTTCACCAGGGTGCCGCCATGGCCGCCGTCGGAGGCCTCTGCAGCGGCGCACTCGTCGAGGCGGTAGCAGGTGGCGAGGTGGTCGTTGGCCATGCCGACGGCCTGCATGAAGGCGTAGACCACCGTCGGCCCGACGCCGCGGAGGCCCCTCCGCATCAGGTCCTGGCTGAGCGCCTCGGCCTTGGGCGTCCGCAGCGGCACCTCCCGGGGCGACCGGTACCTGCCGACCATGGGCTTGTAGTTGAGGAAGCCCCAGCAGTACTCATCCAGCGACCCAAACTCCTCTATGATCTATCAACAGCGAGGTTCAGACTTAATGTCAGAAAGAAACAGTGGGAGGCATTAAGTCTAAGATTAAGAAGAGAAAACAAAATGGTTGTTGGGCAGATTGAATTGGCTGCCAATGCTGTTTAGGCCATCAAGATCAAGATCTGGACAGATATGGATAGCATGAGTGACATGATGGATGAAATTACCTTTAGTAACTCGTGCGCGTTTTCGACGATGGTTCGGAGCCGGTGCTCCGACAACAGGGACCTGGCCGGGCTGCATGGCCCCAGGAATTTCTTCTCGTTCAGCTTCGACACCAGTAGAGGGTCGAAATCCATGAACACTTCCCTGTGAAATGCATGCATGGTGTTTGATGAGATTTGAGTGTTTGGTGGGATGTTAAGAGGTAAAAAGGAGTGCTTACCTGAAGGCGTCCCTCTTGCTGAGGATTACAGGCCATGCCATCTCAGCTAGTGCACCAGACAGAACAAGCATCTCAAATAGTTTCCTGTGAATTTAGAACTGAAAGTTGTAACTTTATATAATTAATTTGCTTGTTAGCATTTTAACTTGAGATGATTTGATTAGGCTTAGGGCATACCTGTCGTCATGCACTGGGACTCCCCACTCCTGGTCATGAAAGGCAGTGTAGCATGGATCTGTTACAGATGTAAAATCAAAGATTTCATTAGTCAGGTGAAAAACAAGGTGGATTGTGACGGAAAGTTGAAGATCCTAGAAAGTTTGCAAGATTGGAGCAAGGACGAGAGAGTTTTGATTAGACGGCTACAGTAACCAGAATGTTTTTGTCCAAAAGGCCAGAGGTCCCAGCCTAACAGTTAATTAGGTGTATGATCAGCAGACATCAGGTAGTACTACTGTTGAGTATGAAAAGGCAACACAGCTTTTCTAATGCTACAAACAAGTACTATGTGGTAGTTTGTACGGTTCTCTTGTCGTCCTACGCTCTTGCTAAAGTACGTGAAACTAAAGGAAGGCAAAAATCTACAAATAGGAAGATTAAAGCTGCAAGCAAATTAACAACATTAAAGGAACTGCAAATGGAGTACAACCGGAGCAATTAAATACGTTTCCGCTGCCTAATGCGCTGCAGAAAAGATGCAAAGCTCAACTGGCATAAATTTAAAGGGAAGAGCAATGATAAGCACATCAGTATCGCCACCAAGAGAAAAGGAACAAAGAAGAAAAGATATATATCCTGGGGCCTGGGACGCCATTCTTTTCTTGGAACATCAGAGAGGGGTGAAAGTCCCGGGCCACCATCATCGATCTCCGCATCGCAAGTTTGCGACATAATGCGAAATTCCAGGTCAAGCTAAGCCTGCTTACCACACCGAATTTGTGTTTGCACCTAAAATTTCTCACTGGCCAATCGCACTGAAGAGAAACACTTGCTCTCCGGTTAAGGACTACTAGAAAGGAGTTCATGCCACTTGGTTTTGTTAAGTCGAGGGTTTAACAACTTGATTAGATTTCAGAAATATTGTGCCGACAAGCTAGTGGGTAATGGAAGGAATCCTTTGGGGAGATAAAATTGACAAGTACTCGCCGGATAGCGGACGCGCCACCAAACATCTGAGTGCATCTTTATATTGATTGCGCATTTGTCAATTGTGCACCACCAAACGTTTATGATGCCATATGGTCTAATTAATCGCAATCATCGGCCCCAGATTAATGCTAATTATAGTACTAGTACAAGATACTCCTAGAGGTGTTTTCCCTTTCTCCTGGGAGAGGTAAAACGTTCACGTCAGTGCAATACTACTGATATCAATGCAGCGGTCTCCGTTTGGACGTGAGCTCACAGGCTGATATAGACGGAGGCAAAGGGTCTCTCTCTCATGAGTACGTACGTACAGTGCGATAGACGTGATCTAGCATGGAAAATACGATGTACAATTCTGTAGCAGACGCAGTGCTGTATTCTGAAAACGTGAGGAAATCGGATATATTGCTTTGAGGGGTACTATGTATGTATATATACTTCGGAAACATCACAAGTCACAACCACTCATAATCCTGGTCCAAAAAGCTATAGCTAGGGCAGACTAGCTTTCAAAAAGAAAGGCCCCGTGTAGAGTTGTGTAAATTTTAAGCTAGCTAGATAGTACGTACGGCTGAATATACCGGCTGACGGTTACTAATGATGATGCATGAGGCCTTGATGAGCGGTCAATTATCTTTTCTCCTTTAAGCTTATCAAGACCTCGTGCATCCTTACTAACTGTCAGCGGGTTTATGTTAACTGCACTTACTATGTACATTACTTCCCCTGGTTCCCAAAAGTCGTCGTTTGGACATCGTATGTGCAAATTTGTCCCAGAAAGAATTTTTTTTCCTTTCAGTTTCTTGAGTGCTGATATTGCTAAAAACATGTGCAAGGTAGATATGTGAAAATCATATGCAGAAATTTGTCGGAAAAGGTAGTTTCAATCTTGATTTAGTGCCCAATCTTGCTTGTGCTTTTAGTCTGCGAAGTCTACCTCAATCTTGATTTAGTGCCCAAAATATAGGAATTCGCCTTTTCTTTAGGGGAACAGAAAATACTAATTCATTGACTAGTATTAGGGTATTTAGGGTATTTAGGGTATAGAGGATACGCCAAAGAGTACTATTTGTGGATTGTAAGAAGAAGAGTACTCCTAATAGTAGTGTGACCACGAGTATACTTGCTATTCGTAGCTACAAAATGAGCTACCGATACACTTGCTATTCGCAGCTAGAAAATGAGCTACCGATTGTATAAACATATAGAAGTTAATAGCATGCATGATAGCAAAAGGAGAAAGCATAATTATCCACTTATACATCTACTAACTGCATTTAGCATCGCCTTTAATTTGTCCTTGCCGTAATGAAAAGAAGCCATAATCACATGATTAGTGTCGGGATTAATTTGCACCACCTACCAGTGTTACGGGTCACCCAGGGGCACCTCGGCGGCCCCGGCGCCGCCGCAGCTTCTCCGATCATCGAACCCAGTGCCACCGCAGCGGCGGCTCCTGCACCGTCCGGCGCAACGCTGGCCGCCTTCCGAGCGGAAGGGGGCCCCGCCGACGATCCGCCGGCCGCCCTCCGCCGGGCAGCGGCCCCCGCCGGCCGGCCGATCCTGCCTGTGGACGCCCGGCTGCAGAAGGAGTCGTCGGACGCCTCCGAGGCGCACGACACGTTGAGCGACTGCATGTTCCCGTTCTTCCCGCCGCGGCGCAGCAGCTCGGACCGGCGCAGCAGCATGGACGGGAGCGCGCCCCTCGCGGCCGCCGCGGCGGACGGCAGCCGCTTCTTGGAGTTGGAGGCCTTGCTGTCGGCGGCCGCCCGCGGGTCCTCGTCGCCGCGGCGCGTCGTCGGCTGCGGCCTCTCCCTCCCACCGGCGCCGGCCGACGGCGGCCTCTCCCTCCCCCCGGCGCCGGATGACGGCGGCCTCGGGGACGACGGCCTGCGGGCTGCACCGGCGACCCTGGGCCCCGCGGCGGACATGCCTGCCTGCCTGGCTCCCGTTCAGCTCCCGGTGCTCCGTCGGCCTCGCGTGGACGCGCCTGCTAGTAACTTAGGACGATCGATGAGGCAGACGCGGGCGTAGAGGATTATATGGAGCGATCGATGGAGACGATGGCGAGCTCCGGCGTTGCCGTCTGAGAGGTACAGTGTGCGAACGAACTGCGAGCTGCGGAGTGTGCGGGCTGTTATAAGGTGGCTCTCGATCGCCTTCGCCTTCTCGGGCGCGAACGAACGTACGTGGGCTGGTGGGTGGCGGGCGGGTGCTGGCTACGTACGTACGTTCTGCGCGGGTTTGGGCGCGCGATCGGTCGAGTGCCGGGCGGTTGGTGGCGCGTCGAGAGCGCTGTTGCCATGAGAGGTTTTTGCGGGGGAGGACGTGTCAGCCGAGCTGATCGAAGTACGTCCACGTCGCGGTCACGCCGGTGCGCGGAGGCAGCTAGCTAGGTCTAGCCTAGCCCAGCGAAATCTCGTTCTCCTGTCCCGGCCCCCCCCTGCTGCTGCAGTCGATCGGCGGTGAAGGGAGGAGGGACAAAGCACGGCGGTGTAATCCGGCGCCCTCCTGCCGTGTCCGGTGGGTGCGAGGTGAGGTTGACCGATCGATCTGATCCATGGTCCTCACGCACGGCGAGAATAACCCAACGCAAATGAGCCAAAGGCAGGCACTGTGGTCGTGGTGTGAGGCGAGGCCAACCGCCTCTTTGTCGTGCCACGCTTCGGTTTTTGCTGTACAGGTAGGCTGTAAACGAGTCGAGCTCCAGCCAATTGGGCTAGACCGGGCTCAACTTATATTAAAATTCAAGCAAGCTCAAACTAAACGAAGCTCACAGTTTAACCTGTAGGAAGTGGCTCGTGCTCGGCTTGTACCTCGAATCGATCTCGAGCTAGTTTAGAGTTAAATAACTTGATTTTTAAAAATAATTCATGGCAATGTTTCAAACAAAACAGGGCACACCACAAGATAAGAAACCATTATAAAATATCGTTACAATCAAAACGATGATATAATTTTCAAGGTAGTTTGGCTTATTCTTTCCATGCTTAATCGCAAGAGATCATGCATGAACTAGCAAAAGAAGAAAACAAATGTACGCCTGCTCTCAAATTTGGGTAAAAAAAAAAGCAAACAACAAGATATTTCACACATGTCTGACCATGTACTATATTGAGGTCTAATTTTTTTTCTCCGTGCTTAACTAAGTTTCCATGTTTGCTACTCCCTTCGGTCCTTTTTAGTTTGCATATAAATTTTGTCCGAAGTCAAAGTACCTCAAATTTGATCAAATTTATAGGAAAAAGTATCAACATTCACAATACCCAATCAATGCCATTAAATTTCATATTTCATATATATATATATATATATATATATATATATATATATTTGTTATTGCAGATGTTGACAATTTTTAAGATAATTTTGGTCGAAAATTGCAAAGTTTCACTGGACACAAATCTTGTATCCGGAGTAAAAATAACAGGAGGGAGTACTAGATAAATGGAGAAAAATCATACACAAAATATATGAATAAATTATCCTATTTCCTTCTAATATAAGGATTGTTTTATATAATTATATTATACCAGTCGAGCTACATAAGGTGATCATATTCGACTCTTTTCTTTTCGAGTCGGCCTTGGATCGAGCCAAACGACGAGTCGATCTTGAGCGGCCCACGAGCCACTGTCTTATATACAGGTAATCTGTTTAACAGACGTTATAAATAGAACTCCAATAGCTAGCTGACGTTCCTCCATGGGAGTAACCCGAGCGGACGATTGTCCCACACGAGGTAGGAACAATCCCGTTTGCTCAGAAATACATCGCAATCTCTCACTAAAACCAGCCCGCAGCAATTATCGTGTCCATTCTGGACCATGAAGCCAAGTTTTCCCTGTGACGCACCACCAAGCCTTAAACACTAGGATTTTGACTTGAATTAAAATAGCTAAACAACATAAAACATATAACCATGATATATATAATAAAACTTCCATCATGTTCAAATGGATCATGTATTCTCCATAAAAAAAACATATTATAAATATATAAAAATTCATGCTAAAAAATAGAAAAATATATAAAACTACCACATTTCCAGGATTTCATATAAAATACATAGCCAACAGGCAAAAAAGAAATGTATGTATAGCAAGGTAAATAGCTGCAAGCAGTCGGAATAAATAGTTTTGTACCTGCCAAGGTTGGATGCGACTCGTACGTTGGGGATGGCTGACGGGAGCTGCAAAACTCAATCCGCTATCTGAACAATCGCAGAAACACAAACTGGTACTAACCCACACAGAACAACCGGAAACGTAGAGCACGAATTAGGGGGAACCAGAGGCTCCTTCTCGCGAATCCAGATGAACTCAGAGAGCAAAGGTAGTAAGGAACTCTTGGGTCTCTAGCAGTCTTGTTGCATAGGCTTGTATCTGAATGGTTTGACAAAATATTTTTCTAAAGGATGGGGGAGATAGAGTTTTATAACCAGGGACAATCCCTATCCCTATGGATAGGTGTGAAAAGAAGCTAGCTTTGGGAACCGACGTAGGTGTGAAACCTCACTAGCTTCGAGAATTAATGGGGTAGCTTCTAGAAATTTATTGAAGGAGGCATAGCTCAAGGTTATCTCAACCTCTCCTAGCCAGACGGTGAAAGGTTCATCTATTCTGAATGGCTAACCGTGCAAAAAAAAAAAACTTGACTTTGAGAGGAGCCCAAGTCTTCCACGTGATCTTGTTCATAGAAGTAAGTGTGGCACCGAGAAATTGGGCTTTGTAGGCCGATTTTGCCTAGTAGGTACAGCTGTCCGCCAGCCTCCAGGAGATTGCCTCCTCCACATTGTTATTGAGCTGGACGTGCGAGATCATTTTCGAAAGCTCAAGATACTCGAATAAATGCTCCATGGTAAAATCGTCGGTTAACTTGATCTGTTGGATCCATGCATTGCCTGCAAGAGCCTTCCCAACTGTCCATTTCTTCCGCATGGAGGCTTCATGGACGAGCGGGGCAATGTCTTTCGGCCTTGTACCATTCAGCCATGGTGAATCGCCTTGGCCCCATTTCCAATGGTGATACTAGTGCATGCGTATAAGAGCTTCATGTCGACGACATCGCAAGGATTGCCCACACCCACCCAAAGCTTGCTAGGATTAGTCCACTCGAGCCAAGGCCAACGTAACCGCAGTGCCATTGTGATTTTTTCTAAGTTGAGCACACCAAGGCCCCCAAGGTGAGTGGGGTGGCAGACCGTTTCATAGTTGACCTTGCGTCTCGCACCAGTGGTCTTATCAGATGCTACCCAAAGGAAGTGAAGGAAATATGCCCTAGAGGCAATAATAAAGTTGTTATTTATATTGCCTTATATCATGATAAATGTTTATTATTCATGCTAGAATTGTATTAACCGGAAACTTAGTACATGTGTGAATACATAGACAAACAGAGTGTCACTGGTATGCCTCTACTTGACTAGCTCGTTGAATCAAAGATGGTTAAGTATCCTAGCCATAGACATGAGTTGTCATTTGATTAACGGGATCACATCATTAGAGAATGATGTGATTGACTTGACCCATTCTGTTAGCTAGCACTTGATCGTTTAGTATGTTGCTATTGCTTTCTTCATGACTTATACATGTTCCTATGACTATGAGATTATGCAACTCCCAAATACCAGAGGAACACTTTGTGTGCTACCAAACGTCACAACGTAACTGGGTGATTATAAAGGTGCTCTACAGGTGTCTCCGATGGTGTTTGTTGAGTTGGCATAGATCGAGATTAGGATTTGTCACTCCGATTGTCGGAGAGGTATCTCTGGGCCCTCTTGGTAATGCACATCACTATAAGCCTTGCAAGCAATGTGACTAATGAGTTAGTTGCGGGATGATGCATTACGGAACGAGTAAAGAGACTTGCTGGTAACGAGATTGAACTAGGTATTGAGATACCGACGATCGAATCTCGGGCAAGTAACATACCGATGACAAAGGGAACAACGTATGTTGTTATGCTGTTTGACCGATAAAGATCTTCATAGAATATGTGGGAGCCAATATGAAAATCCAGGTTCCGCTATTGGGTATTGACCGGAGATGTGTCTCGGTCATGTCTACATAGTTCTCAAACCCATAGGGTCCGCACGCTTAACGTTCGGTGACGATCGGTATTATGAGTTTATGTGTTTTGATGTACCGAAGGTAGTTCGGAGTCCTGGATATGATCACGGACATGACGAGGATTCCCGAAATGGTCGAGACATAAAGATTGATATATTGGACGGCTATATTCAGACACCGGAAGTGTTCCGGGAGGTTTCGGATAAAACCGGAGTGCCGGAGGGTTATCGGACCCCCCCGGGAAGTTATTGGGCCCTTAGTGGGCTTTAGGGGAGAGAGAGGGCAGCAGCCAGGAGGTGGCGCCCCCCAAGGGAGTCCGTATTGGACTAGGGGAGGGGGCGCGGCCCCTCTTTCCCTCTCCCTCTCCCTCTCCTTCCTCCCCCTTCCCCCTCCTAGTAGGACTAGGAAAGGGGGAGTCCTACTCCTACTAGGAGGACTCCTCCCCTCCTTGGCGCGCCCTAGGGCCGGCCGGCCTCCCCCCTTGCTCCTTTATATACGGGGGCAGGGGGCACCCTAGAACACAACAACATACATTGTCTTAGCCGTGTGCGGTGTCCCCCTCCACCATAATCCACCTCGGTCATATCGTTGCAGTGCTTAGGCGAAGCCCTGCGCCGGTAGCTTCATCATCACCGTCATCACGCCGTCGTGCTGACGAAGCTCTCCCTCGACACTCAGCTGGATCGAGGTTCGTGGGACGTCACCGAGCCGAACGTGTGCAGATCGCGGAGGTGCCGTACTTTTGGTGCTAGGATCGGTCGGATCGTGAAGATGTACGACTACATCAACTGCGTTGTCATAACGCTTCCACTTTTGGTCTACGAGGGTACGTGGACAACACTCTCCCCTCTCGTTGCTATGCATCACCATGATAGATCTTGCGTGTGCATAGGATTTTTTTTGAAATTACCACGTTCCCCAACAGTGGCATCCGAGCCAGGTCTATGCGTAGATGTTATATGCACGAGTAGAACACAAGTGAGTTGTGGGCGATAATAGTCATACTGCTTACAAGCATCTCATACTTTGATTCGGCGGTATTGTTGGATGAAGCGGCCTGGACCGACATTATGCGTACGCTTACGCGAGACTGGTTCTACCGACGTGCTTCACACACAGGTGGCTGGCGGGTGTCAGTTTCTCCAACTTTAGTTGAATCGAGTGTGGCTATGCCCGGTCCTTGTTGAAGGTTAAAACAACACATACTTGACGAAAAATCGTTGTGGTTTTGATGCGTAGGTAAGAACGGTTCTTGCTCAGCCCGTAGCAGCCACGTAAAACTTGCAACAACAAAGTAGAGGACGTCTAACTTGTTTTTGCAGGGCATGTTGTGATGTGATATGGTCAAGACATGATGCTAAATTTTATTGTATGAGATGATCATGTTTTGTAACGGACTTACCGGCAACTGGCAGGAGCCATATGGTTGTCGCTTTATTGTATGAAATGCAATCGCCATGTAATTGCTTTACTTTATCACTAAGCGGTAGCGATAGTCATAGAAGCAATAGTTCGCGAGACGACAACGATGCTTCAATGGAGATCAAGGTGTCTAGCCGGTGACGATGGCAATCATGACGGTGCTTTGGAGATGGAGATCAAAGGCACAAGATGATGATGGCCATATCATATCACTTATATTGATTGCATGTGATGTTTATCCTTTATGCATCTTATTTTGCTTAGTTCGACGGTAGCATTATAAGATGATCTCTCACTAAATTTCAAGGTACAAGTGTTCTCCCTGAGTATGCACCGTTGCGAAAGTTCGTCGTGCCGAGACACCACGTGATGATCGGGTGTGATAAGCTCTACGTTCACATACAACGGGTGCAAGCCAGTTTTGCACACGCAGAATACTCGGGTTAAACTTGACGAGCCTAGCATATGCAGATATGGCCTCGGAACACTGAGACCGAAAGGTCGAGCGTGAATCATATAGTAGATATGATCAACATAGTGATGTTCACCATTGAAAACTACTCCATCTCACGTGATGATCGGACATGGTTTAGTTGATTTGGATCACGTGATCACTTAGATGATTAGAGGGATGTCTATCTAAGTGGGAGTTCTTAAGTAATTTTGATTAATTGAACTTTAATTTATCATGAACTTAGTACCTGATAGTATTTTGCATGTCTATGTTGTTGTAGATAGATGGCCCGTGCTGTTTTTCCGTTGAATGTTAATGCGTTCCTAGAGAAAGCTAAGTTGAAAGATGATGGTAGAAACTACACGGACTAGGTCCGTAACTTTTGGATTATCCTCATTGCTGCACAGAAGAATTACGTCCTGGAAGCACCGCTAGGTGCCAAACCCACTCCAGGAGCAACGCCAGATGTTATGAACGCCTGGCAGAGCAAAGCTGATGACTCCTCGATAGTTCAGTGTGCCATGCTTTACGGCTTAGAACTGGGACTTCAACGACGTTTTGAACGTCAGGGAGCATATGAGATGTTCCAGGAGTTGAAGTTAATATTTCAAGCAAATGCCCGGATTGAGAGATATGAAGTCTCCAATAAGTTCTACAGCTGCAAGATGGAGGAGAATAGTTCTGTCAGTGAGCATATACTCAAAATGTCTGGGTATAACAATCACTTGATTCAACTGGGAGTTTATCTTCCTGATGATAGTGTCATTGACAGAATTCTTCAATCACTGCCACCATGCTACAAGAGCTTCGTGATGAACTATAACATGCAAGGGATGGATAAGACAATTCCGAGCTCTTCGCAATGCTAAAGGCTGCGGAGGTAGAAATCAAGAAGGAGCATCAAGTGTTGATGGTCAACAAGACCACCAGTTTCAAGAAAAAGGGTAAAGGGAAGAAGGGGAACTTCAAGAAGAACGGCAAGCAAGTTGTTGCTCAAGTGAAGAAGCCCAAGTCTGGACCTAAGCCTGAGACTGAGTGCTTCTACTGCAAAGGGACTGGTCACTGGAAGCGGAACTGCCCCAAGTATTTGGCGGATAAGAAGGATGGCAAGGTGAACAAAGGTATATGTGATATACATGTTATTGATGTGTACCTTACTAATGCTCGCAGTAGTGCCTGGGTATTTGATACTGGTTCTGTTGCTAATATTTGCAACTCGAAACAGGGACTACGGATTAAGCGAAGATTGGCTAAGGACGAGGTGACGATGCGCGTGGGAAATGGTTCCAAAGTCGATGTGATCGCCGTCGGCACGCTACCTCTACATCTACCTTCGGGATTAGTTTTAGACCCGAATGATTGTTATTTGGTGCCAGTGTTAAGCATGAACATTATATCTGGAGCTTGTTTGATGCGAGACGGTTATTCATTTAAATCAGAGAATAATGGTTGTTCTATTTATATGAGTAATATCTTTTCTGGTCATGCACCCTTGAAGGGTGGTCTATTTTTATTGAATCTCGATAGTAGTGACACACATATTCATAATATTGAAGCCAAAAGATGCAGAGTTGATAATGATATTGCAACTTATTTGTGGCACTGCCATTTGGGTCATATTGGTATAAAGCGCATGAAGAAACTCCATTCTGATGGGCTTTTGGAATCACTTGATTATGAATCACTTGGTACTTGCGAACCATGCCTCATGGGGAAGATGACTAAAACGCCGTTCTCCGGAACAATGGAGCGAGCAACAGATTTGTTGGAAATCTTACATACTGATGTATGTGGTCCAATGAATGTTGAGGCTCACGGCGGGTATCGTTATTTTCTCACCTTCACAGATGATTTGAGCAGATATGGGTATATCTTCTTGATGAAGCATAAGTCTGAAACATTTGAAAAGTTCAAAGAATTTCAGAGTGAAGTGGAAAATCATCGTAACAAGAAAATAAAGTTTCTACGATCTGATCGTTGAGGAGAATATTTGAGTTACGAGTTTGGTCTTCATTTGAAACAATGCGGAATAGTTTCGCAACTCACGCCACCCGGAACACCACAGCGTAATGGTGAGTCCGAACATCGTAATCGTACTTTACTAGATATGGTGCGATCTATGATGTCTCTTACCGATTTACCACTATCATTTTGGGGTTATGCTTTAGAGACGGCTGCATTCACGTTAAATAGGGCACCATCTAAATCCGTTGAGACGACATCTTATGAACTGTGGTTTGGCAAGAAACCCAAGTTGTCATTTCTGAAAGTTTGGGGTTGCGATGCTTATGTGAAAAAGCTTCAACCTGATAAGCTCGAACCCAAATCGGAGAAATGTGTCTTCATAGGATACCCAAAGGAGACTGTTGGGTACACCTTCTATCACAGAACCGAAGGCAAGACATTTGTTGCTAAGAATGGATCCTTTCTAGAGAAGGAGTTTCTCTCAAAAGAAGTGAGTGGAAGGAAAGTAGAACTTGATGAGGTAACTGTACCTACTCCTTTATTGGAAAGTAGTTCATCACAGAAATCAGTTTCTGTGACTCCTACACCAATTAGTGAGGAAGCTAATGATGATGATCATATAACTTCAGATCAAGTTATACTGAACCTCGTAGGTCAAACAGAGTAAGATCCGCACCAGAGTGGTATGGTAATCCGGTTCTGGAAGTCATGTTACTTGACCATGACGAACCTACGAACTATGAGGAAGCAATGGTGAGCCCAGATTCCACGAAATGGCTTGAGGCCATGAAATCTGAGATGGGATCCATGTATGAGAACAAAGTGTGGACTTTGGTTGACTTGCCCGATGATCGGCAAGCCATCGAGAATAAATGGATCTTCAAGAAGAAGACTAACGCTGGCGGTAATGTTACTGTCTACAAAGCTCAACTTGTTGCAAAAGGTTTTCGACAAGTTCAAGGAGTTGACTACGATGAGACCTTCTCACCCATAGCGATGCTTAAGTCCGTTCGAATCATGTTAGCAATTGCTGCATTTTATGATTATGAAATTTGGCAAATGGATGTAAAGACTACATTCCTGAATGGATTTCTGAAAGAAGAGTTGTATATGATGCAACCCGAAGGTTTTATCAATCCAAAGGATGCTAACAAAGTGTGCAAGCTCCAGCGATCCATTTATGGACTGGTGCAAGCATCTCGGAGTTGGAATAAACGTTTTGATAGTGTGATCAAAGCATATGGTTTTATACAGACTTTCGGAGAAGCCTGTATTTACAAGAAAGTGAGTGGGAGCTCTGTAGCATTTCTAATATTATATGTGGATGACATATTGTTGATTGGAAATGATATAGAATTTCTGGATAGCATAAAAGGATATTTAGACAAGAGTTTTTCAATGAAAGACCTCGGTGAAGCTGCTTATATATTGGGCATCAAGATCTATAGAGATAGATCAAGACGCTTAATTGGACTTTCACAAAGCACATACCTTAATAAAGTTTTGAAGAAGTTCAAAATGGATCAAGCAAAGTAAGGGTTCTTTCCTATGTTACAAGGTGTGAAGTTGAGTCAGACTCAATGCCCGACCACTGCAGAAGATAGAGAGAAGATGAAAGTCATTCCCTATGCTTCAGCCATAGGTTTTATCATGTATGCAATGCTGTGTACCAGACCTGATGTGTGCCTTGCTATTTGTTTAGCAGGGAGGTACCAAAGGAATCCAGGAGTGGATCACTGGACAACGGATATGTTTCTCGTCTATGGAGGTGACAAAGAGCTCGTCGTAAATGGTTACGTCGATGCAAGCTTTCACACTAATCCGGATGACTCTAAGTCACAAACCGGATACGTGTTTATATTAAACGGTGGAGCTGTCAGTTGGTGCAGTTCTAAGCAAAGTGTTGTGGCGGGATCTACGTGTGAAGCGGAGTACATAGCTGCTTCGGAAGCAGCAAATGAAGGAGTCTGGATGAAGGAGTTCATATCCGATCTAGGTGTCATACCTAGTGCATCGGGTCCAATGAAATTCTTTTGTGACAATATTGGTGTAATTGCCTTGGCAAAGGAATCCAGATTTCACAAGAGAACCAAGCACATCAAGAGACGCTTCAATTCCATCCGCGATCAAGTCAAGGAGGGAGACATAGAGATTTGCAAGATACATACGGATCTGAATGTTGCAGACCCATTGACTAAGCCTCCCTCACGAGCAAAACATGATCAGCACCAAGACTCCATGGGTGTTAGAATCATTACTGTGTAATCTAGATTATTAACTCTAGTGCAAGTGGGAGACTGAAGGAAATATGCCCTAGAGGCAATAATAATGTCGTTATTTATATTTCCTTATATCATGATAAATGTTTATTATCCATGCTAGAATTGTATTAACTGGAAACTTAGTACATGTGTGCATACATAGACAAACAGAGTGTCACTAGTATGTCTCTACTTGACTAGCTCGTTGAATCAAAGATGGTTAAGTTTCCTAGCCATAGACATGAGTTGTCAGTTGATTAACGGGATCACATCATTAGAGAATGATGTGATTTACTTGACCCATTCCGTTAGATTAGCACTTGATCGTTTAGTATGTTGCTATTGCTTTCTTCATGACTTATACATGTTCCTATGACTATGAGATTATGCAACTCCCGAATACCAGAGGAACACTTTGTGTGCTACCAAACGTCACAACGTAACTGGGTGATTATAAAGGTGCTCTACAGGTGTCTCCGATGGTGTTTCTTGAGTTGGCATAGATTGAGATTAGGGTTTGTCACTCCGATTGTCGGAGAGGTATCTCTGGGCCCTCTCGGTAATGCACATCACTATAAGCCTTGCAAGCAATGTGACTAATGAGTTAGTTGCGGGATGATGCATTACGGAACGAGTAAAGAGACTTGCCGGTAACGAGATTGAACTAGGTATTGAGATACTGACGATCGAATCTCGGGCAAGTAACATACCGATGACAAAGGGAACAACGTATGTTGTTATGCGGTTTGAGCGATAAAGATCTTCGTACAATATGTGGGAGCCAATATGAACATCCAGGTTCCGCTATTGGGTATTGACCGGAGATGTGTCTCGGTCATGTCTACATAGTTCTCAAACCCGTAGGGTCCGCACGCTTAACGTTCGGTGACGATCGGTATTATGAGTTTATGTGTTTTGATGTACCGAAGGTAGTTCGGAGTCCCGGATATGATCACGGACATGACGAGGAGTCTCGAAATGGTTGTGACATAAAGATTGATATATTGGACGGCTATATTCGAACACTTGAAGTGTTCCGGGAGGTTTCGGATAAAACTGGAGTGCCGGAGGGTTATCGGAACCCCCCGGAAGTTATTGGGCCCTTAGTGGGCTTTAGGGGAGAGAGAGGGCAGCATCCAGGAGGTGGCGCCCCCTAAGGGAGTCCGAATTGGACTAGGGGAGGGGGGCGCGGCCCCTCTTTCCCTCTCCCTCTCCCTCTCCTTCCTTCCCTCTTCCCCCTCCTAGTAGGACTAGGAAAGGGGGAGTCCTACTCCTACTAGGAGGAGGACTCCTCCCCTCCTTGCCGCGCCCTAAGGTCGACCGGCCTCCCCCTTGCTCCTTTATATACGGGGGCAGGGGGGCACCCCAGAACACAACAACATACATTTTCTTAGCCGTGTGCGGTGCCCCCCTCCACCATAATCCACCTCGGTCATATCGTTGCAGTGCTTAGGCGAAGCCCTGCGCCGGTAGGTTCATCATCACCGTTATCACGCCGTCGTGCTGACGAAGCTCTCCCTCGACACTCAGCTGGATCGAGAGTTCGTGGGACGTCACCGAGCCGAACGTGTGCAGATCGCGGAGGTGCCGTACTTTTGGTGCTAGAATCGGTCGGATCGTGAAGACGTACGAATACATGAACCGCGTTGTCATAACGCTTCCGCTTTCGGTCTACGAGGGTACGTGGACAACACTCTCCCCTCTCGTTGCTATGCATCACCATGATAGATCTTGCGTGTGCGTAGGAATTTTTTTGAAATTACCGCGTTCCCCAAGAGGAAGGTCCTTTCCACCTTTTTTGACACTATTGAGAACTTGGGATGACAAGAGGGGTGGTGTGGTAAATTTCCCAGAGCGGTTCAGCCAATCGTGGCGATGTTTCTCCCCTGCCAAGGTGGGAGCTTGGCCGCGATCTTCTTCGAGCGGTTGGAAATTCAGTCTCCTTAGTCGCCACACAAAGAGAGGTAGGCCAAGGTATTTGATTGGAAAAGATGTTCGTGTGGCCGGCCAATTTTGAAGGATGTCATCGACGTTGAGGTGTCCACATCGAATAGCAACAACAAAGCTCTTTTGGAAGTTGGTGGAAAGCCCAGTGACCTCGCCAAAGGAACTCGGGATGATCGCCAAATTTTGGATGTCTTGCTTGATAGGAGCAACAAAGATCGCGATGTCGCCCACGTGCAGCGAGGTGCAGAAAGTGGTCTCTCGCCCACCAATTTTGTGTAGAAGGTATTGCTCCATAGCCACATCGACGGTCTGCTTCCGAGGGTCGATGACGAGGACAAAGAGCAACGGTGACGGAGGGTCGCCTTGCTGCAATCGTCTACAATACAAGATCGCGGGGTAGGGGGGGGGGGAGGTGGGCACCCCATTGTGAAGGACACGTGGTGAGAATGTGGAGTGCAGTCCAGTCCTCAAAACGGCACAGGAAATCCCTTCTCGACATTATGACAACTTTGTGTTTGTACAACCTTCGCAGTCTTCAAAATATTACTCCCCTCGTTCCTAAATATTTGTCTTTCTAGAAATTTCAACAAGTGACTACATACAAAGCAAAATGAGTGAATCTACACTCTAAAATATGTCTATATACATTCGTATGTGGTAGTCTATTTGAAATCACTAAAAAGACAAATATTTAAAAACGAAGAGAGTATAAAGCATGTATATTATGAAGGCTGCCACCGCTAGAGTTGCTCTAACGTATGAGAAACTGTTCGACACACTGAACTTTAGCTTCAAACACAGCGCACATGAACTTTAGCTTCAAACTCCACAACCTGGCTCACTGTTTGACTTGTGATGGGACAGGAGAAGCGATGAACTGTGCGCCCATGAGCCGTTTCACCTCATAGCGTCCTAGGGAATTTAATTTGGTTAGGTACCTCGTAGCCATCAAACAATTTAATATGGCAAGGGTCCCACATCATGGAGTCGCATTTTATAAGAACGGTGTTCCCTTTATGCTGCCGTCCAGCATTTTTGTATCACGACAATATCTTTGCTGGGTCATACTACCTCCCAAGGCTCTAATCATGAGCAGGGGTTCTTCCATACCACTTTGCAGGGGGCCCTTGGTCTCTACGGCCTCCCAAAAATCTGCAAAGGGAACACGCTTACGACGAGACGACCATTACCCACTGACAAGAGCAGCCAAATCGGAACACTTTTATAGCATATATATATATATCCGATTATTAAAGAAACGCCCATGACAAACGCCCATGACAAACGCCCATGACACATGTTGTCCTACGTTAACCTGCAGCACTCCTAGTTTTGGACATCATGTGGCTAAGTACATAAGTTTTAGTGGAACTAATCGGTGGTGTATCTATTAGGATGTGTGTTTAGATGAAACTAATCAGTGCAGGCATAGATTAGCCTCATTGGAGGGTACTAGAGGAGCCTCATTGGAGGGTACTAGAGGATGACGCGCGCTTTGCCACGCCGTCCTTCAATCATGAGTCGAGCCTTTATATCTTTGCATGATGACTATATTGGAAAATAAGGTGGACAGATTTGGAAGATGTGCCTACTATTTAAGCACTCAAATAGCTAGATTATTTGTAAACTTTTGATATACTTCAAGTCTTGTCATGCTTCTTCACAACTCAGATGTTGTGTAATTAGAGGTAGATGATAACATAGCATATGGCAAAAAATATATTACCATGTACCAATGCAATTTCTGTAGCTCGGTAGAAAAGACCATTGTGGAGTAATTGATTAGCTAGAAAACAATCTGCAACTCCTTAACCGCTCACTAGTAGAAAAATGGTCATCTGTCCCGGTTGGTAAGGGCCTTTTGTCCCGGTTGTTGAACCGGGACTAAAGGGTCGTTACTAATGCCCTAGCCCTTTAGTCCCGGTTCTTACACGAACCGGGACAGATGGGCCTCCACGTGGCCGCTGCGGCCAGCCCAGGCAGGAGGGCCTTTGGTCCCGGTTGGTGTCATCAACCGGGACCAAAAGACATCCACGCGTCAGCATTTCAGTGGTTGGGGTTTTTGTTTTTTTGAAAGGGGGAGGGTTTAGAGGGTAATTTAGGGTGTGTAAGCTAGCTAACATAGAGAATTGTCCTCTCTTATTTCCGTGCTTGATTTACCAACGCTACTTCTATGCCTAAACATGGCTTAGATTAAAGTGACGGCAACATGTGGTGCATGTCGAAAGTAATATTAATCCTAACTTTATCAAGTTTGGATTAGTACTACTTTCGACATGCACCACATGCTTGTTGCCTTCACTTCATTCCAATCCATGTTCATTTCACCCACTGATATATAATAACTCTTCATGCCCGCATCATGCATCATCATAATAACAAGTCCTACTAATCATCATCATACAACTTCTACTCGTTATTAATAACAAGTCATACGATCATCATCCTCATAGTCATCGAACCAACCCTACTTAATTGTTCTTAGCACATGATCATCAGTATTAGGTAGGACCTAAATACCCTCTTTAAGGTAAAATAGCATAAAATAATATAGACCCCGACTCTCCATTATGGAGAATGGAGATCATCCTATCTCCAATTTTTTCCCTTTGCTTCCTTTTGCTTCCAAGAACCTCCTTGCGACTGTCCATACATTTTTCCATTCTTTGATTTTCATGTCTCCACTTCTTTTAGAAATCCGGTATGGACAGTTGAGATTCGTAGGATGACCTGGTTGTATGTTCAAAACATCAAGGCTACCATTCTGATACATCAAATGAGGCACACAATCCTCTGGGATTATCTGTTGAAAAACATAGTAATAACTTCATAGTTAGCAATGATAATGCACTAGTTTTAGAACTATGCAAAATATGCACGGATGTCGTAATAGTAAGAAATCTTACCAGGGTATCTCCATAGTAGTTACCGTAGTTCAACACGTGCACTAGTGGCACGTATGGAGGACCATAATGATGAAGAGTTTGATTGTAGATATTGTAATTCTCAATATCAGTACAAAATCCGACCAGATGAGTTTTCTCCTTATAAGTTAACTCAGAGCCATCGGTGTAGTAGGTTCTGTCTACCATGTTCCGCACATTGTTTGAACAATCAAAATAAGCTGTCAATGAAAATAAGCTGTCAACTATTTTGAAATGAACAATATAAATTAGCTAATAACTATGTTTGAGAAACTCACATAGCGGCAGAATTGGAGGCGTATCAACAAGGACCCAAATGTCCATATTGTCTTACTCGATGTCAGGATCACCAAGATCCATGGTGACAAGCATACCCTCATCAAAACCATACATCTTGCAAAATGCTTCCCAATTTTTGCAACCAAAATGGGTTACGCTCTCAGAATTATACAGATTTACTTCAAAATCTATATCATGATGGGTCCTTAGGTGAATTTTCTTTGTTTCCATACTTTCATGGTTTCAAAACCCATCCTCTCCAAGACGTAGCGTCTTGCATGGCATGGGATAAGCTAGTCGAATTGTAAAAGATGAAAAATACACGTTGAAATAGTTGAAGTCGTGCTTAATTACGAAAAAATAACACTTGTCGTCGTTGTGTACCGTTTCAACATCGAAGGTCTCCTCCAGCTTAATACTAAAGCGCCGATCTTCGTCCAGGTGAGGCCTGTCGCACAGACCTCGGTCGTCGTGGCACCAGTCGCACTCCCCCGGGAGACTTTCGTCGTCCGAGTACGACATTTCCTATGTTCATAATTCAAATATTAAACGTCTACAATTAAATATATGTACTAAAAAACCTAAGTTAGATCATTATTATTCATCACGGGTTGACTATCGGTTTGTCGAGTCTTTTCTTGAAAACTCTCAGCTCACGTGGTGTATACATTCGACCGTTGGTGATGGTCGTTCCTCCTTTCATCCCCGAGTGCATTACACCAAAATGTCTAGCACACGGGAATGAAGGAGAAGCGACCCCCACGACAACAGTCGGGATTCTTCGTCCTCTCATTACACCAAAGTGCTGACACGGTGACGTACCACCTCCGCGGTGTCCGGAAGCCTTGGCACCGTCACTGGCCCACGCGACCGCCACCAAACAAGGATCGGGTCAACGACGGGCTGGCTCCTCACCAACCTACGCCCCCCGGAAGGTAGCACCTCCCAAAACCAGCCCGGCGGAGCCCAGTCCCGGACATGGCCCCTCTGATCAAACCGGCCTCCTCCGCCGAGTCGACGACGAGGATGCGGGATTGGCATCGTCGACGTCGATGCGGGAATAATTGCTTTAACTAAAAAAATAAACTAGTTCTATTAATTTTCTTGTTAAAAATAAACTACTTCTATATATAGTAAAAATAAAGTAGTTTTATTAAATCAACTGGTTCAACTAGCTACTAAACACTTACTATAAATAAAATAAAATAGTACTTACTAAAAACAAACTACTTCAACATATAGTAAAATAAAGTAGTTTTATTAAATAAACTAGTTCAACTACTAAGCACTTACTATAAATAAAATAAAGTAGTACTTACTAAAAATAAACTACTTCTAAAATCAAGTAGTACTTACTAATTTTACTTTTTCCTCTACACTAACCTAAAATTCACTAACCTAAAATCGATATCTACTAACAACCTAAATAAAAAATTAATACATATATGAAAATAACATATATAAACAAAAAATGCTATGAACATTATATTCATACATACATAGCCACATCCATTCATCACATAGCTACCACATACATATATACATTATATATATATATATGAAAAAAATGCAATGAACAAAAAAATAATACACATTATATTTAAAAAAAGCACTGAACAGAGCCGTGGCGGTGGCGGCTCACATCGGGGGCGGCCGGCGAGGGCGGCGGCGGGGGCGGCGAGGGCGACGGCGACGGCCACGGTGGGGGCCGCGGGTCGGGGCAGGTGTGACGCCCCCGATTCAATCGTACACTAATCATGGACGCAAATGTGTACGATCAAGATCAGGGACTCACGGGAAGATATCACAACACAACTCTACAACATAAATAAGTCATACAAGCATCATAATACAAGCCAGGGGCCTCGAGGGCTCGAATACAAGCGCTTGATCATAGACGAGTTAGCGGAAGCAACAATATCTGAGTATAGACATAAGTTAAACAAGTTTGCCTTAAGAAGGTAGCACAAACTAGGATACAGATCAAAAGAGGCGCAGGCCTCCTGCTGGGATCCTCCTAACTACTCCTGGTCGTCGTCAGCGGGCTGCACGTAGTAGTAGGCACCTCCAGTGTCGTAGGAGTCGTCGTCGACGGTGGCGTCTGGCTCCTGGACTCCAGCATCTGGTTGCGACAACCAGGTAGAAAGGAAAGGGGGAAAAGAGGGAGAGAGGCAACCGTGAGTACTCATCCAAAGTACTCGCAAGCAAGGAGCTACACTACATATGCATGGGTATATGTGTAAAGGGCCATAACAGTGGACTGAACTGCAGAATGCCAGAATAAGAGGGGGATAGCTAGTCTTGTCGAAGACTACGCTTCTGGCAGCCTCCATCTTGCAGCATGTAGAAGAGAGTAGATTGAAGTCCTCCAAGTAGCATCGCATAGCATAATCCTACCCGGCGATCCCCTCCTCGTTGCCCTGTTAGAGAGCGATCACCGGGTTGTATCTGGCACTTGGAAGGGTGTATTTTATTAAGTATCCGGTTCTAGTTGTCATAAGGTCAAGGTACAACTCCGGGTCGTCCTTTTACCGAGGGACACGGCTATTCGAATAGATAAACTTCCCTGCAGGGGTGCACCACATAACCCAACTTGCTCGATCCCATTTGGCCGGACACACTTTTCTGGGTCATGCCCGGCCTCGTAAGATCAACACGTCGCAGCCCCACCTAGGCACAACAGAGAGGTCGGCACGCCGGTCTAAATCCTATGCGCGCAGGGGTCTGGGCCCATCGCCCATTGCACACCTGCACGTTGCGAGGGCGCCCGGAAGCAGACCTAGCCTAGCAGGCGTTCCAGTCCAATCCGGCGCGCGCAGCTCCGTCGCTGACGTCAAGAAGAGCTTCGGTTGATACCACGACGTCGAGTGCCCATAACTGTTCCCACGTAGCTGGTTAGTGCGTATAGACCAAATGGCCAGACTCAGATCAAATACCAAGAACTCGTTAAGCATGTTATTTTGAAGTAACCGCGGACGCCGTCCAGGGCCAGGCCCACCTCTCACCTAGGCGGTCTCAACCTGCCCTTTCGCTCCGCCACAACGATCCACTTGCGGGTACTCCTACGAGCCGACCCGACTTTAGTCACCACAGGTGTCCTGTATAGAGTATATAAGTATATACCCGTGATCACCGCCCAAGTGATCACGACCCGATAGTATAGCACAGCAGACGGACAAGAATGTAGGGCCACTGATGGAAAACTAGCATCCTATACTAAGCATGTAGGATTGCAGGTAAAGGTAACAACAATAGTAGCAAGGACAGGCTATGCATCAGGATAGGGTTAACGGAAAGCAGTAACATGCTACACTACTCTAATGCAAGCAGTATAGAGAAGAATAGGCGATATCTGGTGATCAAGGGGGGGGGGCTTGCCTGGTTGCTCTGGCAAGTAGGAGGGGTCGTTAACTCCGTAGTCGAACTGGGCAGCAGCAGCGTCGGTCTCGTAGTCTACCGGAGAGAAGGGGGAAGAAACAGTAAATACAATGCAAACATAAGCATGACGATGCGTGGCATGACAATGAGCGGTGGTAGGTGTGCCCTAACGTGGCGGTAGGTGCTACCGGCGAAGGGGGGGAACATCCGGGAAAGTATTCCCGATGTTTCGCATTTTCGGACAGATGAAACGGAGGGGGAAAGTTGCGAGTTCGATATGTTAGGGATGTGTGGCGGACGAACGGGCTGCGTATCCGGATTCGTCTCGTCGTTCTGAGCAACTTTCATGTAGAAAGTATTTTCATCCGAGATACGGATTATTTTATATGATTTTCTAAAGATTTAATCATTTTAGGATTTATTTAATCATTTTAAGTCAACATTATCCAGAATAGTAAAAGATGACGTCAGCATGACATCATGCTGACGTCAGCATGACATCATGCTGACGTCAGCAGTCAACTGTGCAGTTAACTGGGTCAACTACGTGTGGGTCCCGCATGTCATACACTACTTAGTTTAATTAGGGTTTAGCTAATTAATTACTGTTTAATTAAATTAACTAATTAATTTGATTAATTTAAACATGATTAATTAACTTAATTAATTTAGTTAATTAATTAATTAAATTTATTTTAATTATTTTATTTTTTAATTCCTTTTTTTATATACGTTCTGAGGGGGTGGGGCCCTCCTGCCATAGGCCAAGGGCCTTAGCGGGCATCGGCGCCTGGAGCGAGCCCGAGCGGGTGCTGGGCAACGGGTACACAGCGGGGCGAGGCCATGGCCGGCGGCGGAGGTGGCTGCGGCAGAGCTGCGCGACTGCGGGCGCGGGAGCGGCGCACGGGGAGGGGGCTGCGGGCGAGGCCAGGGGCCAAGCGGGAGCGCGATCGGAGCCGAGGCGAGCTCAGCGTCGGGTGAGCGGGGCAGCGCGGTGTGGTGGCGATGCGGGTGCAGGGGCGCGGTGAGCCGGACGGGGGGGAGCGGGCGCTGACTAGGAGGGCCAGTGGCGGCGCATCAGAGGAAGCAGGGCGGCGCGGTGGTCGGCGGGGTCTGCAGGGGTTAGGCGCGCGGCGCGAGCGGGAGGGACCGCGGTGGCGCGGGCGGAGCAGAACGGCCGTGGGAGAGATGCAGGCGATGCCGAGGCGGGGTGCGCGGTTGCGGTGAGCGTGCGCGGGCGCGGTGGCTGCGCACGGCGGGCACGTGCGGTGGGTGGCGCGGCGTGGTGAGTGGGAGAGACGGGGCGCGGCAGACGACGTGGTCGGCGCGCGGCGACAGGCGGCGCGAGCGCGCAAGCGAGAGAGAGAGGGGTCGCGGGCTCACGGTGATTCATAGGGCAATGGCAGTGGGGCGCGAGGTGGAGACGGAGACG